>NC_057807.1:85621630-85945586 GCF_018294505.1 Triticum aestivum
GAAGGTCGTAGAACTCGAGGAAGGCGCGTAAGAAGCCGCTCGCCGAAAGGCCAAGGAAACGCAGGCAGTGCGACCTGAAGATGATGCGCTCGCCCTCCTCCAGCGCTGGCGGGATCTCCCGCTCCAGCGCAAGGCAGACCTTCACGTAGTCCTTGTCGAGCACCCGCCGTGTCCGGTGGAGGAAGTCGATGTGGTCTTCATGGACATTGGAGCAGTCCCAGGCTCCGGCGCGCACCATGAAGACGAGAAGCTTGACGAGGAAAGCGCAGTGGCGACGTGTGCGCGACCCTGCGGCGGTGATTCGTGCTACCTATTGAGCATTGCGTTGGTTTTCCTTGAAGAGGAAAGGGTGATGCAGCAAAGTAGCGTAAGTATTTCCCTCAGTTTTTGAGAACCAAGGTATCAATACAGTAGGAGGCTCCTCGAAAGTCCCACGCACCTACACAAACAAACAAGAACCTCGCAACCAACGCGATAAAGGGGTTGTCAATCCCTCACGATGACTTGCAAAAGTGAGATCTGATAGAGATAATAAGATAAGATAAACATTTTCGGTATTTTCTGATATAGATTGGAAAGTAAAAGATGCAAATAAAAGTAGATGGAAAACTTATATGATAAAAGATAGACCTGGGGGGCATAGGTTTCACTAGTGGCTTCTCTCAAGATAGCATAAGTATTACGGTGGGTGAACAAATTACTGTCGAGCAATTGATAGAAAAGTGCATAGTTACGAGATTATCTAGGCATGATCATGTATATATATAGGCATCACATCTGCAACAAGTAGATTGAAATGATTCTGCATCTACTACTATTACTCCACACATCGACCGACTCTTGCATGCATCTAGAATATTAAGTTCAAGAGGAATAGAGTAACGCATTAAGAAAGATGACATGATATAGAGGGATAAACTCATGCAATATGATATAAACCCCATCCTTTTATCCTTGATGGCAACAATACAATACGTGCCTTTCTGCCCCTGCTGTCACTAGGAAAGGACACCGCAAGATTGAACTCAAAGCTAAGAACTTCTCCCATTGCAAGAAAGATCAATCTAGTAGGCCAAACCAAACTGATAATTCGAAGAGACTTGCAAAGATAACTTAATCACACATAAAAGAATTCAGAGGAGATTCAAATATTTCTCATAGATAAACTTGATCATAAGCCCACAATTCATCGGATCTCGACAAACACACTGCAAAAAGAGTTACATCGAATAGATCTCCAAGAAGATCGAGGAGAACTTTGTATTGAGATTCAAAGAGAGAGAAGAATCCATCTAGCTAATAACTATGCACCAAAAGGTCTGTGGTAAACTACTCACAACTCATCGGACAGGCCTTGGAGTTGATGTAGAGGCCCTCCATGGTCGATTCCCCCTCCGACGGAGCACCGACGAAGGCTCCAAGATGGGATCTCGCGGATACAGAAGGTTGCGGTGGTGGAATTAGGTTTTCGTGGTGCTCCTCGATGTTTTTAGGGTACGGGAGTATATATAGGAAAAGGAGGTACGTAGGTGGAGCAACGAGGGGCCCACGAGGGTAGGGGGCGCTCCCACCCCTGGGGGCGCGCCGGGGACCCTTGTGGCCGCCTTGTTTGTTGCTTGACGTCCAATCCAAGTCTCCTCGTTGGCATTTGTTCCAAAAAGATCGCTCCCAAAGGTTTCATTCCGTTTGGACTCCATTTGATATTCCTTTTCTTCGAAACACTAAAATAGGCACAAAAAAACAGCAATTCGGGTTGGGCCTCCGGTTAGAAGGTTAGTCCCAAAAATGATATAAAAGTGTGAGGTAAAGCCCATAAACATCCAAAACAGGTAATATAATAGCATGGAACAATCAAAAATTATAGATATGTTGGAGACGTATCAAGCATCCCCAAGCTTAATTCCTGCTCGTCCTTGAGTAGGTAAATGATAAAAACGGAATTTTTGATGTGGAATGCTACCTAGCATAATTCTCAATGTAATTTTCTTTATTGTGGCATGAATGTTCAGATCCAAATGATTCAAAATGAAAGTTCATATTGATATAAGAAATAGTAATACTTCAAGCATACTAACAAAGCAATCATGTCTTCTCAAAATAACATGGCTAAAGAAAGTTCATCCCTACAAAATCATATAGTTTGGTCATGCTCCATTTTCGTCACACAAGAATGCTCTCATCTTGCACACCCCCGATCACAAGCCAAGCAATTGTTTCATACTTTAGCAATCTCAAACTTTTTTCAACTTTCACGCAATACTTGATCGTGAGCCATGGATATAGCACTATGGGTGGAATAGAATATGATGCTGGAGGTTGTGTGGAGAAGAAAAAAAGTCTCATGTTAATGAGGCTAATCAACGGTCTATGGAGATTCCCATCAATTGATGTCAACATGAGTAGTAGGGATTGCCATGCAATGGATGCACTAGAGCTATAAATGTATGAAAGCTCAACAAAAGAAACTAGTGGGTGTGCATCCAACTTGCTTGCTCATGAAGACCTAGGGCATTTTGAGGAAGCCCATCGTTGGAATATACAAGCCAAGTTCTATAATGAAAATTTCCCACTAGTATATGAAAGTGACAACAAATGAGACTCTCTATATGAAGAACATGGTGCTACTTTGAAGCACAAATGTGGAAAAGGATAGTAACATTGTCCCCTTTTTTCGGGTCTTTTTTTTTATTTGGCCTTTTTTGGCCTTTCTTCTTTTGGCCTTTCTCTTTTTTTTAAGTTACAATGCTCTAATAATGATGATCATCACACTTCTTATTTATTTACAACTCATGAGTTACAACTCAAAACTAGGACAAGATATGACTTGATATGCATGCCTCCGGCGGTGTACCGGGATGGGCAATGAATCAAGAGTGACATGTATGAAAAATTATGAAGGTGGCTTTGCCACAATACGATGTCAACTACATGATCATGCAAGGCAATATGAAAATGATGATGCGTGTCATGATAAACGGAACGGTGGCAAGTTGCATGGCAATATATCTCGGAATGGCTATGGAAATGCCATAATTGGTAGGTATGGTGGCTGTTTTGAGGAAGATATAAGGAGGTTTATGTGTGGTAGAGCATATCATATCACGGGGTTTGGATGCACCGGCGAAGTTTGCACCAACTCTCAAGGTGAGAAAGGGAAATGTGCGGTACCGAAGAGGCTAGCAACGATGGAAAGGTAAAAGTGTGTATAATCCATGGACTCAACATTAGTCATAAAGAACTCATATACTTATTGCAAAAATCTACAAGTCATCAAAAACCAAGCACTACGCGCATGCTCCTAGGGTGGGTAGATTGGTAGGAAAAGACCATCGCTCGTCCCCGACCGCCACTCATAAGGATGACAATCTAAGAACACCTCATGTTTCAAATTTGTTACACAACGGTTACCATACGTGCATGCTACAGGACTTGCCAACTTCAACACAAGTATTCTTTAAATTCACAATTACCCAACTAGCATGACTCCAATATCACCACCTCTATATCTCAAAACAATTATCAAGCATCAAATTGATCATAGCATCCAATTCACTTCCTATGATAGTTTTTATTATACCCAACTTGGATGCCCATCATTCTAGGACCAATTTTATAACCATAGAAAATACCATGCTGTTCTAAAAGACTCTAAAAATAATATAAGTTAAGCATGAGAGGTCAACAATTTCTACAAAATAAAGCCACCGATGTGCTCTAAAAGGTATAGGTGAAGCACTAGAGCAAAACTATCTAGCTCAAAAGATATAAGTGAAGCACATAGAGTATTCTAATAAATTCCAAATCCTGTGGATTTCTCCCAAAAGGTGTGTACAGCAAGGATGATTGTGGTTATATAAAAAGCAAAGACTCATATCATACATGAGGCTCCAAGCAAAACACATATCATGTGGCGAATAAAAATATAGCTCCAAGTAAAGTTACCGATAGACGAAGACGAAAGAGGGGATGCCTTTAGGGGCATCCCCAAGCTTAGGCTTTTGGTTATCCTTGAATATCTTGGGGTGCCATGGGCATCCCCAATCTTAGGATCTTGCCACTCCTTATTCCATAGTCCATCAAATCTTTACCCAAAACTTGAAAACTTCACAACACAAAACTCAACAGGAAATCTCATAAGCTCCGTTAGTGCAAGAAAGAAAAACCACCACATAAGGTACTGTAATGAACTCATTCTTTATTTATATTGGTGTTAAACCTACTGTATTCCAACTTCTCTATGGTTCATACCCCCCGATACTAGCCATAGATGCATCAAAATAAGCAAACAACACACGAAAAACAGAATCTGTCAAAAACAGAACAGTCTGTAGCAATCTGTAACTTTCGAATACTTCTGGAACTCTAAACATCCTACCAAAATAGGAAGTCCTGGGAAATTTGTCTATTGATCTACAGCAAAAATAATCAATGCAAAAGCACGTTTCTGTGATTTACTAAAATTATTTTCGTTCGCGCAAAAGTTTCTGTTTTTCAGCAGAATCAAATTAACTATCACCGTAGGTTATCCTATAGGTTCTACTTGGCACAAACACTAATTAAAACATGAAAACACATCTAAACAGAAGCTAGATGAAATATTTATTACTAAACATAAGCAAAAAGCAAGGAACAAAAATAAAATTGGGTTGCCTCCCAACTAGCGCTATCGTTTAACGCCCCTAGCTAGGCATAAAAGCGAATAGATCTACGTAGTGCCATCTTTAGTTTTTAATTTTTTAGCGGAGTATTGTTCAAATCCGGGAGGTTCTTTACATTTCCCCTCATACTCGGAAATTTTTAGATCTAAAGAATCCAACCGCTTATTACAAAGGGTAATCAACATATTCATGCGGTGAAGGTTTCCGCTAACACTCTTAAGAGGTTCAAGGGACTTTTGTAAAAAAATTGTTACTTCGCAAATTTTTGCAAAAAATTGTGTCTCCTCCGGGGTATGATGTGATCCCCCTTTTTGAGGTAGTGTTCCCACTATTCCCTCTATGACTTCATGCGCAATATTGGGATCAATCTCGGTAAAATTTCATTTGGAAATACAATGCAAGAGTTGTCTATGGGACATATTTAGTCCAACATAAAAATTGCGAAGAACAATTCTAAAATTCACCTCTAAAGTGCAGTTACAACAAGATTCCATCATCCTAAACCAAGCATCTTTCAAGTTTTCTCCTTGCCTTTGCTTGAAGTGAAGAACTTCAAACTCGAGAGACAAAGGAGTAGATAGAGAACTAGCCATAGCGACGAGCACACAAAAGACAAGCGAAAGAGAGAGAAGAACGGGAAAGAGAGGGCGAATAAAACGGCAAGGGTGAAGTGGGGGATAGGAAAACAAGAGTAAAATGGCAAATAATGTAATGCAAGGGAGATGAGTTTGTGATCGGTACTTGGTATGTCTTGACTTGAGCGAAGACCTCCCCGGCAATGGCTCCAGAAATCCTTCTTGCTACCTCTTGAGCATTGCGTTGGTTTTCCTTGAAGAGGACAGGGTGGTGTAGCAAAGTAGCATAAGTATTTCCCTCAGTTTTTGAGAGCCAAGGTATCAATCCAGTAGGAGGCTCCTCAAAAGTCCCACGCACCTACAAAAACAAACAAGAACCTCGCAACCAACGCAATAAAGGGGTTGTCAATCCCTTCACGGTAACTTGCAAAAGTGAGATCTGATAGAGATAATAAGATAAGATAAATATTTTTGGTATTTTTATGATATAGATTGGAAAGTAAAAGATGCAAATAAAAGTAGATGGAAAACTTATTTGATAAAAGATAGACCCGGGGGCCATAGGTTTCACTAGTGGCTTCTCTCAAGATAGCATAAGTATTACGGTGGGTGAACAAATTACTGTCGAGCAATTGATAGAAAAGTGCATAGTTATGAGATTATCTAGGCATGATCATGTATATAGGCATCACGTCCGCAACAAGTAGATCGAAACGATTCTGCATCTACTACTGTTACTCCACACATCGACCGACTCTTGCCTGCATCTAGAGTATTAAGTTCAAGAAGAGCAGAGTAACGCATTAGGAAAGATGACATGATGTAGAGGGATAAACTCATGCAATATGATATAAACCCCATCGTTTTATCCTCGATGGCAACAATACAATACGTGTGTTGCTTCCCCTGTTATCACTGGGAAAGGACAATGCAAGATTGAACCCAAAGCTAAGCACTTCTCCATTGCAAGAAAGATCAATCTAGTAGGCCAAACCAAATTGACAATTCGAAGAGACTTGCAAAGATAAATTAATCACACATAAAAGAATTCAGAGGAGATTCAAATAATTCTCATAGATAAACTTGATCATAAACCCACAATTCATCGGATCTCGACAAACACACCGCAAAAAGAGTTACATCAAATAGATATCCAAGAAGATCAAGGAGAACTTTGTATTGAGAGTCAAAGAGAGAGAAGAAGCCATCTAGCTAATAACTATGGACCCGAAGGTCTATGGTAAACTACTCACAACTCATCAGATAGGCCTTGGAGATGATGTAGAGGCCCTCCATGGTCGATTCCCCCTCCAGAGGTGCGCCGGTGAAGGCTCCAAGATGGAATCTCGCGGATACAGAAGGTTGCGGCAGTGGAATTAGGTTTCCGTGGTTCTCCTCGATGTTTTCAGGGTACGGGAGTATATATAGGCGAAGGAGGTACGTTGGTGGAGCAACGAGGGGCCCACGAGGGTGGGGGCACGCCGGGCACCCTCGTGGCCGCCTTGTTTGTTGCTTGACATCCACTCCAAGTGTCCTGGTTGGCATTTGTTCCAAAAAGATCGCTCCCGAAGGTTTCATTCCGTTTGGACTCCGTTTTATATTCCTTTTCTTCGAAACACTAAAATAGGCAAAAAACAGCAATTCAGGTTGGGCCTCCGGTTAGAAGGTTAGTCCCAAAAATGGTATAAAAGTGTAAAGTAAAGCCCATAAACATCCAAAACAGGTAATATAATAGCATGGAATAATCAAAAATTATAGATACATTGGAGACGTATCAATTCGCGGCACAGTAGGATGGCTGGAAGCACGGTGTGGCGGCGGACGGCAGCAGCGACGGTAAGAAGAAGAAGAAGAAGAAGCGGATGGCGGAGGAGGAGATGAGCACGCGTGCATCTGCCACTCCCCTCTTCCCCCTATTAATAGCCGCGGAGCGACAAAGCTGAGTGGGCGGGGAGTGAGGTCGTGGGATTAACTGCGCCCACTCCCCCACAACCCCGCGATTGTCGCGCCTTAACGACGTGTAGTAACTGCAGCTGGAATGCCAACTGCCTGCCTCGGCCACAAAGGATCCGCACATGGGCTGAAGCGTGGTAGTGGTGTTGGAAATATGCCCTAGAGGAAATAATAAAAGTGTTATTATTATATTTATTTGTTCATGATAATAGTCTTTTATTCATGCTATAACTGTATTATCCGGAAATCGTAATACATGTGTGAATACATAGACCACAATATGTCCCTAGTGAGCCTCTAGTTGACTAGCTCGTTGTGATCAACAGATAGTCATGGTTTCCTGGCTATGGACATTGGATGTCGTTGATAACGGGATCACATCATTAGGAGAATGATGTGATGGACAAGACCCAATCCTAAGCCTAGCACAAAGATCGTGTAGTTCGTATGCTAAAGCTTTCTAATGTCAAGTATCTTTTCCTTAGACCATGAGATTGTGCAACTCCCGGATACCGTAGGAATGCTTTGGGTGTATCAAACGTCACAACGTAACTGGGTGGCTATAAAGGTGCATTACAGGTATCTCCGAAAGTGTCTGTTGGGTTGGCACGAATCGAGACTGGGATTTGTCACTCCGTGTAAACGGAGAGGTATCTCTGGGCCCACTCGGTAGGACATCATCATAATGTGCACAATGTGACCAAGGGGTTGATCACGGGATAATGTGTTATGGAATGAGTAAAGAGACTTGTCGGTAACGAGATTGAACAAGGTATCGGTATACCGACGATCGAATCTCGGGCAAGTACAATACCGTTAGACAAAGGGAATTGTATACGGGATCGATTGAGTACTTGACATCGTGGTTCATCCGATGAGATCATCATGGAACATGTGGGAGCCAACATGGGTATCCAGACCCCGCTGTTGGTTATTGACCGGAGAACGTCTCGGTCATGTCTACATGTCTCCCGAACCCGTAGGGTCTACACACTTAAGGTTCGATGACGCTAGGGTTATAAAGGAAGTTTGTATGTGGTTACCGAATGTTGTTCGGAGTCCCGGATGAGATCCCGAACGTCACGAGGAGTTCCGGAATGGTCCGGAGGTAAATATTTATATATGGGAAGTCCTGTTTTGGTCACCGGCAAAGTTTCGGGCGATATCGGTATTGTACCGGGACCACCGGGAGGGTCCCGGGGGTCCACCAAGTGGGGCCACCTGCCCCAGAAGGCTGCGTGGGCCAAGTGTGGGAGGGGACCAGCCCCTAGGTGGGCTGGTGCGCCCCCCACAAGGGGCCCAAGGCGCAAGGGAGAGTGGGAGGGGGCAAACCCTAGTCCAGATGGGCCTTAAGGCCCACCTAGTGGGCGTCTCCCCTCTCTCCCCCTCTTGGCCGCCTCCCCAAGCCCCATCTAGGGCTGGCCGCACCCCTTGGGGGGGGGAAACCCTAGATGGGGGCGCAGCCCTCTCCCTCCCCTATATATACTTGAGTTTTGGGGCTGCTATAACACATGAGAACTTCTCCCTATTGGTGCAGCCCTACCTCTCCTCCTCCTCCTCTCCCGTGGTGCTTGGCGAAGCCCTGCTGGATTGCCACGCTCCTCCACCACCACCACGCCATTGTGCTGCTGCTGGATGGAGTCTTCCTCAAACTCTCCCTCTCTCCTTGCTGGATCAAGGCGTGGGAGACGTCACCGGGCTGTACGTGTGTTGAACGCGGAGGTGCCGTCCGTTCGACACTAGGATCTCCGGTGATTTGGATCATGACGAGTACGACTCCTTCAACCCCGTTCTCATGAACGCTTCCGCTTAACGATCTACAAGGGTATGTAGATGCACTCTCCTTCCCCTCGTTGCTGGTTTCTCCATAGATAGATCTTGGTGACACGTAGGAAAATTTTGAATTTCTGCCACGTTCCCCAACAGTGGCATCATGAGCTAGGTCTATTGCGTAGATTCTTTGCACGAGTAGAACACAAAGTAGTTGTGGGCGTTGATTTTGTTCAATATGCTTACCGTTACTAGTCCAATCTTGTTTCGATGGTATTGTGGGATGAAGCGGCCCGGACCGACCTTACACGTACTCTTACGTGAGACAGGTTCCACCGATTGGCATGCACTTGGTGCATAAGGTGGCTAGCGGGTGCCAGTCTCTCCCACTTTAGTCGAAACGGATTCGATGAAAAGGGTCCTTATGAAGGGTAAATAGCAATTGGCATATCACGTTGTGGTTTTGCGTAGGTAAGAAATGTTCTTGCTAGAAACCCATAGCAGCCACGTAAAACATGCAAACAACAATTAGAGGACGTCTAACTTGTTTTTGCAGGGTATGCTATGTGATGTGATATGGCCAAGAAGAATGTGATGAATGATATGTGATGTATGAGATTGATCATGTTCTTGTAATAGGATTCACGACTTGCATGTCGATGAGTATGACAACCGGCAGGAGCCATAGGAGTTGTCTTTATTTATTGTATGACCTGCGTGTCATTGAATAACGCCATGTAATTACTTTACTTTATTGCTAACCGGTAGCCATAGTAGTAGAAGTAATAGTTGGCGAGACAACTTCATGAAGACACGATGATGGAGATCATGATGATGGAGATCATGGTGTCATGCCGGTGACGATGATGATCATGGAGCCCCGAAGATGGAGATCAAAGGAGCAAAATGATATTGGCCATATCATGTCACTATTTGATTGCATGTGATGTTTATCATGTTTATGCATCTTGTTTACTTAGAACGACGGTAGTAAATAAGATGATCCCTTACAACAATTTCCAAGAAGTGTTCTCCCCTAACTGTGCACCGTTGCTACAGTTCGTCGCTTCTAAGCACCACGTGATGATCGGGTGTGATGGATTCTTACGTTCACATACAACGGGTGTAAGACAGATTTACACACGCGAAAACACTTAGGGTTAACTTGACGAGCCTAGCATGTACAGACATGGCCTCGGAACACGGAGACCGAAAGGTCGAGCATGAGTCGTATAGTAGATACGATCAACATGAAGATGTTCACCGATGATGACTAGTCCGTCTCACGTGATGATCGGACACGGCCTAGTTGACTCGGATCATGTAATCACTTAGATGACCAGAGGGATGTCTATCTGAGTGGGAGTTCATAAGATGAACTTAATTATCCTGAACATAGTCAAAAGACCTTTTGCAAATTATGTCGTAGCTCGCGCTATAGTTCTACTGTTTAGATATGTTCCTAGAGAAAATTATAGTTGAAAGTTGATAGTAGCGATTATGCGATCAGTAGAAAGCTTATGTCCTTAATGCACCGCTTAGTGTGCTGAACCCCAAACGTCGTTTGTGGATGTTGCGAACATCGGACATACACGTTTTGATAACTACGTGATAGTTCAGTTAAATGGTTTAAGTAGAGGCACCAAAGACGTTTTTCAAAACATCGCGGAACATATGAGATGTTTCGAGGGCTGAAATTGGGATTTCAGGCTTGTGCCCACGTCAAGAGGTATAAGACCTCCGACGATTTTCTTAGCCTGCAAACTAAGGGAGAAAAGCTCAGTCGTTGAGCTTGTGCTCAGATTGTCTGAGTGCAACAATCACTTGAATTGAGTGGGAGTTAATCTTCCAGATGAGATAGTGATGTTTCCCCAAAGTCATTGCCACCAAGCTGCTAGAGCTTCGTGATAAACTATAACATATCAAGGATAGAGATGATGATCCTTGAGGTATTCGCGTTGTTTGACATCGTGAAAGTAGAAATCAAGAAGGAGCATCAATTGTTGATGGTTGGTGAAACCACTAGTTTCAAGAAGGGCAAGGGCAAGAAGGGATACTTCATGAAACGGCAAATCAGCTGCTGCTCTAGTGAAGAAACCCAAGGTTGAACCCAAACCCGAGACTAAGTGCTTCTGTAATAAGGGAACAGCCACTGGAGCAGCATTACCCTAGATACTTGGTAGATGAGAAGGCTGGCAAGGTCGATAGAAGTATATTGGATATACATTATGTTAATGTGTACTTTACTAGTACTCCTAGTAGCACCAGGGTATTAGATACCGGTTCGGTTGCTAAGTGTTAGTAACTCGAAATAAAAGCTACGGAGTAAACGGAGACTAGCTAAAGGTGAGCTGACGATATGTGTTGGAAGTTTTTCCAAGCTAGATGTGATCAAGCATCGCACGCTCCCTCTACCAACGAGATTGGTGTTAAACCTAAATAATTGTTATTTGGTGTTTGCGTTGAGCATAGACATGATTGGATTATGTCTATTGCAATACGGTTATTCATTTAAGGAGAATAATAGTTACTCTATTTATTTGAATAATACCTTCAATGGTCTTGCACCTAAAGGAATGGTTTATTGAATCTCGATCATAGTGATACACATTTTCATGCCAAAAGATATAAGATAGTAATGATAGTACCACTTACTTGTGGCACTGCCATGTAAGTCATAATGGTATAAAACGCGTGAAGAAGCTCCATGTTGATGGATCTTTGGACTCACTCGTTTTTGAAAAGTTTGAGACATGCGAACCATGTCTATTGGTGTATACACATGAAGAAACTTCATGCAGATGGATCGTTTGGACTCACTTGATTTTGAATCACTTGATATGCAAATCATACCACATGGGCAAGATGACTGAAAAGCCTCGTTTTCAGTAAGATGGAACAAGATAGCAACTTGTTGGAAGTAACACATTTTGATGTGTACAGTCCAATGAGTGCTGAGGCATGCAGTGAATATCGTTATGTTCTTACTTCACAGATGATTCGAGTAGATGTTGAGAATATTTACTTGATGAAACACAAGTCTGAATTATTGAATGGTTCAAGTAATTTCAGAGTGAAGTAGAAGATCATTGTGACAAGAGGATATAATGTCTATGATATGATCATAGAGATGAATATCTGAGTTATGAGTTTTGGCACACAATTAAGACATTGTGGAAATTGTTTCACAATTAATACCGCCTGGAACACCATAGTGTGATGGTCTGTCCGAACATCATAGTTGCAACCTATTGGATATGATGTGTACCATGATTTCTCTTATCGAATTACCACTATCGTTCATGGGTTAGGCATTAGAGACAACCACACTCATTTTAATAGGGTACCACATAATTCCGTTGAGATGACACCATTTGGAGAAACCTAAGTTGTCGTTTCTTAAAGGTTTGGGGTTGCGATGCTTATGTGAAAGAGTTTCAGGTTGATAAGCTCGAACCCAAAGCGGATAAAATGCATCTTCATAGGACACCCAAAACAGTTGGGTATACCTCCTAATTCAGATCCGAAAGCAATATGGATTGTTTCTTGAATCGGGTCCTTTCTCGAGGAAAGGTTTCTCTCGAAAGAGTTGAGTGGGAGGATGGTGGAGACTTGATATGGTTATTGAACCATGACTTCAACCAGTGTGTATCAGGGCACAGGAAGTTGTTCATGTGGCACCTACACCAATTGAAGTAGAAGCTTATGATAGTGATCATGAAGTTTCGGATCAAGTCACTGTCGTACCTCGTAGGGTGACAAGGATACGTACTACTTCAAAGTGGTACAGTAATCCTATCTTGAAGGTCATGTTGCTAGACAACAATGAACCTACGAGCTATGGAGAAGCGATGGTGGGCCCAAATTCCGACAAATGGTTAAGAAACCATGAAATCCGAGATAGGATCCATGTATCAGAACAAAGCATGGACTTTGGTGGACTTGCCTGATGATCGGCAAGCCATTGAGATAAATGGATCTTTAAGAAGAAGACAGACGTGGATGGTGATGTCACCGTCTATGAAGCTCGACTTGTGGCGAAGAGTTTTTCACAAGTTCAAGGAGTTGACTACGATGAGATTTTCTCATCCGTAGTGATGCTTAAGTCCGTCGGAATCATGTTAGCATTAGCTGCATTTATGAAATCTGGCAGATGGATGTCAAAACGAGTTTCCTTACCAGTTTCGTAAGGAAAGGTTGTATGTAATACAATCAGAAAGGTTTTGTCGATCCTAAGGATGCTAAAAGGTATGCTAGCTCCAGCAATCCTTCCATGGACTGGAGTAAGCATCTCGGAGTTGGAATGTATGCTTTGATGAGATGATCAAAGATTTTGGTGTATACAAAGTTTATGAGAAACTTGTATTCCAAAGAAGTGAGTGGGAGCACTATAGATTTTCCGATGAGTATGTGTTGTTAACATGTTGTTGATCGGAAATGATGTAGGATTTCTGGAAAGCATATAGGGTTATTTGAAAAGTGTTTTTCAATGGAAAACCTGGATTAAGCTACTTGAACGTTGAGCATCAAGATCTATAAGGATGGATCAAAATGCTTAATGGTACTTTCAAATGAGCACATACCTTGACATGATCTTGAAGGTGTTCAAGATGGATCAGTCAAAGAAGAATTTCTTGCCTAAGTTGTAAGGTACGAAGTTAAGACTTAAAGCTCGACCATGGCAGAATAGAGAGAAAGGACGAAGGTCGTCTCCTATGCTTAAGACATAGGCTCTACAGTATGCTATGATGTGTACCGCACCTGAAGTGTGCCTTGCCATGAGTTAGTCAAGGGGTACAAGAGTGATCCAAGAATGGATCACAGACAGCGGTCAAAGTTATCCTTAGTAACTAGTGGACTAAGGAATTTTCTCGATTACGGAGGTGGTAAAAGAGTTCGTCGTAAAGGTTACGTCGATGCAAGCTTAACACCTATCCGGATAGCTCTAAGTAGAGATACCGGATACATACAATGGGGCAACAATTTAGAATAGCTCCAAGTGGAACAGTTATTTGGAATGGCTCCAAATAGAACGTGGTAGCTACATCTAGGAGATGACATAGAGATTTGTAAAGCACACACGGATCTGAAAGGTTGAGACCCGTTGACTAAAACCTCTCTCACACGCAACATGATCAAACCCAAAACTCTTTGGATGTTGGTCACATGGTGATGTGACCTGTCAGTGTTAATCACATGGTGATGTGAACTAGATTATTGACTCTAGTGCAAGTGGGAGACTGTTGGAAATATGCCCTAGAGGCAATAATAAAAGTGTTATTATTATATAACTGTATTATCCGGAAATCGTAATACACGTGTGAATACATAGACCACAATATGTCCCTAGTGAGCCTCTAGTTGACTAGCTCGTTGTGATCAACAGATAGTCATGGTTTCCTGGCTATGGACATTGGATGTCGTTGATAACGGGATCACATCATTAGGAGAATGATGTGATGGACAAGACCCAATCCTAAGCCTAGCACAAAGATCGTGTAGTTCGTATGCTAAAGCTTTTCTAATGTCAAGTATCTTTTCCTTAGACCATGAGATTGTGCAACTCCCGGATACCGTAGGAATGCTTTGGGTGTATCAAACGTCACAACGTAACTGGGTGGCTATAAAGGTGCATTACAGGTATCTCCGAAAGTGTCTGTTGGGTTGGCACGAATCGAGACTGGGATTTGTCACTCCGTGTAAACGGAGAGGTATCTCTGGGCCCACTCGGTAGGACATCATCATAATGTACACAATGTGACCAAGGGGTTGATCACGGGATGATGTGTTACGGAATGAGTAAAGAGACTTGCCGGTAACGAGATTGAACAAGGTATCGGTATACCGACGATCGAATCTTGGGCAAGTACAATACCGTTAGACAAAGGGAATTGTATACGGGATCGATTGAGTCCTTGACATCGTGGTTCATCCGATGAGATCATCATGGAACATGTGGGAGCCAACATGGGTATCTAGATCCCGCTGTTGGTTATTGACCGGAGAACGTCTCGGTCATGTCTACATGTCTCCTGAACCCGTAGGGTCTAGACACTTAAGGTTCGATGACGCTAGGGTTATAAAGGAAGTTTGTATGTGGTTACCGAATGTTGTTCGGAGTCCTGGATGAGATCCCGGACGTCACGAGGAGTTCCGGAATGGTCCGGAGGTAAAGACTTATATATGGGAAGTCCTGTTTTGGTCACCGGAAAAGTTTCGGGCGATATCGGTATTGTACCGGGACCACCGGGAGGGTCCCGGGGGTCCACCAAGTGGGGCCACCTGCCCCAGAAGGCTGCGTGGGCCAAGTGTGGGAGGGAACCAGCCCCTAGGTGGGCTGGTGCGCCCCCCACAAGGGGCCCAAGGCGCAAGGGACAGTGGGAGGGGGCAAACCCTAGTCCAGATGGGCCTTAAGGCCCACCTAGTGGGCGCCTCCCCTCTCTCCCCCTCTTGGCCGCCTCCCCAAGCCCCATCTAGGGCTGGACGCACCCCTTGTGGGGGGGAAACCCTAGATGGGGGCGCAGCCCTCTCCCTCCCCTATATATACTTGAGTTTTGGGGCTGCTATAACACATGAGAACTTCTCCCTATTGGTGCAGCCCTGCCTCTCCTCCTCCTCCTCTCCCGTGGTGCTTGGCGAAGCCCTGCTAGATTGCCACGCTCCTCCACCACCACCACGCCGTTGTGCTGCTGCTCGATGGAGTCTTCCTCAACCTCTCCCTCCTTGCTGGATCAAGGTGTGGGAGACGTCACCGGGCTGTACGTGTGTTGAACGCGGAGGTGCCGTCCTTTCGGCACTAGGATCTCTGGTGATTTGGATCATGACGAGTACGACTCCTTCAACCCCATTCTCATGAACGCTTCCGCTTAACAATCTACAAGGGTATGTAGATGCACTCTCCTTCCCCTCGTTGCTGGTTTCTCCATAGATAGATCTTGGTGACACGTAGGAAAATTTTGAATTTCTGCTACGTTCCCCAACAAGTGGCGGGCCCCAACCAGCGGCGATGTCCTGTCGCGCACGTGGGCTGGCAGGCTGACCCAGCCGATAGGTGCCACATGGCACACGGCAGTGGGCGGCCAGCCCAACGCCCAGCACGCGTGCCATCTGGTTCCCACCTTCGGGCTTCAAAATCTTCCAGACGACGCATTTGGTTGTGGCCGAGTCCTAACTGTCGGCTCTTCAGAATGGGAAGTTGCTTGGGCTTCTCGTTCCCCATTCAGCCGCGAAGCCCCACCAGCTTCGGGGACTACTATCGGAGTAAATGACCACGGGTAGCCTAACCAGCCCCCCTGGCTCTTCAAACACATTGGGTCGACTAGGCCCTCAAACATCCAAGATGAAGGGCCACCTTCTCCTGGCCAGCTCCTCCTGTGGTCGGCTGCTGGAAGGCAGCAAAGCTCAACAAGCCCTCCTGAAGTAGGTCAACTCCTAGTGGGCGGCCACCGGAGTGGCCGATTCCTAGCAGGCAGCCTGGCCTACACCCTAAAAGTTTGCACCCACATAACAATGATAAGACGGGGCGTGGCTACAGTGAAGCCTGACACCCCCGAATCACGGAGCGAGCGTGGCCACAGTGCGTCGTACCAGACGGCCATCCCTCGTCCAGCGCAGCACTGTTGCCATGTTGACCGTGACGTCGCCCACGATTGGCTGTCAGTACGGCCCGCAGGAGGTGGGCCCTTCCTGCCAGAGGGCCACCAGAGGGCGACTGGACCTCACCAGTTGGCATGGGGGGGGCGTCTCCCAATAGCCGGCCTACCCTTGCCCTAGAAGTTTGTGCGCCATTAAGCAGATAAGATGGGGTAAGGCTACAGTGAATGCCCGCCAGGCGGCGGCACTGTAGCCATGCTTGCCCCAACAAAGCCATCGTCACCAAGGGTGAGGGTAGAGTAATGAGCAGCCGACAGGGCCCATAGGCGGTGGGCCCAGCCTGTCGACCAAGAGGCCGGCAGCCGGCGGGACCCACCAGTCGGCGGGCCCCAGCGGCCGGCAGAGAAGCCGGTGACCATAGACACTGACGGTCTGGACCCACATCTAACTGTATTACCATTGTACCCCTGGGGGTAGGCATATATAAACCCCCCAGGGCACCCATGCGAAGGATTGATCCATGAGAACTACACACACCACATAGAGAGAAGAGGAGAGCTAGCCTTGCCCTTCTTCTTCCTCTAGCTAAATAGCTCAAGGAGCATCTTGTAGCTACTTGTTGATTTAGTGATCATGCGGAGACCCCGCAGAGCAGGAATAGGGGTGTTATCTCCTAGGAGAGCCCCGAACCTGGGTAAGATTCGCCGGCGTGCATGTCTTTGCCTTATCCCGCTTCCAGACACCGGCGATGTCTTACTAGCTCCCACAATGATTAGCCACCCGTTGGCATATGTCGCACCTACCACCCGACAAATGTTCATTTGAATATTTAGAGATGGCACATGCAAATTTACTTAGAACGATAGAATAATACCGCATATAGGTAGATATAGAGGACTCATCTGCAACAACTTTGGTTTATGGATTTGGATGCACAAGCAATATTCCCACTTTGTACAGATGAAGGCTAGCAATAGGTTAAGAAGCGGCCAACTAGAGAGGGAAAACGGCCATGAACATGCATTATGAATAATTAACATTGAACACTAGCATAAGTAGGATAGAAACACCATGAACATAAATATTGTGGAGGCTATATTGGTTTTGAATCAACTACATGTGTGAACATGTGCTAAGTCAAGCCACTCGAAACATTCAGAGGAGGATACCATATCATCATACTACATCACAATCATTTTAATGCGTGCATGTTGACATCTAAAACAAATCATTATCCAGTCCTAGCTTCTTAGGCATGGCATGAGCAACTATAATCTCTAATTGTCATCATAAACATGTTTAATCATAATATGCTGAATCATGGATACTGAGTTCAACATATTTACAAAAACAAAAAAACAAGTTCAGTTCATACCCGCCTTTCCTTGCCACAGTCACTTCATCAAATATTGTAATTAATGCCTTTCACTTGAACGACCGAATGATATGAAAATAATAATAGTGCAAGAGTGTCGTGGACTAAGCTGGAATCTGCAACATTTTATTCTAAGGAGAAGAAAAAATAAAATGAGCTCTTGGTCAGATCATAAATAATGCATATGAATTCCACTCAATATTTTCATCGCAGTCTTCTCCTTAGTATGACTCAGCAAAAAAAGAAAAGAATTTCAGAGAAACACACTAAAATATTTTTGGAGTTTTTGATTTTTCTTGAAGAAAGCAAAAGAAAGAAAAACGAAAACGAGAAGAAAAAAATATTTACATGGGAAAGCTCCCAACAAGCAAAAGAAGAAATGAGAAATCTTTTGGGGTTTTTCTTTTAATACTACAACTAATTTAAACTAGAAAGAAAAACCGAAAAGGAGCAGGAAATGTTTTTGGATTTTCTCAAAGTTTTTCAAACAAACAAGAAGAAAACGAGAAAATAAAATTAACGTGGATTATACAATGAAAAAGTATGAGCACCAACAACTAGAATGAAGTGTGTGAACATGAATGTAATGTTGGTGGAAACATACGTACTCCCCCAAGCTTAGGCTTTCAGACTAGCTTGGTGATCACCATCCGTAGTAGCCATCCGGTCCCATGTGAAAGTGTTGAGGCAACGGCACCTGAGTGTCCCACTCCTGGGGCTCCTCCTCTGCTGATGCATGTGCGCTACTGGTAGGCGACAATGTCCTCTGGTAGGACAGTGTATTCGTTCCTGGCATAAGAATCAAACGGAGCAGGTGCAGGAAACGGAATAATACCATGGGTATTCTCACTAAATACCAAGTTATAGCGAATATGGTGAGGAGGCACAGGAGCATCAATAAAGTGGTGAGCCTCCATTGCCTGGTGATCTAGTAAACACTGGGAAACAAGTAATCATGGTGGCGTATCTGAACATTAAAGTGTCTTGCCAAGCAAGTAGCATAAATACCACCATGATTTTTTCCTTTAGTTCTATTATTATGCAGGCAGCATGCAATGATGGCCCCTAGGTTATAGGTGTGGTCATTGTGAAGTGCACAGCGTAAAATGGCAAGGTCAGGGGCACTAAGTATACTTCATTTCTCTCTGGTAGTCAAGCATTTCGTGATAAATAAAGCAAAGAAGTGCACATAAGGAAATTGCAGACTAGTGGTCGTGGCTTTTGACACGCCCCTTTCTGCACCCACTGTTAAAGTGCAGAGGAAGCCCTCGAACTCCTCCGGTCTAGGCTCTCTTAAATCCCCATCAAAAGGGATCAAGCATATCTCATAGAATTCAGCAAGTGGAGTCTAGCGATGCTTAGAATATAAATTAAAGCACACTTCAGGTGGGTCGAGCCTATTTAGGAAATGTAAGCTTTGAATAAAGGAATTTGTAAGGAGGTGGTGTTGGTCACACTCATCTGCAAGAAAGTTGGTAAGTCCGGCATTTGCAAAAATTTGCATCAATTCCTGGTGGAATCCATCTTCGTCCATGAAGGCAATGTGAGGCCCGCATGGCCAGACCTCCATCCAACGCAGAGTGTTGATGTCACCATCTGATGATTTACCAGTGACTCCCTTGGCATTTCTTTTAGAGGAACTCCTTCAAAATAAATCCATCTTCCTAAGAACAAATTTCAAGTTGCAACCCCCAAAGCAGTTTCGGAAACGGAGCCCCGAGCAAAGAGATCGAAATACATGGATCCGGGAGCAATAACATGAGAGAGAGAGAGAGAGCTATAGAGATTTTTTTGGAGTTAGGCGACGAAGTGAGCTAAAGGGATAAGTGAGGGGGCCCGTGTGGGTATGATGCGCCCTTATGCCTAGTGGGCACTAGGGCACCCCCCTGTGGTGTCTTCAGTACCAAAAATTCTTGAATATTCAGAAAAAATCATGTTAAAATTTCAGGTCATTTTGAGCATTTTCATTTTTGGGCACTTCTATTTGTTGCACGGATAATTCAAAAAACAGAATCATGGCATTTTATTGTATTTAACTAAAAATAATAGAGAACAAAAGGTAGGACAAAACATTTTGCTTACTAAATTCATCGACCACATGCCTCTCAAAAATAATCCATTAATTAGGTTGACCAAGTCTTATTAACAACCACTTTCGATTAGCATGAACCCGAAGAACTTTCATAAAACACTAAGTTAACACAACAGGAATATGCATATCCCCAGCAATAAGTATTTCATATTTCTTTTTGGTAGTAGGAGAGGGAAGTTGAAATTAGCTTTCAATAATAATTGTCAGAGCCTTTTCAATAACATTAATACCATTCACTTGAAATTGTTTCTTCGGAAAATGTACCATATGCTCACTACCATTGATATGAAAAGTAACCTTTCTTTTGTTGCAATCAATAACATCCCCTGTGGTATTCAAAAAGGGTCTACCAAGGATAATCGACATGTTGTCGTCCTTGGGCATCTCAAGTATAACAAAGTCTGTCAAGATAGTAACATTTGCAACAACAACGGGCACATCCTCATAAATATCGATAGGTATGGTAGTTGATTTGTCAGCCATTTGCAAAGATATTTTAGTAGGTGTGAGTTTATTCAAATCAAGTCTTTTATATAAAGATAAAGGCAGCACACAAACACTAGCTCCTAAATCACATAAATCAGTTTTGACATAACTTCTTTTGACGAAACATGGTATGGTTGGTATTATTGGATCTCCTAGTTTCTTAGGTACTCCATCCTTGAAAGAATAATTAGCAAGCATGCTGGAGATTTCAGCTTCAGGTATTTTTCTTTTATTAGTGACAATATCTTTCATATATTTAGCATAAGGGGCCATCTTTAATATATCAGTCAAGCGAGTACGCAAAAAGACTGGCCTAAGCATTTTAGCAAAGCGTTCAAATTCTTCGTCATCTTTTTTCTTAGATGGTTTAGGTTGAAAGGGCATGGGTTTCTAAGCCCATGGTTCCCTTTCTTTACCATGTTTTCTAGCAACAAAATCTCTCTTATCATAACGATTGTTTTTAGAAGGTGGGTTATCAAAATCAACAACAAGTTCTATTTCAACATCATTATCTGGTTCTTTATCATTCTCTTGTTGAGCATCTATATGAACATCATCATTGTCATTATCATTATCACAATGTGAATGTTCATTACCAGATTGTGTTTCAGCATTAGAAATAGAAACATCATTATCATCATCACAAGGTTTTTCTAGCTCGGGTTCACTAGAGGTATGCAAAGTCCTATCATTTTTCTTTTTCTTTTTCTTTTTAGAAGAACTAGGTGCATCGGTATTAATTCTTTGAGAGTCTTGTTCAACTCTTTTAGGGTGTCCCTCAGGATAAAGTGGCTCCTGAGCCATTTTACCTCCTCTAGTCATTACTCTAACCGCATGATCATTCATATTATTATTCATTTCATTGAGTAACTCACTTTGAGATTCGGCAACTTGTTCTAATTGAGTTTGAACCATAGAAGGTTTTCCTACTCCTTTAACATCATTAGTGATTCTGAATAATAAGTCACTCAAGCGAGCAATCATGTCATAATTTTGCTTTAAATGTTTCATAGCATAGGCATTGAAATGGTCTTGCTTCGTAATGTAATTGTTGAATTCATACAAGCATTGACTAGGATGTTTAGTATAAGGGATACCACCTTCATCAAATTTTAAAAGAGAATTTACCTCCACCACTATGGTGGTCTGTCAAGGCCATGTATTTCTTCAATATGTCAGGACCCCGATCCTAAGTCACACCGATCTAGCATGTAACACATCATATCACTTTGCGGCCTCACGCACGGTATTCCCATGGGTGCCACCTTACCTGGCCTGGGACCATTTGCGCCTTTTGGCTCACGTATATGATAGTGCCTATAGCATCCATATGACAAAGAACCCGGGCTGAAATGACTAGTCGTGGACCCAAAGTGGCACTAACTTACAGGGACAGGCATACATGACCCAACAACGAACGTGTCGATCAACAACATATGAACCCAAGTCGTAGCAAGCTACATGGACTTAAAGGAACAACGTGTGACATTTCCCCGAAGGGACAGATACAGGAACGAATAAGGACACATGCCGTCCAGCCTAAGTGTTCGGGAGCAGCAGAAAGCTACCATGGCTAAGTGGAAGCACTAGGAAACATTTCCTGATAAGAGAGGCTACCAAGGATGAACAACTAGGTTGTCAGATCCCACACATACCAAGCATTTCAAATCATACACACAATATGCCTGATATGTGCAAATACAACATGGCATCGCAACATAACTCTATAACTCAAAGTATTTATTCAATAGGCTCCGAGGAGCGAGATATTACAAACATGGGTCTCATGACCCAACATTCAGGGCATACAAACAGTAAGCACATGCGGAAGCTTAACTTGTCTGGGTACAGACACCTACAAATGAAAAGGGCTGAGAAGCCTGACTATCTACCAGATCCTGTCGAGGGCACAAGATCGTAGCTGAGGTAATAAGCTAAACATCGAAGTCCACGCGAAACTACTAGCGAGACTGAAGTCTCTTTGCAAAAACATAAATTAAGAAAACGTGAGTACAAATGTACCCAGCAAGACTTACATCTGAACTAACTACATATGCATCAGTATCAACAAAGGGATGGTGGGGTTAAACTACAGCAAGCCAGCTTTGACTCAGTGGCTATCCTGAACTACGACTGCAAGTAACTCTTTTGAGGTGGCGCACACGAGTCCACATATTCACCATATCAATGCACCACTATGGATCCACTCATGTCTCCCTGCGAGAACGCCATCCATAGCACTCATGCTTATCTTGCACATTTTAGAGTATCCACTTTCACTTGTCTTTGAACTGCATAGGCAACCCAGAGATCCTTTATCGCGGACGTGGCCATTCGAATAGATGATATTAACCCTACAGGGGTGTACTTCTTCACACACACACGCTCTTGCCACTATGGCACCCCGGCTCAGAGCAACCAGTTTACCTTGCATTGCCAGCCCAGAGACCATGTCTTCTGGCAACACACAACATCTTGGTACAGAATACAACCGCTTTATTGATGCGAGCGGGACATGGTTCATATTACAACAAGTTAGGAGGCCAAGCGGCACACATAGTGTGGCTGAACAATATGTACACTATTTAATGAACATAAGAGGGCCTCGATCATGACAACTACGCGGGAGCGGAACGACGACGAAGAGGGACTCCATAGCATAGGGACACTGATGTGAACACGATCTAGACTCGAACAGCACTCCACTCCAACGAACCTTTCCTGAAATCTGGCATGACATGCCAAGTCAGTACATTGAAGGTACTTGCAAGATCACAACAAGCACAAACATAATGACAAACAATATCATGATATTAACCAATTTAATCATCAATGCAAAATCATGCTATGGATGTAGTGAATCAAATCTTGTGCCTCAAGTCCACGGACTTTCTTACCAATGGGTTACCACGTAACCAAAAGGTGATCTCTCTCGGATCACAAAATGGACCAACCATGTGGTCATCAAACGGGTTGCCTCGCAACCAAACGGTGATCTTTCTCGGATCACAAACGGACCAACAACTTGGTCATCAAACGAGTTGCCTCGTAACCAAATGGTGATCTTTCTCGGATCACAGACGGACCAACAACTTGGTCATCAACATCAACATGGTTCTTTAACCATCCTCTTTCCAACAGTGCCATGTTATTAATTTAGTGTGCAAGATTTATTTAAACATTGACCCATGGTGTGACCTACTTTCGAGCATGTCCGTAACTGTGGACTCGGCTATCGATAGATTTAATACACTCTGCAGAGGTAGCGCACTGTACCCACACCAAAGGAACCCATGGCCTCGCACTCCCATTCGGGTGGACCAACGGCATTCCAACAAAACCCCTCCATTGCCACGACACTCTCCCGGCCACTCCGACTAACTCCCCACTAGGCTAAGTCATGGGTGGCCCCGTGTCTACCCCAGACACCAACAGCCACCGTCGTGGCAAAACAGCCACATCATGGCAAAACGGTCCCAAACGGGGACAAGGTACCATAACAACATCAACGGGCACACAAGGTTATGTCTGCTTACCAGGCCAGGGTACCACATGCCCATAACCTTCCCTCGTTAGAGGTACCGACCAGAGGGATGACAACGGACCAAATAAAGGCCTTCCCATAAAGGCAAATGTGGTTACGCTGGGAAAAACTCGATTCAGTGGCACCATGACCCGATCAACGATATGTTCAAGTTGATTTATTATCGGGTTCAACCTAAACTAAAAATGACCGGTGTCATGACATGCCATGCAAATGCACTCATATAACATGCTTCACTAATCATCAGAACCATACCGGGTCAACTTATATCAAGCACTAATCCAACATTTCAGAAACTCATGGCACTATTCTGGTCATGCTTATGCAGCAACTACTCATGACAATAACTTAGCATAATCATTTTCTTACTCAAGAAAATATTATTCAAACTAGTCCTTTTTATAAGCAAATTATTTCTCCATAGCCTATCATAACTTATAATAACTTAAATCTAACTTAGTTAACTCTTAACTATCTGTTAAACAACATATCCACATGAATAAGCTTGCAACATAATGAAAATAAGTATTTAACTAGGTGATTTAAATGCATGAACTAATTTAATCATTCAACTTGAAAATAAATCACAAATATTGCAATGGCACCATGAAAATGTTGATGTGGCTTTCCTTAGTGCAGATGAGGGTCCCACTCCCCCTGGTGATCCTCAAGACAAGCTTCACCTTCTAAAATTAATTCAAAAACACAAAAAGAAAAAATCAAAAAACACTCTGAAATTCACCAGAAAATCTAGGAAGTAGAGAAAATTATCTCTTTGGTGTGCTGCTAGAGATTTTCATACAGAACACAATGCAAAAAAGAATCAATTCATTTGGACTTATGGTTAAAAAGTTGTGGCTATTTGAAGTGTTTTGTAATTATTTGAATTTGAATAAATAAAAACAGAACTGGGGGGTGACGTCGAAGGCGTAAACCTCGTGGGGCGCCACCACGCGTACTGCTTTAGGCGCGTATAGAGTGCCTGACTAGCAGGCCCCGCTAGTCATGCGCGAGGGAGGGGAGAGAGAGACAGGGGCGGCGGGGCTCCACCGGAGCACACGCCGGCGAGGAGGGCTTCTTGGCCAGAACTGGAGGGAGGGATCGAAAGAGGGGACGGAGACGCACCTGCACGTACCCGTAGGTCAGCTAGGGGTGGTCGGGCGACGTCAGAAATGGCCTCTCCAGCAGCGACAGAAAGCAAAGGTCGCTGGGAGATAACGGCGACTAGAGACAGCACCAGGGGCTCCAATCGGGTGGAACGGCACCACCGAGGTGCGGGAGAGGCCCTGGAAGGGTTGCCTGAGCTTGGGAGGGACTAGAGTAGTGCAGACGGACAGAGGGGATTGCCGGCGAGCTCGAGCTTGGGGACGGCGGCCCGAGGCCTGCCTGGCTGGGCTACGGCTTTGTACAGGTTTGTGGAGTGTGTTCGAGGAGTGGATGGTGCTCGAGGATGCTGGGGAGGGCTCTATTTATAGCCGAGTGAGGAGATGTGCTCGGGCTCCACCGGAGGACACCTGGACGCTATGCCCAGCGACGAGCAACATCAGTGAGAGAGAGGGAAGGCGTCACAACTCATGTGGGAACTATGGGCGAGCGGAGACGAGCACAGGAGCGAGGGGGTGGCGACGAACACAGTGCACAGCGCACTGTTGGGTTGGCCGGACCGCGCCCATGCTCGCTGCGGCGAGCTCCGGCGTCGGCAAGCATCGGGGGAAGTTAATGGCATCGGGACGGTGATGGTGGCGAGGTTTGGCAAGGTTCGGCAGGCGGGGAAGCGGTCACGTGAGTAACAGAGGCACGGGCGCGACGCAGAGCATGTCGGCTGCATGCCAGCACCCCTGGACGAATGTGGTCACCTCGTGAACTCTGACCTCAGGCCGAGCTAAGCCTAAACTTCATGTCTGGCGTGTTGTCTATGGTAAATTTAGAGGTTACCACACTTTGGTTTGAGCTCAGACGCAGTAAACATGATTTTTACTTCACTTCAAATTACTGGTCAGTAACTTCAAGAGCTTGATGTGGTTAAACGGCTGGGAGTTGGGAGCTATGCTTTGGTGGTTAGCAATGAGCTTGGAGGGTAGTGACGCACAAGAAATTCAGCACCAATGGAGCAAGTAAAATGGTAGTTGCTGTAGAAACTACCATTTCTGTCCAGAACAGAAAATAATTTCTGTAGCAAAAATATTCCAAAAGGTGGTCTGATATTTTTGCTCAGCAATGTGCCCTAGGGTTCAAAGGATTTTTGCGAATTTTCTCATATTTTTTGGGCAAGAAAATTTGGGGTTGCTTTGGAGCACAAGTTTTTGGTTAGGGTTTCTGAGAGGAAAATTAATATCTTTCATTAAAGAAAAATATCCATGACATTATTTTCAGGTAGATCAGAGAGGAAATGATGGTTTGGAGGAGAAGTGAGCCACTTGGGTGAAAGGCAACGTGATGCCCAAGTACTTTAAGTCCAACTGAAATGATTCAAATTCAAAATTCAAATCAAAACCCAACTGAAAACTAGAAGAGAAAAGAGGGCAAAAACCAGGCTGTCACAGCCACTTACCGCCATGTACACGTCATGTATCTTGGCAACCTTCAAGTTGGAAGCCTGGCGAGGGTGTCGGCCACAACCTGACTAACCACACAAGTCTCTAGTCCAGGTTTATCACCTATTCAGGTTCCATCCGCAGGGAGTTCACCAAAGTTTCCACATACGGCCCCGAACAATGTGAGCAGGGTTCCCGAGACACCAAATGGGCGCCCTGTACACCGTGCAATGTGCCTACCGCATCACAGCCCACCCCTCGGGTCAGTGCTTCGCATGGCCTCCAGCATACTACAAACACCAGAAACTACATGCAACTCCTGGACAGAGGACAAGGGCGGCTAATAAGTCGAGAGGGTCAATTAAGGATCCCAATGAGTGGTAGTAGCTATTCATGGATCACAAACACAGAACTTAGTTCCTGGGGACGACTTCAATGAGACAACCCACCATGTACTCCTACATGGCCTCTCACCGCTACCTTTACCAAATCGTGTTCACGCACTTAGCTCACACACAGTAGGACATGTTCCTCACCATTCCAATTCATCCCCGATGAATCAGACCTGACTCAACTCTAAGCAGCAGCAGGCATGACAAACAAGCATGAACGATTAGGAACATCAGGGATCAAACAACTCCTACTCATGCTAGTGGGTTTCATCTATTTACTGTGGCAATGGCAGGTCATGCAAAGGAAAGGGGTTCAGCTACCACAGCATGTAACAGTTATATCGTTGTTGTCCTAATGCAGTAAAAGAGAGCAGGAGCGAGAGAGTGGGATTGTATCGGAATGAACAAGGGGGGTTTGCTTGCCTGGAACTTCTGAAGATAGTATAGTTCTTCATCGGTACGGTGTCATTGATCACATCGTCAAAACCACGTCTATCGAGAGGGGACAATTTTCGGCAACAGAGAAGGAAACACAATCAATGCAATGCACAATATGATGCATGATTATGTCATGGCAAAATGAGTGTGTTGGGCTAATGCAACTAAAACCAGATGGGTTTGAGTCATTTTGAACCAAAGGTTCAACCCCAAACTCATCTTATGAATTTAAATAGTGCTTTATAATGTTTTGCACTAAACAACGAGGTTAAGTTGTTTAAACATGCATGAAACCAGTACAAATGGATAGATTGGATTTTTCTGTTATTGCATTTGGAGTTATAGATTAATTTCTATGATTTTTAGAAGTTTCAAGCATTTTCTGGAATTTCTAATTCTTTATGATTTATTTTAATTCCAGAAAAAGCTTTACTGCGTCATGCTTGCGTCAGCAGGTCAACAGGGTCAAACCTGACCAGTGGGGTCCACTAGTCAGTGAGACAGACACTAATCCCGCATTGACTCGGGCTTTGACCCGCTGTGGGGCCTGCTATCAGCGTCTAATGGTGGTCCAGCTAGCAGTGGTTAGTGCTAATGACGAGGCCACGTTGGCCCTCGCCGGAGTTTGGCCGGCGGAAACCAAACCTGCGGCAGAAGCTCGTCGGAGAAGCGCTACAAGCGGCGGCTGGACGCACAGAGACCACCGGGGCATAGTCCGTGCTCTCCTGCATCCAGAGGGGCGGGTGGGTGGTTACGGGGGCGCCGGAGCTTGCCAGAACGGAGCTCGCGGCAGGGGCCGGAGTTTGGTCATGCATGGGGACGGGGCTACGGAGCATGGCGTGAGGATCTGGTGCGTGCGTTAGGCTAGTGGCGGGGTGCTGAGCATGTTGATGTGCTTAGTTGCGGCCATAGACAACTCTGGGCACGGCGTCGACATGGACGGTGGCGGGGAGCTCATGGCTCTGGTGGCTCTGGCGGTTAGAGGGTGCGTACGGGCACAGGGAGCAGTGGAGAAGATGGCGGAGGTCACAACGGGGTCGGGACGGTCTCAGCGGGCTCGGGGAGGTGGAGACGGTGGTGAATCGACGACGAGGTCACCGGCGGCCAAGAGTCGGGGATGCGGTCGGGGACGATGCTACGGAGCCTCCACGGTCGAGCGGATGGCCGTGGATGATGAAGTAGACGATGGCGGTTCTCCTGAGCGCGTCAGCGGAGCGAGACATCGGATCTGGGCGCGGCAATGGCGAATGACGGTGACGGTGGCGCTCGGGTGTGGCGTGGGAGAGAGCAGAGGAGGGGAAGGAGCACGGGAGAGAGGTCGAGGGGGTTCAGAGGGGGTGTGTGGTGTCTCCAGGGACGCCCAGGGGGTCGAGGGGGCACACAGGCTAGGTGGAGGTGGCCGACGTGTGACTGCGGGCGTCAGGCACGCGCCCCTGCCTACTGGCACGAGGAGGAAGGTGACAGAGGAGGTTGCGGTGGTGGACTGGGCCGGCCACTTGGGCCGCCAGGTGGCTACACAGGTGAGGCCAGGTAAGTCTCTCTCTCTCTCTCTTTTATTTTTTCCCGTTTTTCTATTTTTCTGTAATCTTTGTGGCTTTTCTAAAAATACCTAGACACTTCCAAAAATCATGAAATTACTCATGGCTATTGTTTAGAATATATACAACAGTAAACATTTTAGTTTTAGATTACTTGGACTAAAATATTTTATAGCATTTAAATGTCCAAATGCAAATAACATATGATTTAATTCAGTGACCTTATGATGTCCTAGAAAATTGTGCACCATTTTTGTCAGAGGTTCTAGACCAAGGCAAAGATGATGAACATTTTAGAAGGGCATTTCAGGTTCATTGAAAAGTATTTTAGTAAACCCTAGTTGGATTAAGGGGGGCTGGGGGTTTTGTCATCCCCATTTCAACTTTCTGGGAGTTTTAAACATGATGCAACATCAGATGCTAGCACTAGGCAGACAAGAAATAGGGATGTGACAACTCACCCCCACTAAACAAGAATCTTGTCCCGAGATTCAAGCGTAGGGTAAGATGAAGGGGGGACGCAAACTAACACAATCTTCATGATCCAGGTTACACTTCATAAGAACGTTGATTCGATCACCATCGTTGTCTCGATGTCTTACTCTGAGAACTCCAACTAACATGACAATGAGAGGAAAGGAAAAACTTTGGAATGATCGATCTTCTCTAAGATCGAACAGCTGAGGATCAACTCACGGAGTGAGACATTCAAACATCTCTCGAGCTGAGACACGAAGCATACATCTAGAGGGATGGAGTGGAACAAATGACGAAGGTTCACTAGGTAGGCAACAATTCCACACTTAAGAGGGTGGTGAGCAGTTGTCAACGTAGTGAGGATCCACTTTCACTTGTCTATGAACTGTATAGGCAACCCAGAGGTCCTTTACCGCAGACGCTGCTATTCGAATAGATGATGTTAACCCTGCAGGGGTGTACTTCTTCACACACACGCTCTCGCCACTTGCCGCCATGTACATGTCATGTATCTCGGCAACCTTCAAGCGAAAGACTGGCGAGGGTGTCGGCCATGACCTGACTAACCACACAAGTCTCTAGTCCAGGTTTATTGCCTATTTAGGTTCCATCCGCAGGAAGTCCTGCCGAAGTTTCCACATATGGCCCCGAACGATGTGAGCAGGGTTCCCGAGACACCAAACGGCTGCCCGGTACACCATGCCACGTGACTGCATCCCAGCCCACATCTCGGGTCAGTGCTGCGCACGGCCTCCAGCATACTACAACCACCAGAAACTACTTGCAACTCATGGACAGAGGACAAGGGCGGCTAATAAGTCGAGAGGGTCAATTAAGGATCCCAATAAGTGGTAATAGTTGTTCATGGATCACAAACACAGAAGTCAATTCCTGAGGACGGCTTCAATGAGACAACCCACCATGTACTCCTACATGGCCTCTCACCGCTACCTTTACCAAATCCTGTTCATGCACTTAGCTCACACATAGTAGGACATGTTCATCACCAACTCTAAGCAGTAGCAGGCATGACAAACAAGCATGATTGAGTAGGCACATTAGTGCTCAAACAACTCCGACACATGCTAGTGGGTTTCATCTATTTACTGTGGCAATGACAGGTCATGCAAAGGAAAGGGGTTCAGCTACCGCAGCATGTAACAGTTATATCGTTGTTGTCCTAATGCAGTAAAAGAGAGCAGCAGCGCGAGAGTGGGATTGTATCGGAATGAACAAGGGGGTTTTTCTTGCCTGGAACTTCTGAAGATAGTATAGTTCTTCATCGGTGTCATTGATCACATCGTCAAAACCACATCTATCGAGAGGGGAAAATTTTCCGACAACAGAGAAGGAAACACAATCAATGCAATGCACAATATGATGCATGATTATGACATGGCAAAATGAGTGTTTTGGGCTAATGCAACTAAAACTAGATGGGTTTGAGTCATTTTGAATCAAAGGTTCAACCCCAAACTCATCTTATGAATTTAAATAGTGCTTTATCATGTTTTGCACTAAACAGCACAGTTAAGTTGTTTAAACATGCATGAAACCACTACATATGGATAGACTGGATTTTTTGATCATTTTTCATATATAAATTGTTGCATTTGGAGTTACAGATAAATTTCTATGATTTTTAGAAGTTTCTAGCATTTTCTGGAATTTCTAATTCTTTCTGATTTATTTTAATTCCAGAAAAAGCTTTACTGTGTCATGCTTGCGTCAGCACGCCAATAGGGTCAAACCTGACCAGTGGGGTCCACTGGTTAGTGAGACAGACACTAATCCCGCGTTGACTCGGGCTTTGACCCGCTGCGGGGGGGGGGGGCTGTCAGCGTCTAATCGTGGTCCAGCTGGCGGGGGTTAGTGCTAATGACGAGGCCACGTCGGACCTCACCGGAGTTTGGCCGGCGGCGACCAAACCTGCCGCAGAAGCTTGTCAAAGAAGCGCTACAGGCGACGGCTGGACGCGCGGAGACCACCGGGGCGTAGTCCATTCTCTCCCGCATCCAGAGGGGCAGGTGGGTGGCTACGGGGCACCGGAGCTTGCCAGAACGGAGCTCGCGGTGGCGGCCGGAGTTCGGTCATGCACGGGGATGGGGCTACGGAGCACGGCATGAGCATCTGGTGCGTGCGTTAGGCTGCTGGTGGGGTACTGAGCACGTTGATGTGCTCAGTTGCGGCCATAGCCAGCTATGGCCACGGCGTCAACATGGACGGCGGCGGGGAGCTCACGACTCTAGTGGCTCAGGCGGTTAGAGGGTGCGTACGGGCACGGGGAGCAGGGGAGAAGATCGCGTTACAGCTTCCCTATATTGTTTATATGTTCCTAGAGAAAACTAAGTTGAAAGATGATAGTAGCAATGATGCGGACTGGGTCCACAATTTGAGGTGTATCCTCATTGCTGCACAGAAGAATTATGTCCTTGATGCACCGCTAGGTGACAAACCTATTGCAGGAGCAGATGCAGACGTTATGAACATTTGGCTAGCTCAATATGATGACTACTTGATAGTTTAGTGCACCGTGCTTTACGGCTTAGAACCAGGACTTCAAAAATGTTTTGAAACGTCACGAAGCATATGAGATGTTCCAAGAGCTGAAATTGGTATTTTAGACTCATGCTTGTGTCAAGAGGTATGAGACTTCTGACAAGTACTTTGCCTAAAAGATGGAGGAGAATTGCACAACTAGTGAGCATGTGCTCAGAATGTCTGGGTACTACAATCACTTGAATCAGGTGGGAGTTAATCTTCCAGATAAGATAGTGATCTACAGAGTTCTCTAGTCACCATCACCAAGTTACTAGAACGTCGTGATGAACTATACTATGCAAGGGATGAAGAAAACGATTCCCGGGCTCTTCGTGATGCTGAAATTGACAAAGGTAGAAATCAAGAAAGAGCATCAAGTGTTGATGATTAAAAAAGACCACTAGTTTCAAGAAAAGGGCAAAGAGAAAGAAAGGGAACTTCAAGAAGAATGGCAATCAAGTTGTCACTCCCGTGAAGAAGCCCAAAGTTGGACCTAAGCCTGAAACTGAGTGCTTATACTACAAAGGAAATGGTCACTGGAAGTGGAACTGCCCCAAATATTTGGCGGATAAGAAGGATGGGAAAGTGAACAAAAGTATATTTGATATACATATTATTGATGTGTACCTTACTAGTGCTCATAGTAATCCCTGGGTATTTGATACTTGTTCGGTTGCTAAGATTAGTAACTCGAAACATGAGTTGCAGAATAAATAGAGACTAGTTGAGGATGAAGTGACGATGTGTGTTGGAAGTGGTTCCAAGATTGATATGATCATCATCGAGCACTCCCTATACTTTAGGGATTAGTGTTGAACCTAAATAAATGTTATTTGGTGTTTGCGTTGAGCATGAATATGATTAGATCATGTTAATTGCAATACGGTTATTCATTTAAGATAGAGAATAATTGTTATTCTGTTTACATGAATATAACCTTCTATGGTCATACACCCAATGTTGATGGTTTATTGGATCTCGATCCTGGTAATACACATATTCATAGTATTGATGCCAAAAGATGCAAAGTTGATAATGATAGTGCAACTTATTTGTGGCACTGCCGTTTGGGTCATATCGGTGAAAAGCGCATAAAGGAACTCCATAAATATGGGATTTTGGAATCACTTGATTATGAATCACTTGATGCTTGCGAACCATGCCTCATGGGCAAGATGACTAAAACTTCATTCTTCGGAACAATGGAATGAGCTACTGATTTATTGGAAATAATACATACCGATGTATGTGGTCCAATGAGTGTTGAGGCTCGTGGCGAGTATCGTTATTTTATTACCTTTACAGATGATTTGAGCAGATATGGGTATATCTACTTAATGAAACACAAGTCTAAAACATTTTAAAAGTTCAAAGAATTTCAGAGTGAAGTGAAGAATTATTGTAACAAGAAAATAAAGTTTCTATGGTCTGATCTTGGAGGTGAATATTTGAGTTACGAGTTTGGCCTTCATTAAAACAATGTGGAATAGTTTCACAGCTCACACCACCTGGAACACCACAGCGTGATGGTGTGTCCGAATGTCGTAACCGTACTTTATTAGATATGGTGAGATATATGATGTCTCTTACCAACTTACCACTATCGCTTTGGGATTATGCATTAGAGACAGATGCATTCACATTAAAAAAGGGCACCATCAAAATTCGTTGAGACGACGCCTTATGAACTGTGGTTTGGCAAGAAACCAAAGTTGTCGTTTCTTAAAGTTTGGGGTTGCGATGCTTATGTGAAAAACTTCAACCTGATAAGCTCGAACCCAAAACAGATAAATGCATCTTCATAGGATACCCAAAGTAAAATGTTGGGTACACCTTCTATCACAGATCCGAAGGCAAGATATTCCTTGCTAAGAATGGATCCTTTCTAGAGAAGGAGTTTCTCTCGAAAGAAGTGAGTGGGAGGAAAGTAGAACTTGATGAGGTAATTGTACCTTCTTCCAAATTGGAAAGTAGTTCATCACAGAAATTAGTTCCAGTGGTTCCTACACCAATTAGTGAGGAAGATAATGATGATGATCATGAAACTTTGGATCAAGTTGAGTGAGATCCACACCAGAGTGGTACAGTAATCCTGTTCTAGAAGTCATGTTACTAGACCATGATGAACCTATGAAACATGAGGAAGCAATGATGAGCCCAGATTCCGCGAAATGGATTGAGGCCATGAAATCTGAGATGGGATCCATGTATAAGAACAAAGTGTGGAGTTTGGTGGACTTGCCCGTGATCGGCAAGCCATATTAAATAAATGGATCTTCAAGAGGAAGACAGATGATGATAGTAGTGTTACTATCTACAAAGCTCGACTTGTCACAAAAGGTTTTCGACAAGTTCAAGGTGTTGACTACAATGATATTTTCTCAACTGTAGCGATGCTTAAATCTGTCAGAATCATGTTAGCAATTGCCATATTTTATGAAATCTGGTAAATGGATGTCAAAACTCCATTGCTTGAATGGATATTTCTTAAAGAAGAGTTGTATATGATGCAACCAGAAGGTTTTGTCAATCCTAAAGATACTAACAAGGTGTGCAAGCTCTAGCGATCCATCTATGGACTGGTGCAAGCATCTCGGAGTTGGAATATATGCTTTGATGAGTTGATCAAAGCGTATAGTTTTATACACACTTGCAATGAAGCATGTATTTACAAGAAAGTAAGTGGGAGCACTATAGCCTTTCTGATAAGTATATGTGATTGACATATTGTTGATCGGAAATGATGTAGAATTTTCTGGAAAGCATAAAGGAGCGTTTGAAAGGATATTTTCAAAGAAAGACATCGATGAAGCTACTTACATATTGGGCATCAAGATCTATAGAGATAGATCAAGATGCTTGATAAGATTTTTCAATGAGTACATACATTGACAAGATTTTGAAGTAGTTTAAAATGGAACAGTCAAAGAAGGAGTTCTTGCCTGTATTGCAAGGTGTAAAGTTGAGTAAGACTCAAAACCCGACCACAGCAGAAAATAGAAAGAGAATGAAAGTCATTCCCTATGCCTCAGCTATAGGTTCTATAAAGTATGCTATGTTGTGTATCAGACCTATTTTGTACCTTGCCATGAGTTTGGCAAGGGGGTACGATATGATCCAGGAGTGGATCACTGGACAGCGGTCAAAGTTATCCTTAGAAGACTCAGGAAATATTTCTCGGTTATGGAGGTGATGAAGAGTTCATCGTAAAGAGTTACGTCAATCCAAGCTTTGACACCAATCTAGATGACTCTGAGTCTCAATCTGGATACATATTGCAAGTGGGAGCAATTAGCTAGAGTAGCTCCATGCAGAGCATTGTAGACACAGAAAATTTGCAAAATATATACGGCTCTAAATTTAGCAAACCCGTTGACTAAATTTCTCTTACAAGCAAAACCTGATCACACCTTAGTACTCTTTGGGTGTTAATCACATAGCGATGTGATCTAGATTATTGACTCTAGTAAACCCTTTGGTTGTTGGTCATATGGCAATGTGAACTATGGGTGTTAGTCACATGCAGATGTGAACAATTGGTGTTAAATCACATGGCGATGTGAACTAGATTATTGACTCCAGTGCAAGTGGGAGATTGAAGGAAATATGCCCTAGAGGCAATAATAAAGTTATTATTTATTTCCTTATATCATGATAAATGTTTATTATTCATGCTAGAATTGTATTAACCAGAAACTTAGTACATGTGTGAATACATAGACAAAACATAGTGTCCCTAGTATGCCTTTACTTGACTAGCTTGTTAATCAAAGATTGTTATGTTTCCTAACCATAGACATGTGTTGTCATTCGATGAATGGGATCACATCAGTAGGAGAATGATGTGATGGACAAGACCTATCTGTTAGCTTAACATTATGATCGTTATAGTTTCATTGCTACTGCTAACTTATACATGTTCCTCAGACTATGAGATTATGCAACTCCCGAATACCGGAGAAACACCTTGTGTGCTATCAAATGTCACAACATAACTGGGTGATTATAAACATGCTCTACAGGTGTCCCCGAAGGTGTTTGTTGGGTTAGATCGAGATTAGGATTTGTCACTCCATGTTTCGGAGAGGTATCTCTGGGCCCTCTCGATAATGCTCATCACTATAAGCCTTTAAAGCAATGTGAATAATGAGTTAGTTGCATGATGAAGCATTACGAAACGAGTAAACAGACTTGCCGATAACGAGATTGAACTAGGTATGATGATACCGACGATCAAATCTCGGGAAAGTAACATACCGATGACAAAGGGAACAACGTATGTTGTTATGCGGTTTGACCAATAAAGATCTTCGTAGAATATGTAGGAGCCAATATGAGCATCCAGGTTCCGCTATTGGTTATTCGTCGGAGATGTGTCTCGATCATGTCTACATAGTTCTCGAACCCGTAGGGTCTACACGCTTAACGCTCGATGACGATTTGTATTATGAGTTATGTGTTTTGATGACCGAAGTTTGTTTGGAGTCCCGGATGAGATCACGGACGTGACAAGGAGTCTCGAAATGGACAAGACATAAATATCGATATATTGGAAGGCTATATTCGGACATCGGAAAGGTTTTGAGTGGTTCGGGTATTTTTCAGAGTACCGGGGAGTTACGGGAATTCACCGGGAGAAGTAATGGCCCTTATTGGGCCATATGGGAAAAGGAGGAGGCAGGCCAAGGGGAGGTGGCGCCCCCCCCATGTGTCCGAATTGGACAAGGGGGAAGGGGGTGGCGCCCCCCTTTCCCTCTCCTACTCCCTCTCTCTTTCCCTCTTTCCTTCTCTCCTACTCCAAAAGGGAAAGGGATTCCTACTAGGACTTGGAAGTCCTAGTAGGACTCCATACTCTAGGCGCACCCCTAGGGGGCCGGCCTCTCTCCCTCCCTCCTTTATATATGTGGGAAGGGGGCACCCCAAGGACACACAAGTTTCTCTCCGAACCGCATGTGGTGCCCCCCTCCACAGTTACACACCTCGATCATACCATCGTAGTGCTTAGGCGAAGCCATGCGCCGGTAGCATCATCATCACCGTCGCCACGCTGTCATGCTGACAGAACTCACCCTCGTCCTCAACTGGATCAAGAGCACGAGGGACATCATCGAGATGAACATGTGCTGAACGTGGAGGTGTCGTTCGTTCGTACTTGATCGGTTGGATCGTGAAGAAGTTAGACTACATCAACCGCGTTATTGAAACGCTTCCGCTTTCGGTCTACGAGGGTACGTGGACATACTCTCCCCTCTCATTTCTATGCATCACCTAGATAGATCTTGCGCGATCGTAGGATTTTTTTTGAAATTACTACGTTCCCCAACACATATTTCATTCTAGCATTCAAAGATTTTTCTTTCAACTTGTATAACAATTTCTTAAAATCATCTCTATCCTTACAAGCAAGAAAGTCTCTAGCTACCTCTCCATCCATAACAGAACCCTCAGGTATCTCAGGAAATTCATATCTAGGGGCACTAGTTCCCATAGGTGCATCAAAATTTCCAGTTTCAGCAATTTCATTGATATGTCTCCATCGTATCTACTTTTCCTAACGCTTTTGCTCTTGTTATGGACTCTAATTTGCATGATTTGAATGAAACTAGCCTAGACTGAGGCTGTTTTCAGTAGAACTACAATGGTGTTGTTTTTGTGCAGAAATGAAAGTTCTCGAATTGAAACAAAATTTTGCAAGGAATTTTATACAAATAAAGATAATTTCTGAAGCCAAGAACCACCGGAGGGGGGCACCTTGCTGGGCACAACCCACCAGGGTGCCCCCCCCCCTCCGAGCACGCCCAGGTGGGTTGTCCGCACCTGGTAGCCCCACAGACTCCAACCCTGATACTATAAAATCACATATTTCCAGCAAAAGATCGGGGAGAAAGAATTATCGCCTTTCATGAGATGGAGCCACCTCCACCTCCTGTTCTTCATCGGGAGGCTATATCTGGAGTCCGTTTGGGGCTCCGGAGAGGGAGGTCATCGATCCTCGTCATCACCAACCCTTCTCCATCACCAATTCCATGATGCTCCCCACCAGGAGTGAGTAATTCCTTTGTAGGTCACTGGTCGGTGAGGAGTGATGACCCACAAGTATAGGGGATCTATCGTAGTCCTTTCGATAAGTAAGAGTGTCGAACCCAATGAGGAGCGGAAGGAAATGACAAGCAGTTTTCAGTAAGGTATTCTCTGCAAGCACTGAAAATGTAGGTAACAGATAGTTTTGTGATAAGATAATTTGTAACGGGTGACAAGCAATGAAAGTAAATAAGGTGCAGCAAGATGGCCCAATCCTTTTTGTAGCAAAGGACAAGCCTGGACAATTTCTTATAATGAGAAAAACGCTCCCAAGGACACATGGGAATTATCGTCAAGCTAGTTTCATCACACTCATATGATTCGCGTTCGGTACTTTGATAATTTGATATGTGGGTGGACCGGTGCTTGGGTACTGCCCTTACTTGGACAAGCATCCCACTTATGATTAACCCCTATTGCAAGCATCCGCAACTACAGAAGAAGTACTAAGGTAAACCTAACCATAGCATGAAACATATGGATCCAAATCAGCCCCTTACGAAGCAACACATAAACTAGGGTTTAAGCTTCTGTCTCTCTAGCAACCCATCATATACTTATTACTTCCCAATGCCTTCCTGTAGGCCCAAATAATGGTGAAGTGTCATGTAGTCGACGTTCACATAACACCACTAGAGGAGAGATAACATACATCTCATCAAAATATCGAACGAATACCAAATTCACATGACTACTAATAGCAAGACTTCACCCATGACCTCAGGAACAAACAGAACTACTCACAAAGCATATTCATGTTCATAACGAGATGGATATTAATATGCATAAAGGATCTGAACATATGATCTTCCACCAAGTAAACCAATTAGCGTCAACTACAAGGAGTAATCAACACACTAGCAACCCACGGGTACCAATTTGTGGTTTTGATACAAGATTGGATACAAGAGATGAACTAGGGTTTGGAGAGGAGATGGTGCTAGTGAAGATGTTGATGGAGATTGACCCCCTCCCGATGAGAGGATCATTGGTGATGATGATGGCGATGATTTCCCCCTCCCAGAGGGAAGTTTCCCCAGCAGAACAGCTCTGCCGGAGCCCTAGATTGGTTCCGCCAAGGTTCCGCCTCGTGGTGGCGGAGTTTCGTCCCGTGAGCTTCCTTATGATTTTTTCCAGGGTAAAAGACCTCATATAGCAGAAGATGGTCACCGAAGGGCCACCAGGGGGCCCAGGAGACAGGGGGCGCGCCCAGTAGGGGGGGCGCGCCCCCCACCCTCCCGACCAGGGTGCGGGCCCCCTCAAATACTTTCTTTGCTCATAAATTCTTATTAAATCCAAAAATGACTTCTGTGGAGTTGCGGGACTTTTGGAGCTGTGCAGAATAGGTTTCCAATATTTGCTCCTTTTCCAGCCAGAATCTCAGCTACCGGCATTCTCCCTCTTCATGGTAATCCTTGTAAAATAAGAGAGAATAGCCATAGGTATTGTGACATAACATGTAATAACAACCCATAATGCAATAAATATTGATATAAAATCATGATGCAAAATGGATGTATCAACTCCCCCAAGCTTAGACCTCGCTTGTCCTCAAGCGGAAGCCGAAATCGAAAAATATGTCCACATGTTTAGAGATAAAGGTGTCGATAAAAATAAAATACGGACATGAGGGCATCATGATCATTCTTATAACAGCAACATATATAGATTTTGTCATATGATTTCTTATGCTCAAGTAACAATCTATTCACAATGTCAAGTATGGAACATAAACTTCATTGGGAACTAACAAACTATAATCTCAGTCATTGAAGCAATTGCAATTTATCATAACGTCAGAAAGAGTCAACAATAGAGCTTTTCAGCAAGTCCACATACTCAACTATCATATAGTCTTCTACAATTGCTAACACTCACGCAATACTTATGGTTATGGAGTTTTAATCGGACACTGAGAAAGATAGAGGCTTATAATGTTGCCTCCCAATGTTTTACCTCAAGGGTAATGTCAACAATTATAGTTCATGCTAACGAACATCCAATTGGATATAAGTATCGGGATCTTTCCAACACGAGGTGATTGCCAAAGGATAAAATGAAAAAGGGAAAGGTGAAGATCACCTTGACTCTTGCATAAAGTAAAAGACATAAAGTAAAAGATAGGCCCTTCGAAGAGGGAAGCAAAGGTTGTCATGCGCTTTTAGGGTTGGATACACAAAATCTTAATACGAAAGAACGTCACTTTATATTGCAACTTGTATATAGACCTTTATTATGCAGTCCATCGCTTTTATTGCTTCCATAACAAGATCGTATAAAGCTTATTTTATCCACACTAATAAGTCATGCATAATTAGAGAGAATTTTTTATTGCCTGCACCGATGACAACTTACTTGAAGGATCTTACTCAATCCATAAGTAGATATGGTGGACTCTCATGGCAAAACTAGGTTTAAGGATATTTGGAAGCACAAGTAGTATCTCTACTTGGTGCTAGGAATTTGGCTAGCATGAGGGGGAAAGGCAAGCTCAACATGTTAGGAAGATCCATGACAATATACTTTAACTGGGATGTGAGAAAACATAAACCATTACGTTGTCTTCCTTGTCCAACGTCAACTCTTTAGCATGTCATATTTTAATGAGTGCTCATAATCATAAAAGATGTCCAAGATAGTGTATTTATATGTGAAAACCTCTCTTTCCTTATTACTTCCTACTAATTGCAACGATGACCAAAACTATGCTTGTCAACTCTCAACAACTTTTAAGCCTCATACTTTCTATGTGTGAAGTCATCACTATCCACAAGATCAATATGAACTCTTTTATTCTTTTTATATTCTTTCTATTTTTCTCAAGATCATAGCAAGGTAGCAAAGCCCTTTGAATCAACACTAATCTTTATTATAGATTACTCACGGACTCGATTACATAGAGATCACAAAGCAAAACTAAAAACTAATTCATACCAAGACTTCAAACTACTAGATCAAGATATTACTAAAGGATCGAACTAAGTAAAACGGTAAAGATAGGAGTGTGATGGTGATACGATACCGGGGAACCTCCCCCAAGCTTGGCAGTTGCCAAGGGGAGTGCCCATACCCATGTGATTATGTCTTCGAAGGTGGTGAAGTAGGAGTAGACGATGATGTAGGCTTGTTTCTCAGCTTACGCTTGAGAATGGAATTTTGCTCCCTTAAATCATCGATCTCCCGCTCGAGGTTTAATATTCTTTTGCACAATTCCTGTTTGTTTTCCTGCAAGAGACGAAAAGGGATAAACTCGATCTTGGGCTTCTTTGCTCTATCAGGAAGGCTTGACTTTTTAAACTCCACGTGCATATCCCCCGGTTGAGGTAATGGGACTTCGTCTTCGTCTAAGCTTGTCTCCTCCTTTCCCTTAGGCTCATAGTCTTCTTCTTCCTCAGTGGTCCAGCCACAATGGTCTAAATCCCCGTAGGTCTGCAAGGTAATCAGACATATAGCTTTCTCCCTCCGAATCCTGAGATGACATGTTGCTCAAATCTGTGGCAGAAACAGCTCGAAACAAAAACAGAAGATTTTTGCGTGATACGGTGGTCAAAACTTTTGGGAGATTATATAATGAATTTTTACCAACCAAAATATGTAATGTGCAAGAAAATGGAGTCCGGGGGGCACACGAGGTGTCCACGAGACATGGGGCGCGCCCTGTAGGGGGGGGGGCGCCCTCCACCCTCGTGGAGGCCTCATGTCCCTCTCGGACTACTTCTTTCTTCCCAAAATTCTTAAATATTCCAAAACGGAGAAAAATTGCCATTAGAATTGTTTTGGAGTCGGTTTACTTACCGTACCACATACCTATTCCTTTTCAGAGTCTGAAACATTCTGGAAAGTGTCCCTTATGTATTCCTCCGGGGTTATGGTTTCAATAATATTAGTTTCAACATTAATAGGGTTACCTGAGATATAATGTTTGATTCTTTGACTGTTCACCACCCTCGGACATGTGCCTTCGAAGTTGTTGATTTTTATGGCACCAGAACGATAGACCTCCTCGATAACGTAAGGACCTTCCCATTTAGAGAGAAGTTTTCCTGCAAAAAATCTTAAACGAGAGTTGAATAGTAATACATAATCACCTTTGTTAAATTCTCGCTTTTGTATCCTTTTGTCATGCCATCTTTTAACTTTTTCTTTAAACAACTTGGCATTCTCATATGCTTGGGTTCTCCATTCATCAAGTGAGCTAATGTCAAATAGCCTCTTCTCACTGGCAAGTTTGAAGTCATAGTTGAGCTCTTTAATAGCCCAGTATGTTTTATGTTCAAGTTCAAGAGGTAAGTGACATGTTTTTCCATAAACCATCTTATACGAAGACATACCCATAGGATTTTTATATGCAGTTCTATAGGCCCATAATGCATCATCAAGTTTCTTGGACCAATTCTTTCTTGATCTATTAACAGTCTTTTGCAAAATCAATTTGAGCTCTCTATTGCTCAACTCTACTTGACCACTAGACTGTGGGTGATAAGGAGATGCAATTCTATGATTAACATCATACTTAGCAAGCATTTTACGGAAAGCACCACGAATAAAATGTGAACCACCATTAGTCATGAGATATCTAGGGACTCCAAACCTCGGAAAAATAACTTATTTAAGCATCTTAATAGAGGTGTTATGATCGGCACTACTAGTTGGAATAGCTTCTACCCACTTAGTAACGTAATCAACATCAACTAAAATATGTGTATATCCATTAGAGGCAGGCAAAGGTCCCATATAATCAAAGCCCCAAACATCAAATGGTTCAATAACAAGAGAATAATTCATAGGAATTTCTTGACGTCTACTAATATTACCAATTCTTTGACATTCATCACACGACAAGACAAACTTACGGGCATCTTTGAAGAGAGTAGGCCAATAAAATCCGGATTGCAATACCTTATGTGCAGTTCTGTCTCCAGCGTGGTGTCCTCCATACGGTTCGGAGTGACACTTGCGTAGGATTTGTTCCTGTTCATGCTCAGGTACATAACGTCTAATAACACCATCTACTCCTTCTTTATAAAGGTGTGGGTCATCCCAGAAGTAATGTCTTACATCATAAAAGAACTTTTTCTTTTGTTGGTATGTGAAACTAGGTGGTATAAATTTAGCAACAATGTAATTAGCATAATCAGCATACCATGGAGCAGTACGAGAAGCATTAATGACCGCTAATTGTTCATCAGGAAAGCTATCATCAATAGGTAGTGGGTCATCAAGAACATTCTCTAGCCTAGACAAGTTGTCTACAACGGGGTTCTCAGCTCCCTTTCTATCAATAATATGTAAATCAAATTTTTGAAGCAAGAGGGCCCATCTGATAAGTCTAGGTTTAGCATCTTTATTTTCCATAAGATATTTAATTGCGGCATGATCAGTGTGAATAGTAACTTTAGAATCAACAATGTAAGGTCTGAACTTATCATAAGCAAATACAATTGCTAAGAATTATTTTTTAGTAGTGGCATAATTTCTCTGGGCAATATCAAGAGTCTTGCTAGCATATTAAATAACATTTAATTTCTTATCGACTCTCTGCCCTAGAACAGCACCTACAGCATAATCACTAGCATCACAAATAATTTCAAAGGGTAAATTCCAATCAGGTGGCTGAACAATAGGTGCAGTGATCAAAGCTTTCTTAAGTATTTCAAATGCTTCTACACAATCATAATCAAAGACAAAAGGAACATGTTTTTGCAATAAATTATTCAGAGGCCTAGAGATTTTAGAAAAGTCCTTAATGAACCTACTATAAAAACCAGCATGACCAAGGAAACTTCTTATACCTTTAATGTCCTTGGGACATGGCATATTTTCAATAGCATCAACTTTAGCTTTGTCAACTTCAATACCTCTTTAAGAAATTTTATGCCCCAAGACAATGCCTTCATTAACCATAAAGTGACACTTTTCCCAATTCAGGATGAGACTAGTGTCTTCACATCTCTGCAAAACTCGATCAAGGTTGCTCAAGCAATCATCAAAATAGGATCCATAGACTGAGAAGTCATCCATGAATACCTCACAAATCTTTTCACAAAAGTCAGAGAATATAGCCATCATGCATCTTTGAAAGGTGGAAGGTGCATTACATAAACCAAAAGGCATACGTCTATAAGCAAAAGTACCGAAAGGGCAAGTAAAAGTAGTTTTTGATTGATCTTCCGCTGACACAGGTATTTGAGAGAAGCCAGAATAACCATCTAGAAAGCAGAAATGTGTATGTTTGGATAGTCTTTCTAGCATTTGATCAATAAAAGGTAAAGGGTAATGATCTTTCTTAGTAGCTTTATTTAATTTATGGAAATCAATTACCATCCTATAACCTGTAATAATTCTTTGCGGAATCAATTCATCTTTATCATTAGGAACAACAGTAATATCTCCCTTTTTAGGGGACACAATGGACAGGGCTTACCCATTCACTATCAGCAACGGGATAAATTATACCTGCCTCGAGGAGCTTTAGTATCTCATTTCTTACCACTTCTTTCATCTTAGGGTTTAATCTTCATTGAGGATCTCTGACTGGTTTGGCATCTTTCTCCACTTTAATTTTGTGTTGTCATAGAGTGGGACTGATGCCCTTAAGATCATCCAAAGTATATCCAATAGCAGCATGGTGCTTCTTCAGAGTTTTCAATAATATTTCCTCTTCCTTCTCTGAAAGGTTAGCACTAATAATAACAGGATATATCTTCTTTTCATCAAGATAAACATATTTAAGATTATCAGGTAATGGTTTAAGCTCAAACACAGGATCACCCTTGGGTGGAGGAGGATCCCCTAGGATTTAAACAGGTAAGTTGTGTTTCAAGATAGGAACCTGCTGCAGGAATACTTCATCTATTTCCCTTCTTTCATTAATAAACATATCATTTTCATGGTCTAGCAAATATTGTTCTAACGGATCAGTAGGAGGCACGGCAATAGAAGCAAGACCAATTATTTCATCTTTACTAGGTAATTCTTTATCACGGGGTTGTCTATGAAATTTAGCAAAATTAAACTCATGAGTCATATCATCCAAGCCAATCGTAACAACATCCTTTTGCAATCAATCTTAGCATTAACAGTGTTCAAGAAGGGTCTACCAAATATAATGGGACAAAAGTCATCTTGTGGGGAACCCAGAACCAGGAAATCAGCAGGGCATTTAACTTTCCCGCACAAGACTTCAACATCTCTAACAATCCCAAAAGGCTTAATAGTATCTCTATTGGCAAGCTTAATTGTAACATCAATATCTTCCAACTCAGCGGGTGTAATATCGTGCATAGTTTCTTTATATAAGGAAAAAGGTATTGCACTAGAACTAGCACCCATATCACACAAGCCATGATAACAATGATCTCCTATTTTAACAGAAATAACAGGCATGCCTACAACAGGTCTATGTATTTTAGCATCTGGTTTAACAATCTTAGCAGTGTCACCACAGAAGTAAATAACATGCCCATCTATATTATCATCCAATAGATCTTTAACCATAGCAATACTAGGTTCAACCTTAATTTGCTAAGGAGGTGTATAAGTTCTAGTATTACTCTTACGAACGATAGTTGAAGCTTTAGCATGAACCTTTATTCTAACAGGAAAAGGTGGTTTCTCAACATAAGTAGTAGGAACAATAGGATCATTATAAGTAATAGTCTTTTCTTCAACTGTAATAGGTGAAACTACTTTTACTTCAATGGGAGGATTATATTTAAACCACTTCTCCTTAGGGAGATCAATGTGAGTAGCAAAAGATTCACAGAAAGAAGCTATTATCTCAGGGTCAAGTCCATATTTAGCGCTAAATCCACGAAAAGCATCGGTATCCATAAAAGATTTAACACAATCAAACTTAGGTGTTGTACATGACTCCTTACCATCGTCGGAACCCCAATATTCAGAGTTGCATTTAATTCTTTCCAATAAGTCCCACTTGAATTCAGTAGTCTTCGGCATATAAGAACCAGCATAGGAAGTACGAGCATGGTGCGATCATTGAGAGAAAGCCGAGCATAAAAGTTTTGAATAATCATTTATCTTGAGAGCTCATGATTGGGGCATGAATATAACATTGACTTAAGCCTCCCCCAAGCTTGAGTGATGCTTTCTCCTTCTCGAGGCCAGAAATTATATATGTAATTACGATCACGGTGAACAAGATGCATAGGATAGAACTTCTGGTGAAATTCCAACTTCAATCGTTTATAGTTCCAAGATCCCGTATCATCACATAGCCTATACCATGTCAATGCATCTCCCTTCAAAGATAAAGGGAAGACCTTCCTCTTAAAAACATCATCGGGAATACCTGCAAGCTTAAATAATCCACAAACTTCATCCACAAAGATAAGGTGTAAATCGGGATGCAATGTTCCATCTCCTGCAAAGGGATTAGCTAGCAGTTTCTCTATCATACCCGAAGGAATCTCAAAGTAAACATTTTCAGTAGGTTCAGTAGGTTGAGGAGCAACTCTTTTCTCTACTGGTCGGGGTGAAGATACCCCGAACAAGCCCCTCAAAGGATTAGTTTCCATAGTAACAAGTGACAGAAAAATTTCAGCACACTATATAAATGTTTCCTTACCAAGTTCCACTCACCAAAGGCGCTTCACTTCCCGGCAACGGCGCCAGAAAAGAGTCTTGATGACCCACAAGTATAGGGGATCTATCGTAGTCCTTTCGATAAGTAAGAGTGTCGAACCCAACGAGGAGCAGAAGGAAATGACAAGCGGTTTTCAGTAAGGTATTCTCTGCAACCACTGAAATTGTAGGTAACAGATAGTTTTGTGATAAGATAATTTGTAACGGGTAACAAGTAATGAAAGTAAATAAGGTGCAGCAAGGTGGCCCAATCCTTTTTGTAGCAAAGGACAAGCCTAGACAATTTCTTATAATGAGAAAAGCGATCCCGAGGACACATGGGAATTATCGTCAAGCTAGTTTCATCACGCTCATATGATTCGCGTTCGGTACTTTGATAATTTGATATGTGGGTGGACCGGTGCTTGGGTACTGCCCTTACTTGGACAAGCATCCCACTTATGATTAACCCCTATTGCAAGCATCCGCAACTACAAAAGAAGTATTAAGGTAAACCTAACCATAGCATGAAACATATGGATCCAAATCAGCCCCTTACGAAGCAACGCATAAACTAGGGTTTAAGCTTCTGTCACTCTAGCAACCCATCATCTACTTATTACTTCCCAATGCCTTCCTCTAGGCCCAAATAATGGTGAAGTGTCATGTAGTCGATGTTCACATAACACCACTAGAGGAGAGACAACATACATCTCATCAAAATATCGAACGAATACCAAATTCACATGACTACTAATGGCAAGACTTCACCCATGTACTCAGGAACAAACGGAACTACTCACAAAGCATGTTCATGTTCATAATGAGAGGGGTATTAATATGCATAAAGGATCTGAACATATGATCTTCCACCAAGTAAACCAATTAGCATCAACTACAAGGAGTAATCAACACTACTAGCAACCCACAGGTACCAATTTGTGGTTTTGATACAAGATTGGATACAAGAGATGAACTAGGGTTTGGAGAGGAGATAGTGCTGGTGAAGATGTTGATGGAGATTGACCCCCTCCCGATGAGAGGATCGTTGGTGATGATGATGGTGATAATTTCCCCCTCCCAAAGGGAAGTTTCCCTGGCAGAACAGCTCTGCCGGAGCCCTAGATTGGTTCCGCCAAGGTTCTGCCTCGTGGCAGCGGAGTTTCGTCCCGTGAGCTTCCTTATGAATTTTTCCAGGGTAAAAGACCTCATATATCAGAAGATGGGCACTGGAGGGCCACCAGGGGGCCCAGGAGACAGGGGCGCGCCCAGTAGGGGGGGCGCCCCCCACCCTCCTGGCCAGGGTGTGGGGCCCCTCAAATACTTTCTTTGCTCATAAATTCTTATTAAATCCAAAAATGACTCTCGTGGAGTTGCGGGACTTTTGGAGCTGTGCAGAATAGGTTTCCAATATTTGCTCCTTTTCCAGCCAGAATCCCAGCTGCCGGCATTCTCCCTCTTCATGGTAATCCTTGTAAAATAAGAGAGAATAGCCATAAGTATTGTGACATAATGTGTAATAACATCCCATAATGAAATAAATATTGATATAAAAGCATGATGCAAAATGGACGTATCAAGGAGTTGGATGAGATTCATCATGTAATTGAGTTATTTTGTTAGGGCTTGATCCCTAGTATCCATTATGTTCTGAGATTGATGTTGCCATGACTTTGCCATGCTTAAAGCTTGTCACTTTGGGCCCGGGTGCCATGATTGAAGATCTTAACCATTTATTTTATCACCATTATATCTTTGTTCTAGATCTGATCTTGCAAGTTACAGTCACCTACTGCGTGTTATGATCCGGAAACCCCGGAGTGACAATAGTCGGGACACTTCTCGGTGATGACTGTAGTTTGAATAGTTCATGTATTCACCGTGTGTTAATGCTTTGTTCCGGTTCTCTATTAAAAGGAGGCCTTAATATCCCTTAGTTTCCAATAGGACCTCGCTGCCACGGGAGGGTAGAACAAAAGATGCCACGCAAGTTCTTTCCATAAGCATGTATGACTATTTATGGAATACATGCCTACATTATATTTATGAACTGGACCTGGTGTCGTATCGCCCTAGGTTATAACTGTTATATGATGAATATCATCCAACGAATTCACTGATCCAATGCCTATGAATTTCTCTCATATTGTTCTTGCTATGTTACTATTGCTATTGTTACCGTTGCACTTGCCACAAAATCATTGCTATCATTGTTACTGTTACTATTGTTGTTGCTACTACTATCAAAACTATCATACTACTTTGCTACTAATCACTTTGCTGCAGATAATTAATCTCCATGTGTGCCTGAATTAACATCTCAGCTGCTAATACCCGCAAATATTCTTTGGCTCCCCTTGTGTCGAATCATTAAATTTGGGTTGAATACTCTACCCTCAAAAACTATTGCAATCCCCTATACTTGTGGGTTATCATTCATCAGTTTCAGCATTCTCAATTTCTTTAGCTCTAGCAAGTTGTTCATCAAGAAATTCACCTAGTGGCACAGTCTTATCAAGCAAAGTACTAGCATTATTCATAGTAGAAGTAGCATCATCAATAATTACTTGTGACATATCAGAATTAATAGCAGGTGGTGGTGTTGCAAGTTTACTCATTAGAAGGTGAATCAAGTGCAGAGCTAGATAATAGTTCCTTATCTCCCCTCGCCTTAGAGGGAACTATGTTGGTTCTATCATCCTTAAGATTCTTCATAGTGATCAATAGTAATAAATCCCAAGTGACTCAACAAATATAGCTACGCTCCCCGGTAACGGCACCAGGAAAAGGTCTTGATAACCCGCAAGTATAGGGGATCGCAACAGTTTTTGAGGGTAGAGTATTCAACCCAAATTTATTGATTCAACACAAGGGGAGCCAAAGAATATTTGTAAGTATTAGCAGTTGGTTTGTCAATTCAACCACACCTGGAGACTAAATATCTGCAGCAAAGTGATCAGTAGCACAACAATATGGTAATTTAATAGTGATAGCAGTGATAGTAACAGTAGTAGTAATTGTTTTTTAGCAGTTGTAACAGTAGCAGCAACAGTAGTAACTTAGCAAGAACAATATGTGAAAAGCTCATAGGCATTGGATCGGTGATAATGTTGGATAATATTCATCATATAACAGTCATAACTTAGGGCGACACAAAACTAGCTCCAATTCATCAATATAATGTAGGCATGTATTCCATAAATAGTCATACATGCTTATGGAAAAGAACTTGCATGACATCTTTTGTCCTACCCTCCCATGGCAGCGGGGTTCATAAGGAAACTAAGGGATATTAAGGCCTCCTTTTAATAGAGAACCGGAACAAAGCATTAACACATAGTGAATACATGAACTCCTCAAATTACGGTAGTCACCGGAAAGAATCCCAATTGTTATCACTTTGGGGTATGCGGATCATAACACGTAATAGGTGCATATGACTTGCAAGGTCGGATCAAGAACATAGATATAACGGTGAAAACATAAACGGTTCAGATCTGAAATCATGGCACTCAGGCCCTACTGTTAAGCATTAAGAAAAGCAAAGTCATAGCAACATCAATCTCAGAACATAGTGGATACTAGGGATCAAGCCCTAACAAAACTAACTCGATTACATGATGAATCTCATCCAACCCATCACTGTCCAGCAAGCCTACGAGGAGATTACTCACTCCTGACGGTGAGCATCATGAAATTGGTGATGGGGGATGGTTGATCATGACGAAGACGAAAGATCCCCCTCTCCGGAGCCCCGAAACGGACTCTAGATCTGGCCTCCCGATGAAGAACAGGAGGTGGCGGCGTCTCCGTATCATAAAACACGATGAAACTTCCTCTCTTATTTTTTCTCCAAAAATAGGAATTTATAGAGTTGTAATTAGGGTCAGCAGAGCCTCGTGGGCCCCACTACCCACTAGGGCGCGCCAGAGGGGGTGGTGCGCCCTGGTGCCTAGTGGGTAGCTGCCCCCCCCCTCCAGTGGGTCTTGGTTCCAGTATTTTTTATTTTATTCCAAAATCATTCTTCAAAAAGTTTCATCCAATTCCGAGAACTTTTATATCTGCACAAAAACAACACCATGGTAGTTTTGCTCAAAACTGCGTAAGTCCGCGTTAGTTTCATTCAAACCATGCAAATTAGGGTCCAAAACAAGAGCAAAAGCAATAGGAAAAGTAGATACGACGGAGACATATCATGGGCCCCACAGGGACCCCCCCCCCCACTAATCCCTTTAGCCCACTTCGTCTCTTACCTCTAGAAAAAATTCCTGGTAGCTCTCTCCCTCGTGTTCTTGCTCCCAAACCCAAGATTTTTGATCTCCTTGCTCAGAGCTCCATTTCTGAAACTGTTTTGGGGGATTGCTCCTTCGTATGTGACTCCTCCATTGCTCCAATTAGTTTTTGCTTTAGTGTAATATGATTTGCATAATTCGTTGCTCCTGGTGCTACTAAAAATGAGCTTGCATGTTGAATTCTTTGAGTTCCAAGTAGTTTGAATGCTTGATATAGCCTCTAGACATTCATATGAGTAGTTGCTACCAATCTTGTGAAGTTCTATTGACATCATTTTGTCATCCAAATATTTCAAAATTTTGTTCGTAGGAAAAATGAACTTTCGGAGAAGCTCCTCGAAGTGGAATGCCAAGGGAGTCGCTGGGGACTCCTCGGACAGTGACCTCAACATTTCATGTAGGACGAAGGTCCGGCCGTGCGAATGGCCGCACAATGCCTTCATGAACGAAGCCGGATTCTACCGAGAGTTCATGTGATTTGTTGTAAATGTTGGATTAACCGACTTCCTCGCAAATGAGTGTGACCAGCACAACTTACGAATTACTTTGTGCAAAATTTCCATTTCTTGAATAGGCTCAAACACCCCATGGTGCATTTTGATTTATATGTTGAACATCATGAGATACTTGCTAAATTTTGTGAGATATGTTTGATTCCTTATGATGGGGAATTAAGATATCCTAGACCGGAGGAGTTTTAGGGTTTCCTTCGCACTTTAACTATGGGAGAGGAAAAGGGCGTGTTGAAAGCCCAAGCTACTAGTTTGCAATTTCCTACCATGCATTACTTTGCTTTATTCATAGGGAAATGTTTGACTGCTAGAGAGCAAGGTAGTGTGCTATGCGCCCCTGACGTCGCCATCTTACGCCAAGCACTTTTTAATGACAACACCTATAGCCTTGGAGCTTGCACACCGCCTTCACACTAATAGGACTAAGGGTAAGATCCATGGTGGTATTTATGCTACTCGCTTAGAGAGATGTTTCCATGTTAATATACGTCCCCATGATTATTTGTTGCCTAGGAATTACTTAGATCACCAGTCTAAGATAGATCACCATCTTATTAATGCCCCTGAGCCTCCTCACCATATTCGCTATAACTTGGTATTCGGTGAGGATACTCGTGATATTATTCTGTTGCCTGCACCTACTTTGTTTGACTCTCATGCCAGGAACGGATACACCGTCATGCCATAGGACATCACTGCTTACGGGAATGCGTTGGCTGCAGCAAAGGATGAGGCCCAGGCTTGGGACGCTCAAGTGCCGCCGCCTCAGCACTTCCATATCGGACCAGATGGCTACTATGGTTGGTGATTACCAAGTTAGGCAAAATCCTAAACTTGGGGGAGTACATATTTCTCACTGACATTACATTCATGTTCACACATTTCATTCCAGCTGTCGGTGTTCATCCTCTTTCATTTTATAATCCATGTTAGTTTTATTTTTGCTTTCTTCTTGTGTGTTTGAAAAACTTTGAGAAAATCCAAAAATATTTCTTGTTTCTTTTCAGTTTTCCTTTCTAGTTTAATTAGTTGTGGTATTAAAAGAAAACCCAAAAAAGATATCCCATTTCTTCTTTTTCTTGTTGAGAGTTTTCCCATGTAAATAGTTTTTCTCCTTTTGTTTTTCTTGTTTGTTAATTTTCTTTTGTCAGAAAAACAAAAAATTCCAAAAATATTTCAGTGTGTTTCTTTGAAATTGTTTTCTTTTGTTGAGTCGTTGTAAGGGGAAGACCACGATGAAAATGTTGAGTGGCTCTCGTAAGCATTATTCTTGATCTAACAAAGAGCCCATATTACCTTGTCTTCTCCTTTGAATAAAATGTTTGCAGATTCCAGCTTAGTCCACGGCACTCTTTCACTATTATTATTTTCATATCATTTGTTCGTGCAAGTGAAAGGAAATAATGATGATAATTTCATGAAGTGACTATGGCAAGGAAAAGCGGGTATGAACTCAACTTGTTATTGTTTTTGTAAATATGTTTAACTCAATATCCATGATTTAACATATTATGAGTAAACATGTTTATGATGACAATTAGAGATTATAGTTGCTCGAGCCATGCTTAAATAGCTAGGAGTGGATAATGATTTATCTTAGGAGTCAACATGAATTAAAATGGTTATGATGTAGTATGATAGTATGGTATCGTCCTCTTAATGTTTCAAGTGGCTTGACTTCGCACATGTTCACGCATGTAGTTGATTCAAAACCAACATAGCCTCGACGACATTTATGTTCATGGTGTTTATATCCTACTCATGCTAGTATTCAATGTTAACTATTCACAATGCATGTTTATGACCGTTGTCGCTCTTTAGTTGGTCATTTCTCAATCTTTTTGCTAGCCTTTGCCTGTACTAAGCGGGAATACTGCTTGTGCATCCAAATCCTTAAACCAAAGTTATTCCAGATGAGTCCACTATATCTACCTATATGCGGTATTACTATGCCGTTCCAAGTAAATTTGCATGGGCCACCTCTAATATTCAAATGAACATCTGTTTTGTGTGCATGTACCGCTCATGGAGCGATAGGGGGCGGTCAGTATCTTTCATGCTAAGTGGTTTATTCTCATGATAAGTGTTTATTCACTTGTCATTACACGAGAGGGGCTGGTATTTGGGATGTTTTGCTCCATGATCAAATCAAAAAAACCTCCCCAGAAAGTTGTTGGTATGAAGGGCACCCAAGGATTCGGCTAGCCATGGCTTGTGTTTGTTGCTGGAGGGGCGTAAACTTTACCTTTATGCTTGGGAACCACCGCTAATGTGTTTAGCATGGAAGATATTGAAAACTCTCGGTCGTGATGTTGACAGGAAAGGCAGGCCTCTCAAAAATATATTTATCTCTGATTTAAGCTTCGAGCTCTGGCACCTCTGCAATTCCTGCTTCCCTCTGTGAAAGGCCTAACATTTACTATTATGTTGATACACTTTTTTTTGTTGAGTCATCACCTTCTCAATTAAAGCACCAGTCCTGAGAGCACTATTGTCATTCTTATGCATTGTGTATAGTTAATATTGTGTGCATCATGACTGGATCTATTTTAACACGAATTATAATGTTTAGTCATTGCTTGAACTTTAGAGGTGCTCTGCACTTATGTTGCGGTCTCAGAAAGGGCTAGCGAGATACCATGTTATCATATTATATCATGATTGTTTTGACAAATTATTGGCATCTGAAATATCTTATTATTGCTCGCTAGTTGGTTATGTCATTGGTATGAGTAAATGTGAGACCTAAATGTTATCATGAACATGGTTAGCTCATAACAACAAGAACAGAAAGAGTTTGTTAAAGTATTTTTGTTTATCACTTTCAGTTTGTCAACTGAATTGCTTGAGGACAAGCAATGAGTTAAGCTTGGGGGAGTTGATACGTGTAACGCCCCGAGACCGACGCTCCAGTAGGCTTCCAGCTATTTCGAGTTTTATCGCGTGATTTGTTTTGTTTGTGCATTCATCATGCCATCTCTTGCATTGCATCATGTCATCATGCCATCATATCATTAATTTTTAAAAACCTCAACTAAATAAATTGCATAGATCTTTTGATCTATTTAAATCAAGGGAATTCACATGGTAATTTCTCTTTATAACATATCCTCCTAATATTTATGGAGCTATTTTAAATTATTCCATTTATTTGGAATTAACCATAACCCACTTGCAAAATATCCCATGCCGTTGTTATCTTAATTCTTGGTCTCCAACCTTGCCATATATTCTTTCATCATATTCCGGAGCTCCACCAAAAATCCGACATATTTGGACCTTCCTTTTATCAAGTCCTAATTCAAACCCATTTGAATTAAATTCAAATGTGTTTGAATTTATATCTTTCAATCATGACTTTTTCTATTTTCTTGTAACAAGCACATTTTTGTGAGTTCGGGAAAATTATCCACGTGTCCAACTTCTTCCCCTAACCTCCCTTTCTTTTCTTTCTTATCTTTGTTTTCTTTTAATTTTCTTTAGAGTGAGAGAGAGAAGAGAGCCCAGCAGCCAGGCCAAGCCTGCTTCCTCCGCAACCCAAGGCCCAGCCGGCCCCTGCCTATCTAACCCTAGCCCCGACCCCCCTCCTCTCGATCTCTCCCTCTGGCCGCACCTCTTACTCGATCCCCATCTGCGCTCGATCCCCTCTCCCTTCCCTCGATCACTCGCCTCCCTGACTCCTCCTCACCCGCGACCTCCAACCTCCGCGATCTCCTCCGTTTTCCTCGCCGCCGCTGCTTCAACCAGCGTTGCCCGAAGCCCCCACTCTGCCGCCTGCTCTGCCTAGATCCGGCGCCACCTTACCGGATCCACCACGCCTCCGCCCATGGCCCGGCCGCCTTAGCCCGGGTCCGGTCTGGTTCGAATTCCCGCAACCTCCTCCGCCTTTGATCCGGCCATCTTCGAGGCCTTAGGTCGCTGGCCATGGACGCCTCTGCTCCATCGCCGGTCGGCTGCTTCTCCATGCGCCTCTGTTCGTCGTTGTTGTCACCCCGAGCTGGGTCACCGCTTCCTACTGCTGACCACCACCATCGCCTCCTTGCTGCTACCCGAGCCCCAAGTCTGCCGGCCTGCCTCCACTTCGAACTGGTAGGAACGGGACCCCGGCGACCTCCAGCGACCGGTTTCAGCAAGTTTGACGCCTGCGCCCTCAGCCCCCCCCCCCATCGGACCTCCTTCCTCTGCTCCAAGTTCGCCGCGCCGCCCTGGGTCTCCGTCAGCGTCGACCTCCTGCCCCGCCGGTCTACCTCCCCACGCCGGCAGCAAGCCTCGCTGCCGCCGCTCTTCACCAAGTCCCAGCTGCTCCCTTGCGTCGCCGAGACTGATCCTCCGAGGAACCCCGTGTTGAACTACAGAATGAGCGGCAAGTACCACAACGACCGGTGTTCGACTATGTGTTCGACCAAGTACTTCGGATACACCAAGTTCGACTACATTGCGAGACCCGTACCCGGACCATCAATATTCTCCGAGAATTTTGCCAAGTACCATGATGATGTGTCGAGTCCCCCTACCCACGACCCGGGAACGTCTACGACCCGTGAACGACTACCATCGCCGAGACCGCGAGTACCACGACAACCCCCAAGGGATTCGAATCCGTCAAGTTCCTCTCTGAAACGTGTACGACTACTTCCACTACCGTCGCCATGTGAACAACTACTTCCCACGACGAACCGTGAATGACTACTTCCTCTACATCGTACCGAACCCGAACCGCTCCTAAAATGCACGCTTCAAAGGTATAATCCCGAGATGATCACCCATGGACCGAATGCATGTTGTATGAGATGCTCATGTTCAAACCGTGCCCGTTTGCTTCATGCACATTCCTCCTCGCTTGCCATGCCGTCGACCCGTGGGAACCCGGTAACCGGGATCACCCCACCATCTTTTGCATGTTCCGCACATCTGCACGCCTCCTTTTGCACCGGTATCTCCATGAGCTACCGGAATCGAGATGTTGTCGTGGCATCATTTTCGGATTCGTCGCCGTGACACCCTTTCTTTCCGCCACGGTGACAAATGCCTCGTATCTTGCTCATGTCAACATTTTCATAAAATTGCTTAAGGCTTGCGTATGCCATCCACATCATGATAACAACATTTAAATGCTTAAAATTGTTGTTTGCTTTAAATTGCTAAATAACATATGGGGATTTTCGGAATTGTTGTTTGTTGTTTCCGTCCTCATTTAAATTGCCTACAATGTGTAGTTTACTTATGCTTCACCCCTTGCCATGTTTAACAACATTTAGTATTGTTGGGTACATAACCGAGAGGGAACTAAATAATTGTATGTGGTGTTTCGTCAATATGCAACTCGTTGCATATTGAGCTCCACTTAACTTGTAGTATTGCTTGTTGCACTTTGCCATGCCATGCCTCTTTAAACCGGACATGCATCATACTTGATTATGCATCATGCCATGATTATGCTTGTGTGTTTACCATGTTGTTTGCTTCTTTCCAGTTTGCTTCTTTCGTTAGCTTCGGTTTCGTTCCGGAGTTGTGAGGAGTCGTTTGACTACGTGTGTTTGTCTTCTTCATGGACTCGTTCTTCTTCCTAGCGGGATTTCAGGCAAGATGATCGTCACCTTGGATCTCATTACTATCATTGCTATGCTAGTTGCTTCATTCTATCGCTTTGCTGCGCTACCTATCACTTGTTCTTCAAGCCTTCCCAATTTGCCATGTCAGCCTCTAACCTTTTCATCCTTCCTAGTGAACCGTTGCTTGGCTATGTTACCGCTTTGCTCAGCCCCTCTTATAGTGTTGTTAGTTGCAGGTGAAGTTGAAGATTGCTCCATGGTGGACAGGATTATGTTGGGATATCACAATATCTCTTATTTAATTAATGCATCTATATACTTGGTAAAGGGTGGAAGGCTCGGCCGTATGCCTGGTGTTTTGTTCCACTCTTGCCGCCCTAGTTTCCGTCATATCGGTATTATGTTCCCGGATTTTGCGTCCCTAACGCGGTTGGGTGATTTATGGGACCCCCTTGATAGTTCGCTTTGAATAAAACTCCTCCAACAAGGCCCAACCTTAGTTTTACCATTTGCCTCACCACCATCTACTTTTCCCTTGGGAGTCGCTCTCTTGATATTTTAGCCCCCCCCCCCGGGCCAGTGCTTCTCTAAGTGCTGGTCCGAACCGAGCAACCTGCGGGGCCACCTCAGGGAAACTCGAAGTCTGGTTTTACTCGTAGCTTGACTTATACGGTGTTGCCCTGAGAACGAGATATGTGCAGCTCCTATCGGGATTGTCGGCGCATCGGGCGGCTTTGCTAGTCTTGTTTTACCATTGTCGAAATGTCTTGTAACTGGGATTCCGAGTCTGGTCGGGTCTTCCTGGGAGAAGGAATATCCTTCGTTGATCGCGAGAGCTTATCATGGGCTAAGTTGGGACACCCCTGTAGGGTATAAACTTTCGAGAGTCGTGCCCGCGGTTATGTGGAAGATGGGAATTTGTTAATGTCTGGTTGTAGATAACTTGACACCAGATCCAAATTAAAACGCATCAACCGCGTGTGTAGCCGTGATGGTCTCTTTTCGGCGGAGTCTGGGAAGTGAACACGGTTTTGTGTTATGTTTGACGTAAGTAGGAGTTCAGGATCACTTCTTGATCATTGCTAGCTTCACGGCCATTCTGTTTGCTCTCTTCTCGCTCTTACTTGTGTATGTTAGCCACCATATATGCTTAGTCGCTGCCGCAACCTCACCACTTTACCCCTTCCTTTCCCATTAAACTTTGCTAGTCTTGATATCCATGGTAATGGGATTGCTGAGTCCTCGTGGCTCACAGATTACTACAACAACAGTTGCAGGTACAGGTTATGGATGGTCATGACGCGAGAGCGATGGTACTTGTTTTGGAGTTCTTCTTCTGCTTCTTCTTCGATCAGGGGATAGGTTCCAGGTCGGCAGCCTGGGCTAGCAGGGTGGATGTCGTTTGAGTTTCTGTTTGTGTTTCATCCGTAGTCGGATGGTGCTCTTATGTAAGATGATGTTGTATTCATGTGGCATTGTATGCCTTTTGTTTGTATCCCCATCTATTATGTAATGTTGATGTAATGATATCCACCTTGCAAAAGCGTTTCAATATGCGGTTCTATCCTTGGTGGGACCTTCGAGTCTCTTTAGGATAGTATCGCATATTGGGCGTGACAAGTTGGTATCAGAGCCTCGACCGACCATAGGAGCCCCTTGATTGTTGGCCGTTGTCGAGTCTAGAAGAAAACTTTTTTTGAGTCTTAGGATTATATATATATCGGAGAGTAGGATTCTTTTTACTCCTCAACCCCTTCGTCGCTCTGGTGAGGTCTCCTGACGTAGATGTTTTGTCTTTCCTCTCCTCAAATTTCACTAAAAAAAATTAGGATCACGCGGGTATCTTGGGATCGTTCCGATATTCTTATGACGAGAACATTGTTCTTGGTGCCTCCTGACATTTAGGGGTTGTGGCAGTGTCCCGGGGAGTTGAGTTCCGAGGTGTTGTCGTCATAATTTTATCGTTGCAGTTCTGGAATACCTGAGTTTTGCCGACATCGAAAATCTCTTTTATGCAGTTGTTGGTGAGATAACCTCGACGCCACCCAGTACTGGGGCGGGAGTTCGGGAGTATTGCCATAGCTCGTATAACGGATGCTTTTCGAAGTTTGAGGTACACGATTTCCGAAGGTTTCTTGGTTATGTGTTGACGGATGGATACAGCTTGGATGTAGGGATTGTTAGTTTGGGTGAGATATATTGCTTCCCCTATATCCCCAACACCAGATTGCATAACCAGAAAGTTTCGGGAGTTTATAGGTGGGAATTCTAGTAGCTCCTAGAATATCTTCCGACAGATGCATGATATGGGATTGGGTAAATCTCTATCATATGTTTGTTTCCGGCTTATTCTGCAAGCCAAATCCTTTGTTTTGCTTAATTTGTGGTATTCGAGTTGCTTTGATGTCAAGTGTTGATCCATACCTTTCCTAAACCGTATTCTCATATTGCTATGTGAATACTAATCCTTGTTGATCTTCGAAGTCGTCATTTTAATTCTTCTCTAACCGGCGTGCTTCTCTCCAGGCTAATACTATCATTTTTTCCATTCGCAATATCAATTCTAAGTTCTCTCAACGGTGTTTGTTTCATCCGTCCCAAGTTGCCTTTGTTTTTTTTCCCGCCCTCCCACCCTTTTTCTTCAAGGACTCAGATTTCTTAATCATGTATCCTTTTATTTGTGGGAAGTCTCTTCATTCTTTTCTTTCAATGTTCTAATCCGGTGATTTCACATGAAGATGCTCAACAGTTTCAAGTTCATCATCCTTCATTGTTGTTTCTTCTCCAGTGGATTTAATTCAAGCTTTCGGTGTTGATCATATCCCTTTCCTCATTTCAAATGTTTTTCCATGTCGGTGCACCTCGTAATTGTTCACCTCTCTCTATTCTTATCCGGAGTGCTCAAGATATCTCAGAAGAATCATGTTTCCATCCTTAATCCGTTCGAGTTACTTCAAGGTTTTTCTCTCATTCAAGCTATTTAATTCTACCGGTGCAATCTCTATTTCAAGCAATCCTTCAACGATGTTTCTTTCCAGTGGGCCCTAACCCATAGGTCTTTTCCCAGGATCTTACCTGACTCTTCTAATTTTCCCGGAGCCATTCTCAAATTCTTTTCAAGTGTGACATAAGAATGAATTTTCATTAGTCACATGCCTTCTCCAAGGTCGTTTTCAAATTCTTTTCATCTTTGGCTCAACCTTTCCTCTTTTAATCCTTTCGGAGTGCCTCAACAATTCATGGTGGTGTTTCTCATCATCATTCTCAACATTTGAAGACCGAAGAAGGATTTCTCCTAAATCTTGGTCCGTTCTCTTGAAGATTCATAGTTCTAGCTTATGTCATCCTCTCATAATTGTTTTCGATTCTGAGAATTATTTTCACCCATCCGGAGCATTTCATGAGTTGTTTCCATTTCATTCCTCCGAAGGCCATCATGTCATAATTCTTCATTCTCAACATGTAGCTATCGTTCTCCAAATCTTACCGGTGAATCGTTCAATTAACCTCTAATCAGTTCATGGCCTCTTCGTTCTCATGTATCTAAATCCCCTCATGTATCATTTCATTCGTTCTTTCCAATCCTCCCGGTGATTCGTCGAAGACTTCTTCAAGTTGGCGCTATATCTCTCTTCAATCGTTTCTACGAGAATAAGTAGTATGCAAAATCTATTGCTTGTCATCAATTAAATTTGATGAAGGATAAGCATACAATAAATCTTATTTTTATTTTTCCTCAAAGTGAGTAATCCCTTCCTACGGAGTTTGTTCTTGATGAATAAATTCTAGTTCCAAGTGTTTTCATCTTTTCTTTTCCGGAGTTCAAATTTCCTCGGCCATTTCGTCGGAACCTCCATCTAAGTCGCCACAAGCTTTCATCTTATTCTTTCATCCTTCATTCTATCTCCTCATACTTTTGTCACCGGAGTTCTTCATGGTGGTTCTTCATGATTTAATTCATTCTTCAAGAGTTCATCAAGATTCTTGTTGGTGGAGTTCAAGTATCTTTCCTTCTTGCTATTTGAAGTGCAAGAGTTTTGCATTTCTTCGTTCTTCTAAGCTATCCAATCATTTTTCCGTTTGTGGCCGGTTATCACCTCATCATTTTGAGATGTTTGCCATAAGCCCACAACAAGCTTGTGCTTTTCGTTCTTGATTTTCCAACAACTCTGTTCAATTCTTGTTTGCAAGGATGCTTTCCAAGTTCATTTGGGGCAGAAGATGTCATTTTCTTATCCATCCCTTTATCCCAACAATCTAACTTCTATTCTTTCATTACAGAGGCATTGTGATGTTGCTCTTTTCATTCATCATCTCGAATTGTGAGGATCATGTTCTTTTCGTGTTTATCCATTTAACCGGAGTGTTGTGTCATCTCTTCAAGTTCTTTTCATCTTATCAAGTCTTGCATCTTTTTCAACCGGAGTGCTATCCGAATCTGTTCTTCCTTGTCCCTTGTTTATCTCGTTTCAACCAGAGTGGTTCCAATTCCTTCTTGTCCATTGTACTCGTCATTCATAGCTTTGCAACATCCAAGGTTCACATGGTGTTCCTTATTTCTATTTTCTACCGTAGTGCTCTCAATTGTGTTCAACTCCGTTGTGTTCTTTCTTTTAACTTTTCAACCTCTCAAGGTTCTTTGGTTTCACTCTTTTGTCGAAGAAGCAACTTAGTTTTACCTCTTCTCTTCCTCTTCTGTTTCTCTCCGGTGCCATCCTAGATCTCGGGACGAGATCCTCTTGTAGTGGTGGAGTGTTGTAACGCCCCGAGACCGACTCTCCAGTAGACTTCCAGCTATTTCGAGTTTTATCGCGTGATTTGTTTTGTTTGTGCATTCATCATGCCATCTCTTGCATTGCATCATGTCATCATGCCATCATATCATTAATTTTTAAAAACCTCAACTAAATAAATTGCATAGATCTTTTGATCTATTTAAATCGAGGGAATTCACATGGTGATTTCTCTTTATAACATATCCTCCTAATATTTATGGAGCTATTTTAAATTATTCCATTTATTTGGAATTAACCATAACCCACTTGCAAAATATCCCATGCCGTTGTTATCTTAATTCTTGGTCTCCAACCTTGCCATATATTCTTTCATCATATTCCGGAGCTCCACCAAAAATCCGACATCTTTGGACCTTCCTTTTATCAAGTCCTAGTTCAAAACCATTTGAATTAAATTCAAATGAGTTTGAATTTACATCTTTCAATCATGGCTTTTTCTATTTTCTTGGAACAAGCACATTTTTGTGAGTTCGGGAAAATTATCCGCGTGTCCACCTTCTTCCCCTAACCTCCCTTTCTTTTCTTTCTTATCTCTGTTTTCTTTTAATTTTCTTTAGAGTGAGAGAGAGAAGAGAGCCCAGCAGCCAGGCCAAGCCTGCTTCCTCCGCAGCCCAAGGCACAGCCGGCCCCTGCCTATCTAACCCTAGCCCCGACCCCCCTCCTCTCGATCTCTCCCTCTGGCCGCACCTCTTGCTCGATCCCCATCTGTGCTCCTCCCCCTTCCCTCGATCACTCGCCTCCCTGACTCCTCACCCGCGACCTCCAACCTCCGCAATCTCCTCCGTTTTCCCCGCCGCCGCTGCTTCAACCAGCGCCGCTCGAAGCCCCCACTCTGCCGCCTGCTCTGCCTAGATCCGGCAACACCTTACCGGATCCACCACGCCTCCGCCCATGGCCCGGCCACCTTAGCCCGGGTCCGGTCTGGTTCGACTTCCCGCGACCTCCTCCGCCTTTGATCCGTCCATCTTCGAGGCCTTGAGTCGCTGGCCATGGACGCCTCTGCTCCATCGCCGGCCGGCTGCTTCTCCACACGCCTCTGTTCGTCGTTGTGGTCACCACGAGCTGGGTCACCGCTTCCTGCTGCTGACCACCACCATCGCCTCCTTGCTACTGCCCGAGTCCCAAGTCTGTCGGCCTGCCTCCGCTTCGAACTGGTAGGAACGGGACCCCGGCGACCTCCAGCGACAGATTTCAGCAAGTTCAATGACCTCCTTCCTCTGCTCCAAGTTCGCCGCGCCGCACTGGGTCTCCGTCAGCATCGACCTCCTGCCCCGCCGGTCTACCTCCCCACGCCGGCAGCAAGCCTCGCTGCCGCCGCTCTTCACCAAGTCCCAGCTGTTCCCTTGCGTCGCCGAGACCGATCCTCCGAGGAACCCCGTGTTCAACTACAGAATGAGCGGCAAATACCACAACGACCGGTGTTCGACTACGTGGATTCACCAAGTACTTCGGATACACCAAGTTCGACTACATTGCGAGACCCGTACCCGGACCGTCAATCTTCTCCGAGAATTTTGCCAAGTACCACGATGATGCGTCTCCCTACCCACGACCCGGGAACGTCTATGACCCGGGAACGACTACCGTCGCCGAGACCGCAAGTACCACGACAACCCCCAAGGGATTCGAATCCGTCAAGTTCCTCTCCGAAACGTGTACGACTACTTTCACTACCATCGCCACGTGAACAACTACTTCCCACGACGACCGTGAACGACTACTTCCTCTACATCGTACCGAACCCGAACCGCTCCGAAAATGCACGCTTCAAAGGTATAATCCCGAGATGATCACCCGTGGACCGAATGCATGTGTTCATCAACCTTAAAAAAATTGTTCGCATGTAGTTAAAAATTATTCACCGCATAGTAAAAAACATTCCTTGTATATTAAAAAGTGTTTGACATTTATTAACAATGTTCAGTGTGTATTTGAAAAAGATGTTCACCACTTATTGTATAGGACAAATAATAAAAAGGAAAAGGAAAAACAAAAAAAGGTGAAGGAAAATAAAACCATAATAAATGATAAATAAAAAATAAAGGTAAAATATAAAACGCAAGAAAAACCCAAACAAAACAGACGGAAACTCATCTTATTATCTTAATTGGTAAAGAAACAAACTAATAAAAAAACGGAAAGACCAATGACATCCTACGTGCAATGAGAAAAATTCGTGTTAATGGCCCGCTCTAGTTTAAAGTTTCTGAGCGCCCAGGCGTTTGGCAAGACCTTCTATAAGCCGCTTACTGAGGCAAACAATCGATGTTTAACAAAGGGAGTAGCTCACCTGGGCAGGCCCATTTACAGTAGCGGGTCGTGAATTTTATTTTTTTCAAATTGGCACGCGCTGTGAAAAATCAACAACAACAAAAAAAAGCGACTACGAGGGATTCGAACCCGCGAACATCGGTAAACAAGAGTGCGCCGCCAGCCAAAATTAGTAACATTAGGCTTAGAGAAGCGGATGACTACTCCAAAATTTAAAGAACAGCCTGCACAATATTCCCAGAAACGTGCGTCTGGGGGATTGAACACACGACCTCAACTGAGTGAACCACTTCACTAACCACTGTGTTCATCTACTTGGTTGTCTAAAAATGCTAGCTCAGTTAATATAAACTATAAGCGGCAAAAGAAAATGAACTTTATTGAAATTTTGAACATGGTTTATTTTTCACAAAAGTAAATATATTTAGAAAGCCGAACATTTTCAAAATTTTCTAACAAATTAAAAGAATAGAACATTTTTTGAGAATCTGAAACAAGTTCTGTAAACAAGGGAACAAAATTGAAAATGAGAACATTTTTACAAAATTACGAAAAAAAATACAAAATGCGCACATTTTATGAAATTATCAACAACTTTTTCAAAACGTGAATATTTTATGCAATTCTAGCAAACTTTTTTTCAATTTTTGAACAAATCACCAAAACATGAATTTTTTGAATTTGTGAATAAATTGTGAAAACATGATTTTTACAAAAAAATGTACAATTTTTGGAAGACATGAAAATTTTGTGTTTCAATAACACTTTCTCAAATTGCGAATGAAATGTGGAAACATGATCATTTTTTCAATTTGTGAACAATTTTCTAGAACAGGAACATTTTCTGAAATCCATAAACATTTGTTGAATATTGATCAAAATTTTGAAATGCGAACATCTTCAGAAGTTTTAATTGTTTTGAATTTATGAACATGTTTGGAAATGTACTGATTTTTTTTTGAAATACTAAAATATTCTTAGAATTTTCTAAAAACAATTGAAAACAGGGACAAAATCTGGAAAAAGAACAAATCTAAAGAAATACAAACATTTTGAAATCGAAGAAAATTTGCTGAGAAAAGAAATTAACCTGCAAATGAAAAATGAAGAGAATAAAAAAGAAAGGAAAAAGGAAACAGAAAAAAAGGAAAAAGAACAATTTTCAAAATTTGCTAACAAATTTAAAAGACTAGAACATTTTTGAGAATCTGAAACACGTTTTGTAAAAAAGGGAACAAAATTGCAAACGAGAACATTTTTTTCAAAATTACCAAAAAAAATCAAAATGCGCACATTTTAACAAAACAAGAACAAAATTGAAAAAACGCTAACATTTGCTGAAATTATCAATAATTGTTTCAAAACACGAATATTTTATGCAATTCTAGCAAAAAAATCAATTTGTGAACAAATTACCAAAACATGGATTTTTTGAATTTGTGAATAAATTGTGAAAACATGATTTTTACAAAAAAATGTACAATTTTTTGAAGACACGAACATTTTATGTAATTTCGATAACACTTTGTGAAATTGTGGACGAAATGTGGAAACATGGTCATTTTTTGAATTTATGAACTATTTTCTAGAACAGGAACATTTTCTGAAATCCGTAAACATTTTTTGAATATTGATCAAAATTTAGAAATGCAAACATCTACAGAAGTTTTAATTTTTTTGAATTTATGAACATTTTGGAACTGTGCTAATTTCTTTTAAATATTAAAGTATTCTTAGAATTTTTTAAAAACAGTTGAAAACAGGGACAAAATCTGGGAAAAAGAACCAATTTGAAGAAATACAAACATTTTGAAATCGCAGAAAATTTGTTGAGAAAAGAAATTAACCTGCAAATGAAAATTGAAGAAAATAAAAAAGAAACAAAAAAAGGAAAAAGGATTGGAAAAATAAAAATAAAGGGGAGAAATAGAAAACCGGTTCAAGAACCTTCCAGAAGGTTCCCAAAACCGGTAAATAGCGGCTGGGAAAGCTTTAGAAGATTTCCAAACCGGAACCTGAAAGATGTACGTGCTACAGATGGGCTGGCCCAAGTCGCTCGCTAGGTCGCCTCTCATGTGCGATTCGACGATAGTTTTGACGCAGAGTGTGTTGAATAGGGTTTTCCGTTTGGCAATGGGACCTCCTATTCGGCGTTGTTGAGATGCTGGCGCTCACAGGGGCGCGTATTGGGTCGGCCCGGTAACTCTCACGTGCGTTCGCAAGAAGCAAACGCGAAGCAAAAAAATGTAAAAAACAGGTAATAGTTAAATGGGCGAAATCATTAATTAAGGAGTACTCGTTTCAAAGAACACTCCATTTTTCCAGGTCGCGACAAGTGGCGCACATGCAGCACGCCACTTGTCGCAACCTGTTAGTTTTCCCTTTTTTCGTAGATCCATTTATTCAAAATGTTTTATCTCCCAAACCGTGCGTCCAAATCTCGAACCGTTTTTACCATTGGATTCCTTGCGTCGAGATCTTCAAAACTAGATCCATGTTGATAGGTTTTGACGAATTTTTTTTCACGAAAAAAACCGGACGAAAAAAACTGGGCAAAAATACCGAACCGGGAGTACGGTTTTTTCCCTTTTCAAAAGAGGCACGTCCGTGCCTCTCGTGGAAGCGAAACCGTGATTTTCGTGAAAGGAAAAAAACAAAAAAAACGTGTTTTTTTTTCATTTCGAAGAGGCACGGCCGTGACTTTCGCGAAAGCACAACTGTGCCTCTCGCGGAAGCAAAACGTGACTCCCGCGAAAGAAAAAAAAATAAAAAAATTGTTTTGTTTTTCCCTTTCTGAGAGGCACGGCCGTGACTCTCGCAAAAGCACAACTGTGCCTCTCGCGGAAGCAAAACCGTGACTCTCGCGAAAGAAAAAAAAACAAAAAATGCGTTTTGTTTTTCCCTTTCCGAGAGGCACGACCATGACTCTTCCGAAAGCACAACCGTGCCTCTCGCGAAAGCAAAACTGTGACTCTCGGAAAAGAAAAAAAATAGAAAACGCATTTTTTCGTGCAATTCTTTTTTCGAATTTTTTTGATCGAAAAGCTAAGAAAGACCTGGGAAAAACCAAAACGTCGAAAAAAAACAAAAAAACCGTTTAAAAAGCCGAAAACACACGCAAAAAAAAATCCGGAGGAAGCGTCCAGAACGCGACACGTGACGAATGGTTGAGAGCGCACCAAGTGGCGCTGATCGTTGCGAGGCTTCCGAAGGAGCGCTTGTTAACTAGTTGCTCCCTTAAATGGGAGAACAGGGTCTCGGCTCACAAGGGCGCGTAGTGGGCCAGCCCAGTAACTCTTCCGAAAGGCACGACCATGACTCTTCTGAAAGCACAACCATGCCTCTCGCGGAAGCAAAACTGTGACTCTCGGAAAAGAAAAAAAAATAGAAAACGCGTTTTTTTGTGCAATTCTTTTTTCGAATTTTTTTGATCGAAAAGCTAAGAAAGACCTGGGGAAAACCAAAACGTCGAAAAAAAACAAAAAAACCGTTTAAAAAGCCGAAAACGCACGCGAAAAAAAATCCAAAAAAAGCGTCCAGAACGCGACACGTGGCGAATGGTTGAGAGCGTACCAAATGGCGCTGATCGTTGCGAGGCTCCCGAAGGAGCGCTTGTTAACTAGTTGCTCCCTTAAATGGGAGAACAGGGTCTCGGCTCACAAGGGCGCGTAGTGGGCCAGCCCGGTAACTCTCGCGTGCGCTCGCAAGAAGTAAATGTGAAGGGAAAAAATGGAAAAAAAGGTAATAGTTAAATGAGAGAACAGGGTCTCGAACTTCAATGGGCAACAAGAATGTCACATGCCATAACCACTAGGCCTACTCCACCTTCACGACAACAATTAGGAAACTACTCTATTTGAGCCTTATCTCTACTACTTAAAAACAACTTAAGGTTCCCATTTCACCTTTCTTCCCACCAATAATTAGGAAACTACTCTATTTGAGGTATATAATAATCAATCACCTTCCTTTACTTATCTTGGGAACCAATTCCATTTTAATTTTCTTATCAAACTTCTAATCAAAATATAAAGTAATTCACGGGCTTAATTTGACGAACAATTATTTACGCAATCGCATTATTATTGATAGTTAAATCTCAAGCTAGAATATTTATATCCCGTTGCAATGCACGGACATTGTCCTAGTTCTACTAAAACAACAACAACAACAACAACAAAGCCTTTAGTCTCAAGCAAGTTGGGGTAGGCTAGAGGTGAAACCCATAAAATCTCGCAACCAACTCATGGCTCTGGCACATGGATAGCAAGCTTTCATGCACCCCTGTTCATAGCTAGCTCTTTGGTGATACTCCAATCCATCAGGTCTCTCTTAACGGACTCCTCTCATGTCAAATTCGGTCTACCCCGCCCTCTCTTGACATTCTCCGCACGCTTTAGCCGTCCGATATGCACTGAAGCTTCTGGAGGCCTGCGCTGGATATGCCCAAACCATCTCAAACGATGTTGGACAAGCTTCTCTTCAATTGGTGCTACCCCAACTCTATCTCGTATATCATCATTCCGGACTCGATCCTTCCTCGTGTGGCCACACATCCATCTCAACATACGCATCTCCGCCACACCTAACTGTTGAACATGTCGCCTTTTAGTCGGCCAACACTCAGCGCCATACAACATTGCGGGTCGAACCGCCGTCCTGTAGAACTTGCCTTTTAGCTTTTGTGGCACTCTCTTGTCACAGAGAATGCCAGAAGCTTGGCGCCACTTCATCCATCCGACTTTGATCCGATGGTTCACATCTTCATCAATACCCCCATCCTCCTGCAGCATTGACCCCAAATACCAAAGGTGTCCTTCTGAGGTACCACCTGACCATCAAGGCTAACCTCCTCCTCCTCACACCTAGTAGTACTGAAACCGCACATCATGTGCTCGGGTTTAGTCCTACTAAGCCTAAACCCTTTCGATTCCAAGGTTTGTCTCCATAACTCTAACTTTTTATTTACCCCCGCCCGACTATCGTCAACTAGCACCACATCATCCGCAAAGAGCATACACCATGGGATATCTCCTTGTATATCCCTTGTGACCTCATCCATCACCAATGCAAAAAGATAAGGGCTCAAAGTTGACCCTTGATGTAGTCCCATCTTAATCAGGAAGTCACCAATGTCGACATCACTTGTTCGAACACTTGTCACAACATTATCGTACATGTCCTTGATGAGGGTAATGTACTTTGCTGGGACTTTGTGTTTCTCCAAGGCCCACCACAGGACATTCCGCGGTATCTTATCATAGGCCTTCTCCAAGTCAATGAACACCATATGTAAGTCCTTCTTTTGCTCCCTATATCTCTTCATAAGTTGTCGTACCAAGAAAATGGCTTCCATGGTCGACCTCCCAGGCATGAAACCAAACTGGTTTTTGGTTACGCTTGCCATTCTTCTTAAGCGGTGCTCAATGACTCTCTCCCATAACTTCATTGTATGGATCATCAGCTTAATTCCACGGTAATTAGTACAACTCTGAACATCCCCCTTGTTCTTGAAGATTGGTACTAATATACTCCATCTCCATTCTTCTGGCATCTTGTTTGCCTGAACAATGAGGTTGAAAAGCTTGGTTAGCCATACTATCGCTATGTCCCCGAGACCTTTCCACACCTCAATGGGGATACAATCCGGGCCCATCGCCTTGCCTCCCTTCATCCTTTTTAAAGCCTCCTTGACCTCAGACTCTTGGATTCGACGCACAAAACGCATGCTGGTCTCATCAAAAGAGTCGTCCAGTTCAATGGTAGAGCTTTCATTCTCCCCATTGAACAACTTGTCGAAGTACTCCCGCCATCTATGCTTAATCTCCTCGTCCTTCACCAAGAGTTGGTCTGCTCCGTCCTTGATGCATTTGACTTGGCCAATATCCCTCGTCTTCCTCTCTCGGATCTTGGCCATCTTATAGATGTCCCTTTCGCCTTCCTTCGTGCCTAACCGTTGGTAGAGGTCCTCATACGCCTGACCCCTTGCTTCACCAATAGCTTGCTTTGTGTCCTTCTCCGCCATCTTGTACTTCTATATGTTGTGTGCACTCCTATCCAGATATAGGCGTCTGAAGCAATCTTTCTTCTCTTTAATCGTCTTCTGGACATCATCATTCCACCACCAGGTATCCTTATCTTCGCTTCTCCTTCCCCTGGACACTCCAAACTCCTCTAAGGCCACCTTACGAATGCAAGTCACCATCTTCATCCACACATTGTCCGCATCCCCTCCTTCCTCCCAAGGGCCCTCCTTAATGACCCTCTCCTTGAACGCCTAAGCTACCTCCCCCTTGAGCTTCCACCACTTCGTTCTAGCGACTTTGGCCCGCTTATCCCGCTGGACACGAATCCGAAAGCGGAAGTCAGCAACCACCAGCTTATGCTGGGGTACAACACTCTCTCCGGGTATCACCTTACAGTCTAGGCATGCACGCCTATCTTCTCTTCTCGAGAGGATGAAATCAATCTGGCTAGAGTGTTGGCCACTACTAAAAGTCACCAAATGTGATTCTCTCTTTCTAAAGAGGGTGTTGGCTACAATCATGTTGTAGGCTAGAGCAAATCTTAAGACATCTTCTCCTTCTTGATTCCTGATGCCATAGCCAAAGCCCCCATGCGCCCCTTCAAAACCTGTGTTAGATGTACCCACGTGGCCATTGAGGTCTCCTCCTATGAAGAGCTTCTCACCAATCGGTACACTCCTAACCATGTCTTCCAGACCTTCCCAGAACTCCCTCTTGGTGTTCTCATTGTGGCCTACTTGCGGGGCATACGCGCTGATAACATTGAGAACCAAGTCCTCAATTACCAGCTTGACTAGGATAATCCGGTCCCCACGTCTCTTGACATCTACCACTCCATACTTGAGGCTCTTGTTGATCAAGATGCCTATGCCATTTCTGTTTGCAGCTGTCCCCGTGTACCATAGCTTGAAGCCGGTATCCTCCACCTCCTTCGCCTTCTGTCCTCTCCATTTGGTTTCTTGGACGCAAAGGATATCAACACCTCTCCTCATCGCTGCATCAACTAGCTCCCGAAGCTTCCCTCTTAGAGACCCTACGTTCCAGCTACCTAAGCGAATCCTCCTAGGCTCGGCTAGCTTCCTTACCCTTCGCACTCGTCGAGTCAAATGCGAAGACCCTTGCTTATTTTCCACTACATCCGGGCGCCGATGTAGCACACCACTAAGGATGCGACGACCCGATCCTCGCTCACTTGCCACCGTATCCGGATCAAGATACGGCGCGCCACCTGGGGGGTGACGGCCTGGCCCTTGCCCATTTTCCACCACACCCGGGTTCCGATGTGGCGCGTCGCTGAGAGGGTTACGCCCCAACAAAATTTTTTTGGGTTTCATCTCCATAAGAGTGGCTGAGTTTTTACGTTGGCTCGCCAAGCCTATCATAACCCTCCTCATTTACCCGGGCTTGGGACCGGCTATGTTGAGACAACATAGGCGGAGTTTTCTAGTAAAACAAAGAGCATAAATTATATACGTAGTATATGTTATTTCAAAAAATACAAAAAAATAAAAATAACATGGTTTCAAATATGTTCACGGATTTTGAAAAAATATCACCAAATTTAAAAAGTTCACGGATTTTAAAATTAGTTGATTTATTTTAATAAAAATTTATATTTTTTTAAAGTAATTGAATTTCAAAAAGTACATCAAATTTAACCAAAGTTCATAAAAATTTAAAAGTTCATTGATTTTTTTTAATTTCATCCAATCTGAAAGAAAGTACATCAAATGAGAAAAAAGTTCATCGAATCTAAAGAAATGGTCATCAAATTTGAAAAAGTTCATCATAATTGAAAAAGGTTCATTGAATCTTGAAAAAAAATCATCAATTTTGTCAAAACCAATGAACTCTTTTCAAAAATGGATGAACTTTTTTCAATCGATGTACCTTTTCCATGATTGATGAACTTTTTCATAATTCCTGTTTTTTTCTTTATTTTTTTCAATTTTTGTGATTTTTTTAACCTAAGAACATTATTTTAATAAATCCATTAAATATTTTTATTATTTCACAAAAAACTGAAGGCCGGTCTTTTTCCTGAACCAGCAACACAATATAGAAAAAAACAAATTCGCAGCAAGGCACGTTGATGGCGTGAACAATTTGTTTTGAGCGAGCAAGCGAAAGCAAATCTGGAGCAGAGATAGAGAGAGAGAGAGAGAGAGAGAGAGAGAGAAATTTTAATGGGCCACAGCCCGCTCCTGTTCACATGAGCGCCTGATCTCCTAACCGGTGCCGATTAGGAGGTCCGTAGGCGTTTGGGCGCATATTTGACGTCTGGATTGCCGGTTTGGGCTTCAACATTGGAGATGCCCTTAAAGCTCAAGAGACAATATTGGGGCGGGCGTCGTCAGAGACCACTCGCGGAGCACTTATGGGAGCAACTAACCAATAGTTACTCTTTGGGGGACTCCCGCAAGGGTCATTTTTGTGCCGCCACATGTTCTGTGATGGACGCTTCCTCTGGATTTCATTTAAAATATATATATACATGCTCTCGTGTTTTAGATGATTTTTTATATTTTCTTTTTTTACTATTTTTTCCTAGATTTTGGAGAGAGAAATTGTTACATTTTTTTTCGAAGCACAAATGTGCTTCCAAAAGAAAGTATAAGAAGCACAGTTCGTGTTTCCACAAGCACATTTGTGTTTCTCGAGGAAGTGCATATTTACTTCATTGAAAAACACAACTTGTGCTTCCGTCGAAAAGAGAAAAAGCACAGCTTGTGCTTCTACAAGAAGCACGACTATGTTTCCCCGAGAAAAGGAAATAGCATAGCGTGTGCTTGTCAATAAAATTGAAAGCTGCAAATGTGCTTTCGGACTATTTTGTTCGTGTTTTTTTATTCATATTTTTCAGTTGTTGGTCTTTTTGTCATTTTTCTTTTTTTTATCTTCGATTTTATAGTTTTCGGTTTTCCTGGGGTTTTTCATGAAAAAAGGTTCGTCGAAACCTATTAATATGGGATAAAGTTTAAAAGATCTCGATGCAAAAAAAAATCCAACAATGAAAACATTTTGCTATTTGGACGCACGATTCAAGAGATAAAATGAATAATCAGATCTATAAAAAAGGGGAAAACTCTCATATTACAAGTGACGCATGTTCAATGCATCACTTTTTTTTTTGAGGAAATTTCAATGCATCACTTGTTAGCACCTCGGAAGGTGGAGTGAACTTTACAAGGGGTAGCCTTTAACTAGAACAAGATATCTCGCTGAAGGAGCACCTTTCCAGTCACAAGTAATGGACCGAGACAACTATCAGGTTAGTTCCTTCTTTTAACTTTCTTCATTCTTTGATTCTTTGTTTCTTTTTTCAATATATATTAAATACATGTATCCTAAAACTTAATTTGTTTCAAGAAAATCAATTGGATTGGTAATTGGAAAAATGATAACACATTATAATTATTTGTTAGCATAACCTAAAATAAACATTTATATGTTTGAAAAACAATGTATGTGACATTAAAAAATTGGTCATGCATTCAAAAACATGCACATGTATTTTTTTTAAATGTTTATACATTGAATAAAAATGTTAATGTAATTAAAAAAGATAAATGTGTATAAAAAGTACGTTTCAATGTAAAAAAATGTAAGATGTATAGACATCAAAGCAAATATTTGGAAATAATAGATATGTAAAAATATGTGTATAAAAAAGATAAATGTATATAAAAAAGTACGTTTCGATGTATAAATATGTTTTAGACCTATGCCAAAAATGTACAATGTGTATGAAAATAATAGATATCAATACATATATTGGAAAAAAATGTTAATGATGTACTCTAAAAATGTTAAAGGCTTAAAATTATTGTTTTGGACATAAAATAAACATATATACAATGTGTATGAAAAAAGTAGAGATCAAAACATATATTTGGAAAAAGAATATTAAATCTCTATAAAACACTATTTTGGATTTATACCAAATGTATACAATGTGTATAAAAATAATTGACAGCAGAACATATATTTGAAAAAAAAGCTAAAATGTATTTGAAAAATGTTAAATGTGTACAAAAATGTTTTGAATGGATAAAAAATGTACGATATGTACCAAAAAAGTAGTCATCAAAACATATTTGAAAAAATTAATCATATATATGAAAGATGTTAAACTTGTGTAGAAAATGTTTTAGATGTATGCCAAGAACGTACGATTTGTATGAAACAATAGACAAAACACATATTTCAAAAACAGTGTTTATTATTTATTTGGAAAATATTAAACATGTTGTCAAAAATGTTTTAAATATATACAAAACTGTGCAATGTGTATGAAAACAATAGACATCAAAAGATATATTTAAGAAAATATTAATCATGTATATTAAAAATGTTCAATCTATATAGACAATGTGTCAGATGTATACCAACGGTCGAAAATCTGTATGGAAACAATAGACAAGAAAACTTATATTTGAAAAAAATGTTAGTCGGTTATTTGAAAAATGTTAAACCTATATTAAAAATGTTTGAAATGTATACCAAAAGTTTTCAAAGTGTATTAAAGCAATAGATTCAAAACATATATTTGGAAAAAAAATGTTGATCATGTATGTGAAATTTTTTACACATGCATAAAGAATATTCTTGATATATACCAAAATGTACCATGTGTATGAAAACAAAAGACATCAAAACATATATTTTAAAAAATCAATCATGTGTTTAAAAAATGTTAAATGTGTATTAAGAAATGTTCTCGGCATATAAGAAAAATGTAAAATGTGTAAGAAAAATGTAGATATGTGTTAAAAAAAAGAAACCAAAGAAAGGAATAAAGAAAATGAAAGAGAAAAAGAAAAAGAAGGCATGAAAATTGTAGAAAAACCAGTGCAAAAAGAGAAAGAAACAAAGAAAACTTGAGAAAACCAATAGAGAAACAAAAACCGAAGATAAGGTAAGAAAAAAGGGAGAAAAAACGATGAATTGAAAAAAAAGAAGTGAAGAAGACTGGTGAAAACAGACAAAAAAAACAAAATAAAAAAAGCTAAAGAAAACCATAGCGAATGCAGCCATTGAACGACCGAGTGAGTAAAGGAACACAGAAAATGGACAGGCCTGAAGTCTGTAGCCAAGACGAGAAAGATTGAGGAGAGCAACTAGTTGAGGAGCGCTCTTTCAAGAGCCTCCCCAACGATCACATGGGGTGGGCTGAGAGTGTGCCACTCAGCCACCGCCATGTGCCGCGCTCTGGACGCTCCCTTTGTATTTTGTTTTCTTTTTCGCATGCTTTTTTTGGCTTTTTAGATGGTTTTTCTACTTTTGTTTTTTTGACTTTTCGGTTTTCTACCGGTCTTACTTAGCTTTTCGAAAAAACATCAAAACAATTTTTTTGCGTGAAAAAACATGTTTTCTCCCATGAGAGGCATGGTTTTTCTTCCACGAGTGGCATGGTTTTGCTTCCGAGAGAGACACAATTTTGCTTCCGTGAGAGGCACGACCATGCCTCTCAGAAACGAAAAAAAACATGTTTTCTTTTTTTCTCTTTCATGAGAGGCATGATTTTGGCTTTCGCAAGAGGCACAACCGTGCCACTCGAAAACGAAAAAAACACGTTTTCTTTTTGTATTTTCTTTTGTGAGAGGCACGGTTTTGCTTTCGCGAGAGACCCAAATTTGTTTTCGCAAGAGGCACGACCGTGCCTGTAACACCCCGGTAGTTAAGTTACAGTAATCCCACACTAAGGGTGCCATGTTATCACAATTAATTTTGCTAAACCTCACTTTGATCCAAACCGAATTTAGATTCAAATTTAAAATAAAGTAAAATATTATGCCTTCAAATAGTAAAACAATAATGTTTGTTGGGTTGCTAAAATTCATTAACTAATTATCATGGATAAACCAACATTATTTGAATTATTAAAATGCCCTTGACCTATTTAAAACTGAGCCATCAATATTTATTTGAGCCAATAGTTTAGTCAAATACTTAAACATTTCACAAAAAATTGAGACTTGTTGTGCTTACTAAATTTTTGGCCTAATAATTTTGTGCCAATTTTCATAAATATCAAAAATCATTTAGTACCTAAAACTAATAGAAAACTGAGAGGACTAAAAGAAAACAGAAAATAAAACAATGAAAAAAAGCTCACTGAGCGACTAGGCCTTAGTAGCCACAGTGAGGCCCAGCACACCGGTGTTTTCTCCCACCTCCAGCTACAAGAGCGGGGGGTGATGCGGCCATACTACGATGGCAGCCGACATTTTGAGGGAAGGAGAAATATATAGTGCCTGGTTTGCGGCAGAAAAGAAAGAAATTTGTCATTTTTCATGACACCAATCAGGCAATTCTCGACGTGAGCAAGTTCTATCATAACAAAGAAAAAAATAGGGTGGCATGTATTTTTGTTGGAGAAATTCCCATTCAAATTGCACCAACGGATGAAGTTGAGCCAAAGTTCAGGACTCCATGCAAAAGTCTAATGACCAGATTGAGTCCGTACGCGATCAACACGAGGAAAGTAGTACTGTTTTGGAATCTTGTTGTCAATGTTGCTGTATTTTTAAATTAGTTAATTAGTGATTAAATAAGATAGGAGAGAGAGAGAGAGAGTTGGATTAGTACTAGTACGTGCATATCTAGCCAGCTTCGAGTTCAAGTTATATTAGGAGTCCATGTCGATGCAACTTCGTGCATGCGTGCACTATTTAAGGCCATTAGGTCATGTATCAGAGGGGAGTTTTTTTTACATGAGTTAAATCAGAAATATCGCTGAGATGTGGCGGCGGCCAAATTTGTGTTGGTGATTCTGTTGAACCCAATGTGGTTTGTTTCTTGTGCATGTGGATTGGAGAGCTGCTCCAATTGTTACATGCGATCTACTTAAGATCGTCCAAGTGATTCCGGCCATAGCAGGGTCCCTCTCTTGTTTGGTTGGGTTTGCAACTGGTAAACCTAATTCTAGATCGTTGTGAAGCTGCTGTCTAAATTGATCTGTACTGTGAAAGATCGGGCAACAACGGATCGACCCTCGTCTCGAGGTTCGCTCCTCATAGGTACTGCTAGTTGATTCAATTGTTTGAAAGATGGTGAACTCGCAGCATGAGAAATCTGATCATGAGGAGGACGATGAACTTCCGGTGGATCTGAGATAAGTGATGATTTGCATATCCATTTGATGTCGATCAAGGGAGCCAACAGGAAGCTTGGGACAAGGGTTGAGGAATTGTCTGCAAATATTGTAGGTGCCGAGGAAAGGTTGAACAAGTGTTTGACTGCCAGCGACCGACAGCGCACTGATAGTCTATAGGTGGTGACCGAGAGTCTTAATCGGCTCACTGCTGCAGTTCAGCACCTTCAGGCGAGGGATGTGGCACCCCGACAGTCCCGCTCACCACGACGACATCGTGACCGCGACAACGACGATGATGGTGATTTTGCTGAGTATTCTGATGCCCGTGGAGGCTTACCTCATCGACCACGACATGATGCTGGGGCTCACCACCATGCTGGGCGGTGCCATGACTATGGCGGCAATGGTGCCCACGAGGATGATGGTTTGGGTCGAATCAAGATAACCATACTTGAATTCTCGGGCGTTGTGCTGATCCGGAGAAATATTTGGAGTGGGAGATGCGCGTAAATCAGATTTTTTGATGGTCATAACTACCCGAAGAGAAAAAGGTTCATGTTGCATCAATGGAATTTACAGAATATGCTCTTGTATGGTGGGATAATAAGAACCATACTCACGAGCAACCAACGAATCATGTGGTGGGATAATAAGAACCATACTCACGAGCAACCAACGAATCATGAGGGAACATTTTGTGCCTGCTTATTACACCCGCCAGCTTCACAGTAGACTGCGTCGTCTAGTGCAGGGTACAAAATTAGTTGATGAGTACTATAAAGAGATGCAAGTTTTGATGATCCGTACAGCTGTGCGTGAGTCTGCGGAGGCGACCATGGTACGTTTCTTTGAGGGGTTAGAAGAAAAGATTCGTGACCGTGTTGATTTAATGCAATATAATGATATTCATGAGTTGCTTCATCAAGCGGAGCATGCTGAACGTTGGGTATTGGAGAAGCAAGCATCAGAGACTCGTCCAACTTACAACAGTGGGCGACGTGGTTCTTCCCCTATTGATGGTAGGTTTAGTGCTAAACCGACTCCTTCTTATAAGTCGGGAAGCATTGAACAGAGCAAAGTGGCGGCTGCGCCAAAAGAGGTTTCTCAGGTTTCATCTAATGTGACTTCATCTTATCATCATAATATTATTTGTCACAAGTGTGGAGGACATGGACACATGAAGCATGAATGTTCCAATCAACGAAGGGTTCTACTTGTTGATGCGGAATATATTTCAGAATCTGAAGATGAGACGCCTAAGTTAGAGGATGGAATCGAAAGAGGTCATGGTGATGCCATACTATGTTATCCTCAAGATGATCCTGATATGGAGAGTTTGCTAGCACATAAGGTGCAGCGAGATGACAATGTCATTTTTGAACCAGGACAGTGATGGAGTATTTTTCAAACTGCATGTACCATCAAGGGAGAAGTGTGCAAACTGATAAATGATGGCGGCAATGCTAGTAACATGATTAGCAAGGATGTGGTGGAGTCTCTTTCTTTGCCAACTTGGGAGCACCCAAAACCATACTATATGAAGTGGATCAATGATGTGGGCAAAGTGAAGGTTACTCACAGGGTGAAGGTTCCTTTTTCTGTTGATGGCTATGTGGATAAAGTGGAATGCAACATTATGCCACTGCATGTTTGTAATTTTATTTTGAGAGCCCGTGTTAGCATGATGTTAATGCTCTTCATCATGGATGAACAAATAGGTATACTTTTATGCATAAGGGTGAGTTCTCGCTATTCTTGCCAAAGATGCAAAAGATATAAAGTGTACCATCGAAGTGTGTAAGAAAAAACCTACAAGGAATACATCAAAATTGAGGACGGTTTTCCTTTAAGGGGGGGGGGGGAGGATGCGGACATATCTACTACGATGGCAGCAAACATTTCGAGGGCTAGCCAGGAAAGGAAGGAGAAATATCTAGTGCCTGCTTTGCGTCAGAAAAGAAAGAAATTTGTCATTGTTCACGACACCAATCAGACAATTCTCAACGTGAGCAAGTTCTGTCATAACAACAGGGTGGCATGTATTTCTGTTGGACAAATTCCCATCCAAATTGCACCAACGGATGAAGTTGAGCTGAAGTTCAGGACTCCATGCAAAAGCCTGATGACCAGTTTGAGTCGTACGTGATCAATGCAAGGAAAGTAATACTCTTTTGGAATCTTATGATCAACGTTGTCGTATTGATTAGTTATTAGTGATTAAATAAGATACAATGGAGAGAGAGAGAGAGAGAGATAGAGAGAGAGAGAGTTGGATTAATACTAGTACATGCATATCTAGCCAGCTTCAAGTCCAAGTTATATTAGGAGTCCATGTCGATGCAACTTCGTGCCTGCATGCACTTTTTAAGGCCGCCAGGTCGTGTATCAGAGGGGAGTTCTTTTACATGAGTTAAACCAGAAATATCGCTGAGATGTGGTGGGGGCCAAATTTGTGTTGGTGATTCCGTTGAGAACCCATCGTGGTTTGTTCTTTTGCGTGTGGATTGGAGAGCTACTCCAATTGTTACATGTGACCTGCTTAAGATCGTCCAGTGATTCCGGCCGTCGCGGGGTTCATCTGTTGTTTGGTTGGGTTTGCAACTAGTACACCTAATTCTAGATCTTTGTAAAGTTGATGTCTAAATTGATCTGTACTATGAAAGATCAGGCAACAATGAATCGACCCTCATCTTGAGGTTCGCTTCTCATTAGGGGGAGGCATGGCGGGCATCTCGCGGCCATGGACTCTCCCGGCCACGTGTCGGGCACCCCCCATTTGCATGATGTTGTACAAGACCCCCTCGACCCTATCGTCAAACCCTAGGCCACTCCTTTCCCCCCTCGTGCTCCCACGCCCTCTCTCCCGAGCTCAACTGCACGTAGCCGTCGCCGCGTCGTCTCCGTTGCCGTGGCCATCGACTTCCCCTCACCACTCTGCCATGTCCAGGAGCTCCGTCCGCGCCATCTACTTCATCTACAGGCACCAATTCGAGCCCCCTCGCGCTACATCGCCCGGATCGAGTGTTCTTCCTCCTACAGCCGCCGTGAAGCTCCACTCGATTCGCGATCATTAGTCCACCCCGACCTTCTCGAGCCTTCCCCAAGCATCCTTGTGAGCTCTGATACCAAGTCCCTCACTGAAAGTGCAACTAATCCCTGGGTGGTTTTGATAATTCATAACAACATATAGCTCATTGAACTAATACTCTTTCAAGATCAATGTTTCAGAAAGTTCAATGATTGGTATGGTATGGACTAGAGATGTGGACCCCTCAAAATGCTAAGGACACATATTGGCAAAAGCTCGAGACTCTACCTTCTTCATTTTAGTGATCCAAGATCACATTGAGTCTATAGGAAAGCCAATACTGTTAAAATGGGATGAGGTGTTGTTTAATGGCTTGCTTGCTCAAAATGCTTAGTGATATGCTCCAAAATCCCTCAACCACTTTCTCATTTTCACATATGTCCTAAACCTAAAGTCCAACTCGGCCCCACCGATTTGATCTATCTGGCGCCATCGAGTTCACTTGACATAGCCATATCCACAAACCCTAATCAGTTCGGTCTTACCGATAGGGATCTCGGTCTCACCAAGATGGGAATGCAAACACTCTGTTTCCCTTTGTAACATTTTGGCCTAACCGAAGTGAGCAACCGGTCCCACCAAGTTGGCATTGCAAACTCTCTGCTTCCTTTTCGTAATGTTTTGGTCTAACCGAAGTGAGCGGTCGGTCCCACCGAGTTTTCCTGACCAAGTCTCTGTTTGCTTATTACTGAAATTGGTCTCACCGAGTTGATGTGATCGGTCTCATCGAGATGAGGTTTTGCCCTAACCCTAACACATCAGTCTCACCGAGTTGATGTTGTTGGTCCCACTGAAAAGCCTAAAATTCACATTTTTAACTGAATTTGTCTGACCGAGTGTCACCATTCGGTCCCACCGAGTTTCGGAATTTGTGTGTAACAGTTAGATTTTGTGTGGATGCTATATATACCCCTACACCCATTCTCCATTCGAGGAGAGAGCCATTCGAACGTGCCTACACTTCCACTACTAATTTTCTGAGAGAGAACCACCTACTCATGTGTTGAGATCAAGACATTCCAATCCAACCACAAGAAACTTGATCTCTAGCCTTCCCCAAGTTGCTTTCCACTCGAATCATCTTTCCAGCAAATCCAAATCCGTGAGAGAGAGTTGAGTGTTAGGGAGACTATCATTTTAAGCACAAGAGCAAGGAGTTCATCATCAACACACCATCTTATACCTTTTGGAGAGTGGTGTCTCCTAGATTGGTTAGGTGTCACTTGGGATCCTCCATCAAGATTGTGGAGTTGAACCAATGAGTTTGTAAGGGCTAGGATATTGCCTACTTCGTGAAGATCTACCCAAGTGAGGCAAGTCCTTTGTGGGTGATGGCCATGGTGGGATACACAAGGTTGCTTCTTCGTGGACCCTTCGTGGGGACTCGTGCAGCCGTTACCCTTCGTGGGTTGAAGTCTCCATCAACGTGGATGTACGATAGCACCACCTATCGGAACCACGCCAAAAATCTCCATGTCTACATTGCGTTTGCTCCCTCTAAACTCCTCCCCTTTACCTTCATATGCAATGATTCACATTCCGCTGCTATACTCTTAGAATTGCATGTGTAGGTTGATTGCTTGACTTGTGCTAAGTTACTAAAATTTGCCAAAAATTAAAATTGGGAAAATGCTAGATTTTTATTTGGTCAAGTAGTCTAATCACCCCCCTCCAGACATACTTTTGATCCTACAAGTGGTATCAGAGCTTTGGTCTCCATTTGCCTTGATTTCCATAGCCTTGGTTTCACAACCTAGGAGAGTATGGCGTCCAGCGAGGGAAATTACCACCATATATGTCCTTACTTTCATGGCACTAATTTTGCTAGTTGGAAGCATAAGATGAAAATGCATATTCTTGGACATAACCCCGCCGTTTGGGCTGTTGTGTGTATTGGTTTGCAAGGTGAATTCTTTGATGGTAGAGAACCAAAGCATGAAGCAACTGCGGAAGAGTTGAATATGCTGCAATACAACGCTCAAGCTTGCGATATCCTCTTCAATGGATTGTGCCCCAAAGAATTCAACAAAATTAGCCGTCTTGAGAATGCAAAGGAAATTTGGGATACTTTGATTGATATGCACGAAGGTACCGACTCCGTCAAGGAATCCAAGTTGGATGTGCTTCAAAGTCAACTTGACAAGTTCAAAATGAAGGATGGTGAAGGTGTCGCTGAAATGTACTCTAGGTTTGCTCTCATCACAAATGAGATTGTCGGCTTAGGAAGTGAAGAAATGACTGACATATTCATCATCAAGAATATCCTAAGATCCTTGGATGGAAAATATGATACAGTGTGCACATTGATCCAAATGATCCCCAAGTACAAAGATCTCAAGCCAACAGAAGTCATTGGAAGAATCGTTGCTCATGAGATGTCACTCAAAGATAAACAAGAGCTTCACAACAAGTCTAGTGGTGCTTATAAAGACTCATGTGATGCTCCTGCAACATCAAGTGAGAAACAAGCCTTCAATGAAGAATTGAGCCTAATGGTGAAGAACTCCAACAAGTTCTACAAGAGTAGAAGCAAAGAAAGAAGCTCCAAGTCAAGATCCTACCATGACAAAAGATCTTCTAGTCGTGAGCGAAATTGCTACAATTGTGGAAGACCTGGACACTACTCAAATGAGTGTACAGCTCCCTACAAAAGAAGAGAAGACTCACCTAAAAGAAGAAGTAGAAGAGAAGAATCACCTCCAAGAGACAGAAGGACTAGAGATGATCGTTATGAACGAAGAACCTCTCGCAGAAGCAAGGATTCGGAAAGGAAGGACAAGTCATCAAAGAGCTACACAAAACGAAGACATGAAGCTCATGCTAGTGAATGGGTATCCCATTCCGACTCCGACCGCCACTGCGAGAGAAGTTATTACTCTGACTCCGAATATACTCAAGATGAAGGTGTTGCCGGTCTAGCACATGTGTCAACCAACTCCTATGACATATTTGATTCATCAAATGAAGGAATTGGAAGATGCTTCATGGCTAAAGGCCCCAAGGTATCACACCCCGAGTATGTTGGTTTCAATAGTGATGAAGATGATTTGCTAGGTGATGATGATTTACTTGTTGACAACTTTAGTGATGAAAACTATGATGAACTTGCTATTAATCATGATAATCAAGATAAAACGAATGATGATGATAATAAGGAGATTGAGCGTCTGACTAAAGAACTAAACACTCTTAAGTTAGCTCATGAAACTACCTTAGAAGATCATCCAGAGCTTTTAAAGACTCATGAGAAGCTACGCTTTGAAAAGCTCAACCTAGAGCAAGAGCATGAGTTCTTAAAAGCAATCAATGATGATCTTCGAAAGAAAAGTTCTTCTTACATTGCCAAGCGTTCACTCTTGTCCACCTACATGCCCCAAGTAAAATCTAGCAACAAGAATAAGAAAGATTCTTCTTCTAGTAGTAACAATAATCATGATAAATCTAATATTGTTGCTTGTAGTAGTTCTCTTGATTCCACTAATGATTCTCTTAGCAAAGTTACACTTGAGCAAGAAAATAGCTTATTGAAGGGAATTATAGAGAAAGGTGTTTACAAGAGCCTTTCTGGAAGTAAGCAATTTGAGGAAATTGTACGCAAGCAAGGAAGGCACCGGAAGAATCAAGGTGTTGGTTTTGAATGGAAGTTCAGTGCCAATGGAGTTGAGTGGGAAGAAGATCAATACCCTAAGACTAAGTTTGTTCCTGTAAAAGAGAAGTATGATCCTACTTCCTTCAAGGGGACACGAGCTCAAGATGATCTTCCACCACAAGACCACAAGCTAAAAGGCAAGGACAAGCTTGAAGAGGAGATTGATGCATTTGAAGATGCTCCAAAGGCCTAGGTCAAGTGGGTTCCCAAGACTACATCAAGTTCAACTTCATCAAGTACGACTACAACCCCAAGGATTCCCATCAAGATGATGTGGATCTCGAAGAATAAGAACTAGAGAATTCTTGAGGGTGACTCTGCCAACATACTTCACTCATATTCATATCTGGCAAGAACAAGTGCAATCAACTTTCATATCTTGCACTAGTTTAAGGAGTCACAAACCCTCTTGATAGTAAGTCAAGTGACAAGGTAACCTAATGCTCTCATGGACATCATCATGTGTGTACTTCACTCTATGTCTATGGATATCCTTGTTTGTTCCTTGTGGGACTAACCCGTGTAGGTGTTGAAAGTGAAACTCACTCCAATGGATTGCTTCAAATGATCTACATCAACATTGAGCATCCACATCTTCAACATCCACATGAAGTTATCATCGAAAAAACCCGAGGTTAGTTCATCCCTCTAAAAGGGGATATCACATCTAGGGGGAGATTTACTCTAAGAATTGTGCTAAAGCAACTCTAATGGTGTGAACACAACAATGCTTTATGTAAAAGTGGTAACCTCACTTGTGCTTAAATGATGAGTATGACCTATGATCAAATGTTTTCATTTGACTCCTAAGTCAATATACTCATATATAGATGACCTAGTCATCACCAATTGCGTGATAGATGCTAGAGTGTTTGTGCATGCTTCCCACATATTTCATTTGCCATCTTATTGTGTGAGCATGTTGAGTGCATATTTTCTTTCATTCGAGGACATCCATTTGTTGCTTTGATTGTTTGGTCCTTTTCTTTTGCCAAATGGATGGACAAGAATGCCTAAGTACTCTCTCTAGCTATCTATGCTTTTCTCATCTCAAACTCTATTCATGCTACATCACAAAGTTTGATCGAAGTCAGATTCGAACCGTATGGGTGAGGAGCACTCGGAGCCACCGATTCATCACAGACTTAAACTTCCAAAACCTCTCTGTGTATTTCGGTCTGACCGATTCATCCTTTTCGGCCATACCGAGTTCATTGAGTTGATCTAGGTTTTCAATCTCGGTGCAACTGATTTTGAACAGTTCGGTCACACCGAGTTGCAGCAACTGCTTGCGATTCTGCATCTTGGTTCCACCGAGTTATTCCACTCGGTCTCACCGACAGGACTGGATATATATATATATATATATATATATATATATATACACCCATGGGTCAAATTTTGGAAATTCCTCCAAAACCTTTCGCCCGCGCGTACCCAGCTCCACCGACTCGAGTCTTTGGATTGTCTCCTCATTGCCAGCAACCTCCCGCCACTGGTCTCCGCCGCTGTCAATGGAAATCTCAGCCGGCGTTGCCGTCGTAGCGAGTTCACCACTGAGTTAGGGTATGAACTCGACCCCTATGTGCAATCTTAACCTCTGATTCCTGCACTTAGGTCAATGCCATGATTCTTACCACGTATGAGATCACTATATCCAGCAAAAACTTCCTTTAGATTAGTTTTGATTTGAAAATTTAGGGTTAGATTCCCACCGAACTCATCTCGGACTAATCGAGTTGTAGAAATCAGTCTCACCAATTTGGCCTAGGCCATTGCACTGTGATTTTCGGTTTGACCGACTCGCCAATCGGTGTGATCGAGTTCAAAACTTTGTGAAACCCTAGCAATATCGGTGTTACCAAACTGTGCCTCGGTCTAACTGAGTTCACTAGTTTAGATACTGAATGTTGCTTTGGTGTCATCGAGTTCAGCAAATCGGTAGCTCCGAAATGACTTCAGTAAAAAACTAAAACTAAGTTTTTGGCTCATTTGTTTTGCAAAAACTCTGCACTTTGTGATGCTCATCCACTCTACCTCATCTATATCTATTCACGAGGTCAGCTTTCAGTTTGCAGCATGTCGGACAATAGTGACAGCCAGAATATGTCAGAGGAACAAGTTCAGATAAGTGAGGGCACTAGTCCCTCTGAGAGCAGCTATGATGAGGGTAGCAGAAGCATCCCAAGCAACTTTCCCAAAGCAGTATCCAAGACAAGGAGAAAGAGAAATTCAGACTTCTGTGGAGAAGATCCAAGAAGAGCTTGAGGATAGGAGTAACAAGACCACTAGTGATGCTTATCAAAGGGTGCCCAGAAGGCAGAGGTCCACAGTAGTGCCCGTGACAGACACTAGAGCTACAACTTCAGCTCCTGCAGCCACAATTTCAGTTGCCCCTCCAGTTGCAACTCTACCAGCACCTACAACCTCTTCAGATGCATTTGTTGCAGGACTCCTCTCCACGCCATCTTCGCACTCCGAAGCTCCGGAAGATCAAGCTTAGATAGCCGCATAGCACTATGCATTTTCAAGCTTTTTGGTAACTTCTTGCCAAAGGGGGAGAAAGTGTATATATGGATCATAGGCTTCGAAAGAGAGTGCTTTGCTTCTTTTTGTCTCTCTTGCTACTTATTTGCTTGCATGTTTGGTTGATACTATATTTATATGTGTGTGAGATGCTTGTATGGTCATGTGTTTGATCATATCATACTCTAATGTTTGTGCTTAGATGATGATATTCTCTATCTCTCATGTATGATCATTCACCTTTTGCCTTGGTGATGAGTGCATATTTTCATATTCTATCTTTTTGAGTGCTCCACCAAGATGTATGTGACATGGAAGAGTAACCCATGATCCTAATCGATTGTGCATTTGTATTCAAAAGAAAATCTTAAATAGTGCAGAAATTTTGGGGGAGCTCTTTCTTATCACATACGTCTCAAAGCGATGATGTATTTCATTCTTATTATCATTTGTCGAAGCTTTGATCTATATGTTGTCATCAATTACCAAAAAGGGGGAGATTGAAAGTGCAACTAATCCCTGGGTGGTTTTGGTAATTCATAACAACATAGAGGTCATTGAACTAATACTCTTTCAAGATCAATGTTTCAGAAAGTTCAATGATTGGTATGGCATGGACTAGAGATGTAGACCCCTCAAACTGCTAAGGACACATATTGGAAAAAGCTCAAGACTCTACCTTTTTCATTTTAGTGATCCAAGATCAAATTGAGTCTATAGGAAAGCCAATACTATTAAAAGGGGATGAAGTGTTGCTTAATGGCTTGCTTGCTCATGCTTAGTGATATGCTCCAAAATCCCTCAACCACTTTCTCATTTCCACATATGTCCTAAACCTAAAGTCAAACTCGGCCCCACCGATTTGATCTACCCGGCGCCACCGAGTTCACTTGACATATCCATATCCACAAACCCTAGTCAGTTCGGTCTTACCAATAGGGATCTTAGTCTCACCGAGATGGGAATGCAAACTCTCTATTTCCCTTCGTAACGTTCGAGCCTAACCAAAGTGAGTGATCGGTCCCACCGAGTTGGCATTGGAAACTCTCGGTTTCCTTTTCATAACGTTTCGGTCTAACCAAAGTAAGCGATCGGTCCCACCGAGTTTGCCTGACCAAGTCTCTATTTGCTTATTACTAAAATCGGTCTCACCGAGTTCATGTGATCGGTCTCACCAAGATGAGGTTTTGCCCTAACCCTAACGCATCGGTCTCACCGAGTTGATGTTGTCGGTCCCACCGAAAAGCCTAACATTCACATTTTGAACTGAATCGGTCTGACCGAGTTTCACCATTTGGTCCCACCGAGTTTGGGAATTTGTGTGTAACGGTTAGATTTTGTGTGGATGCTATATATACCCCCACCCATTCTCCATTCGAGGAGAGAGCCATCAGCACGTGCCTAAACTTCCACTACTCATTTTCTGAGAGAGAATCACCTACTAATGTGTTGAGATCAAGCCATTCCAATCCAACCACAAGAAACTTGATCTCTAGCCTTCCTCAAGTTGCTTTCCACTCAAATCATCTTTCCACCAAATCCAAATATGTGTGAGAGAGAGTTGAGTGTTGGGGAGTGTCGGATTACGGGTTCCAGCAGACCCTTGAGGTTCGAACTCTGGGGTGCGCACGAAGATCTCTCCCTCACCAACTCGCGTCTCGAAGCCTCACAAGGAATCTAGGCTACACGATGAATCAACACAAGGGACGCAAGGTTTATACTAGTTCGGGCCATCGTTGTGGTGTAATACCCTACTCTAGTTTGTGGTGTGGTGGATTGCCTCTGGGGCTGATGAAGAACAGTACAAGGGAAGAACAGCCTCGCGAGGGATGTTCTTGTGGTGGTGTCGTCCCTTTGGAGGGGTCCATTCCAGCTGCCTCTATACTATGGTGGCTAGCCCTATATATAGAGTGAGAGGCCCTGGTCCTCTTCCCAAATATTGAGCGGGAAGGGCGCCAACAATTGGCCATTTTGAAGGGGAACATCTAGTACACTTATCCTGACTAAAGTTGGTCTTCGGCTGCCAAAGACTCTGACGATGAAGCCGTCTTGGGCTCCATGGTGACCTCCGTCCTGCCGCTCTGCTGGTCTTAGTCTTGTTGCACCGTAATGGTAGTCTTTGCCTGATGCCTTGGCCTGTGCTTGCTCCCTTTGCACCAAAGGGGAAACAAGGACACTGCGCAGGTCGGCGCCCGCCTGGCCTCGATCGTCATGGCTTGTGTCCCGGGCACCTCGCGAGGTACCCCCGCCTTGATCTCTCCGCCTCCTCGCGAGCCAGCCTGACGAGGCTGCTCCTGAGGAAGCTTCCTGTCGTCCGCCCCACGAGGCTTGGCCCCTCGCGAGGGTCTTGAGCTTGAGCTGATGAAGATGGGCCGCACTGGGCCATTGCTTGAGCCAAGCCGCAGGCCGCAGGCAGGCAAGTCTGGGGACCCCCGTTCCCAGAACACCGACAGTAGCCCCCGGGCCCAAGGCGCGCCCGGACTTGGCTTAACAGAGAAGCGAAGGGGCAAGTGCGAAGCGCCGCGGGCCCCATCAGCCTGCGGCCTTGGGCACCACGTGGCAGTTGATTGGACGTGGGCGTCTCCGCTTCCCCACGACGCCTCAGCAACCGTCCGACGTGACTAGTCCCTGCATGCAAAATGGGTCATGATTACCTGTGATCATGGAGGCCGACGGTTGGCCTCCTCCGACTATAAGTACAGAACGGCACGAGCCCTTCCAGCCCATCTCTCCTTGCTCCACTTCTTCTTCTTCACTCCTCCTCCAACTCATCGGCAATGGCGCCGATCCGCCGGTTCTCACCCGAAGAGAAAGGGAAGGCCCCCAAGAGGAGCCCGTCCCACTCCCGCTGAAGAAGCGGCCGGTTCCCTGCCGCCGAGATGAGGGTGCCCGACAGGAGACGTCGAGGCCTTGGTACGAGCGGCCTCCTCCCGGATTTTCTTTACCCTTGTACGCCCAGGCCGAGGGCCCTAGGGAAGAGGGCGCCGAGCGGCGCTGCCCGCGTCGCCGGTGTCACCGACGAATCACGGTGGTGTGCGTCGTCCCCCTGGAGTCCATGCTATGAACTCCCGCGAGCTCGTGCTTCACGCCGCCATGCCTCTGAGCTCCTGGATCCGCCTTCCTGCTTCCTTCGCCTTCGAGATACCGCCGAGGGGGCCTCGGGAGCTTTGGCTGCAGCACGCCGACTGCCGCACCCCCACGACCGAAGCGGAGGTCGAGGTTGTCGCGCCTGGCAAGGTCTTCATGACCCGAGGCTGGGGCGAGATCGCCAGGGTCTGCCGAATGGAGGGCACCCTCGTGATCCATCTGGAGTACGATGGCGCGTCCCTGATGTTCTTCAAGGTCTTCAACGAAGAAGGACGCCGGCTGGAGTGCTGCCCCAGAGACAGCGGCCGGAGCTTCGGAGCGGCGAGGACCAGACCTGCCGCCCGCTTCTCCAGCAGCTCCTCTGGTAGCGGCGGCTGCATTGGAGGATCCAGCGATTCCCCCGAACTCCCGCTGACTCCGGAGACGAGCGACGACAGCTACGAGCCACCGAGCTCGTGCCGTGCCCGAAGCAGGGCCGGTGCGCTCGGCGGTCGGCGCGGCTGATCTGGATGAGGTTGGTGCCGGCCCCACGTGGCCCACTGTTGATGATGGCGTCTGCCGCCGTGGTTCCTATAGTTAGGGCTCCTTAGGATTTGCGTGTTTTGTTCCCTGCGAGGAACCAAGAACACACCCCATGGCGGCTTGTAAAACGTCTGTAGCCTCTTTTGTTAATATGATCCTCATCGTGAAGTAGTGTGAGATGCTCGTCCTGTCTTAGCTTGGTCCCTCCTTTCTAACCTCACGAGGGCTTGGTGCTCTGCGCCGACATGTCCTGGTCCCCAATCAGGCTTCAGCCGTCGCTGGTATGCCAGGTCGCGATGCCGTGGTCAAGGCCGGGAGGTGAGCGGCCCGAGGTCCAGTAAGAGCCCCCGAGGCGCGATGCTCGGGAGGTCCCCTTTAGCGCTCAAGCAGCCGCCGCTCGGTGAGAAAGGAGCGCAACATCGCCATTACAGGGCCGCATTAGGTGCAAGGTTGGTGTTGCATTAGCTAGCAGTTCCGGAGAGTGACTTATCTCAGGAGCTTGGAGCCATTTCTTAGCGCTGCGCCAGGCCCGCGCGTCAGCAGCTGGGGGGTTGTCTGGTGAGGTCCTCGTGAGCCTCCGCCTTCTCCCCCGCACTCCCCTTCGTGCCCTACGTCCTCGGGTCCCGACCCTCGAGTGAGCTCAGCCGTCGCCGGTATGCCAGGTCGTGATGCCGTGGACAAGGCCATGAGGTGAGGGCTGGAGAGCCAGTAAGAGCCCGTGAGTCGCGATGCACAGGTGCCCCCCTTTAACGCACAAGCGGTTCGTGCGGGTGAGAGAGGAAGAGAGGCCGCGGAGGCCTCGCCCGACGTTGTCCCTTAGAGAGACCCTGTAAACTCATCACGAGAAAAACGAGAGTTGCCATCACAATTGTCATCCAGCCACTAGTTGCTCTGGGGGAGTGATGAGGGCACTGAGGGCCTGGTGAGGTGGCACCTTGCGGGGCTTCCGCGGCCAGAGCTCAGCCACTCAGGTTTCTTGACATTGTAGGGACGGACCCATGCACAAGCGTCGTGCCAGGGAGAGCAGCTCCAAAGGTCGGTGTCAATCGAGCGGGCGATCAAGCCAAGCAGGGTAAGCATGGAAGGGTAAATTAGCTTAGACAGGTACGAGAGGGATACATGCCACTGGATCAGGCCCGAGCAGCTTGGGGATAATGCAGCCCGAGCGGCGCCCCCAACAAGGTAACCTAAAGACATGAACAAAAGAGATACATGCCGCAGGGACGGACCCACGAGGCCTGGGAATAATGCAGCACTGGGGGCGCTCCCAGCTGAAAATGGAACTTGAAAGATGTTACCTGATACCGTTGGAGATGAAGGAATGCTGAGGTAGCGGACGACGCGTGGTGTGGAAGCCGATCCTCACAAGCCTCCAGGGCCCAGCGCCTCGGGAGGCTCCGGGGGCGCAGGCGGCTCTTCGAGGACCATCTCCATCTCTGCCAGGACTGCACAATGCCTGACCTCCTGAGCCTCCAGAATGCTCCTCAGTAGGCGCTGATGAGCGGCGACCGCGTTCGGCAGGCCGAGAGGCATGCGAACGTAGCTATGGGGTGGACCCTCGCAACGTCCCACGCACGAGGGCCAGAGGTGCTCCTGAGATGCGGCTCGGTTGAGCCCTGGTACGTCAATGCAGACGCGCAACTCACCATCCTCGCCTGGATGGGGAGCTACGGTGGGTAAGTGGCGGCTGCCGCCTATGACTCTTGACTCCTGCAGCTCCTGAGTGTTTCTCGCGATGAACTCCTGAGGGTTTGGCCCTCCTTGCCTCATATCTTCCTGAGGGAAACGTGCTTTGAAGCACGCCTCCAAGCGGTGCCCGAGCGCCTCCCTCATGACCTCAACAAAGTCGGTGGCCCTCCAGGAGAGAGCCCTCGAGCCTTGCTCGGGGAGGGTGCTGGGTGCGCCTTCCTATGCGACAGAGGGAGGCGCCCCTTGAACGGGCGCGGATCCTGGCGCGACGCCCCTGGAGGTGCCTGCCTCCTGATGGTTCGGGCCAGGTGATGTCTTTTTCTTCTTAGGGACTGCCTCGGGAAGGCTCCCGCTCCTGTGATCTGGGTCTTCAATTGCCGCGGCTTGGAAGGCACGCTCGAGAGAACACAATGCATCCTTCTCCTCACAGGGGACTGTGATGACTCCACCGCTTCCTGGCATCTTGAGGACATTGTAGCCATGGTGAGTCACTGCCATGAACTTGGCCAGGGCCGGATACCCGAGGATGGCGTTGTATGGCAGGCGAATGTGGGTGACGTCGAAGTCGATGAGCTAAGTACGGTAGTTTTTGCGCTGTCCGAAGGTGACAGGGAGGCGGACCTGCCCTATCGGGGTGGTAGAACCATCAGTGACTCCAGAGAAAGGCTTGGTTGGCTGAAGCTGATCATACAACACTTGGAGATTGTTGAATGTCTCGACAGACAGAATGTTGAGCCCTGCTCCACCATCGATGAGGGTCCTTGTGACTTGCATGTTGCTAATGACCGGGGAACAGAGCATTGGGAGAACACCAGCCGTTGCTGCGCACTTGAGTTGATCCGCTGAACTGAATGTGATGGCACACGTGGACTACCTGAGAGGGCGCGAGGCCTCGGTCTTTGGGAGGACTACATTCACCTCGCGAGCAAACTACTTCAAGATGCGCTGAGAGGCCGGGGCTTGAGCTTCGCCTAGGATGCAAGCGATTGCACGCGGCTCCTAGAAGCCCCCAGCCCCCTCATCCTGATGCTGGTCTTCATTCCTCCTTGGCGGTGGCGGCAGAGGAGGGAGGCCTGCGTTGCATTCCGGGTTATCCTCGCGAGGCTGCTCTCTCCAACCCCCCTCACGAGGCTGGTCCTGCCAGCGGTCCTCGCGAGGTCGGTCACGCCACCCTTGGCGAGGGCCACGGTCTTCCCATCATCCTCCACCTCTTCCTCCTCCTCGGCTATAGCCCCGATCATTGCGCTCGGGGCGTCGGCCGATACGTTCATCTCGCACAGCCCTGAGCTCCTAGCATTCGTTGGTGTTGTGGGTGTGAGGTCGTGGTACACGCAGTACCGGCTGCCCTTGGATGACTCTGGCTGATCCCTGTCTCGCTTGGTATCTGGCTCAGCAGCGAGCACAACTGCTCCTTTGCATTTCACGTCCTTGACCTTGGGCTTCTTCTCTTCTGGATCAGCAGCTGGAAGCTCGAGGAGGGAGAGGCGTCCTTCCTCGGCCCTGGCGCACTTGGTTGCCAAGTTGAACAGCTCCAGAGATGTGCTCAGATCCTCATGGATCGCTAGCTCCTCCTTCATCTTGATGTCACGAACGCCATCAGAGAAGGCTGAAATGATGGCTTCCTCAGTCACCCTGGGGATCTTGAGGCGGGCGTTGTTGAAGCGCTGGATGTACTTTTGCAGGGTCTCTCCTGGCTGTTGCTTGATATGGCACAAGTCACTCATGGTCGGGCGCCGGTCGCGAGTGCCCTGGAAGTTGGCAATGAAGCGAGTGCGCATCTCGTCCCAAGAGGAGATCATGCTGGGAGGCAGGTTGAGGAGTCAAGTGCGGGCGCCATCCTTGAGCTCCATGGGAAACCAGTTTGCCATGACCTTTTCGTCCCCGTTGGCCGCCTCGATGCCCAACTCGTAGAGCTGGAGGAATTCCGTGGGGTCAGCAGTGCCGTCGTAGCGAGGAGGCAGATCTAGCTTGAACTTGCCCGGCCAGGCCATGTTGCGCAGCTCAGCAGTGAAGGCGCGACAGCCTGCAGTGGCCACATGGGGCCTTTGGTGACAAAGGGCTTGATCTTGGAGATCTCCGCGCGCTGGAGCAGGAGCGCGGTCATGACGTGCTGGTGCAGGGAGCACGCGAGCGCCTTCTTGAGGGCAAGGGATATCTTGGCAGCTCTTTTCTTGCTGCGCGGGCACTGGACGCAGCGGGTCCTGTCCAGGGGCCGCGTGACTTGGCGCCAGGGCGCCTTCTTGAGGGGGAGGCTGCGGAGGCGCCTCCGGAGCTGTGTTGCCTACATAGGACGGAGGGCGATGCAGCGAGAGGGATGGTACAGGGGAGCCCCCTGCGGCGCTGACGAGCTCGGTGATGCGAGCAAGCCACTCGTCGTAGAGGTCGTCGACGGGGTAGTAGCGCAGGAGCTCACGTGCCAGGAGCAACGCGGCGTGCGCGTCCGGGGAGCATGACGAGCGTGTGATGACGAGCCTGCTGGAGTCAGCGACGGGGTAGCGGTGCGACCTTCTCGCCGCACCGAGGGATGTAGCAACGACGCCTGCTGCTCGTTCCCCGCCGGGCCGGTGGCGGCGTGGGCAGCAGGCGACGAGGAACAACGGGGAGGCCCGTCGACGGGAACTATCTGGGAGACATGGGTCACGAGAGCAGCCCGGCGCTCGGCGCGGGCTCGGCGAGCGTCAGACATGGATGCAACGGACGGCGACAGGCGAGACGACGGAAGACACGATTCCGGCGCACCCCTACCTGGCGCGCCAAATGTCAGATTTCGGGTTTTGGCAGACCCTTGAGGTTCGAACTCTGGGGTGCACGTGAAGATCTCTCCCACACCAACTCGCGTCTCGAAGCCTCGCAAGGAATCTAGGCTACACGATGAACAACACAAGGGACACAAGGTTTATACTAGTTCGGGCCACCGTTGTGGTGTAATACCCTACTCTAGTTTGTGGTGTGGTGGATTGCCTCTGGGGCTGATGAAGAATAGTACAAGGGAAGAACAACCTCGCGAGGGATGTCCTTGTGGTGGTGTTGTCCCTTTGGAGGGGTCGATTCCAGCTGCCTCTATACTATGGTGGCTAGCCCTATATATAGAGTGAGAGGCCCTGGTCCTCTTCCCAAATATTGAGCGGGAAGGGCACCAACAATTGGCCATTTTGAAGGGGAACATCTAGTACACTTATCCTGACTAAAGTTGGTCTTCGGCTGCCAAAGACTTTGACGATGACCCCGTCTTGGGCTCCATGGTGACCTCCGTCCTGCCGCTCTACTGGTCTTGGTCTTGTTGCACCGAAATGGTAGTCTTTGCCTGATGCCTTGGCCTGTGCTTGCTCCCTTTGCACCAAAGGGGAAACAAGGACACTACGCAGGCCGGCGCCTGCCTGGCGCCCGCCTGGCCTCGATCGTCATGGCTTGCGTCACGGGCACCTCACGAGGTACCCCCGCCTTGATCTCTCCACCTCCTCGCGAGCCAGCCTAACGAGGCTGCTCCTGAGGAAGCTTCCTGTCGTCCGCCCCGCGAGGCTTGGCCCCTTACGAGGGTCTTGAGCTTGAGCTGATGAAGATGGGCTGCACTGGGCCATTGCTTGAGCCGCCGCAGGCCACAGGCAGGCAAGTCTGGGGATCCCCGTTCCCGGAACGCCGACAGGGAGACTATCATTTGAAGCACAAGAGCAAGGAGTTCATCATCAACACACCATCTATTACCTTTTGAAGAGTGGTGTCTCCTAGATTGGTTAGGTGTCACTTGGGAGCCTCCGTTAAGATTGTGGAGTTGAACCAAGGAGTTTGTAAGGGCAAGGAGTTCGCCTACTTCGTGAAGATCTACCCAAGTGAGGCAAGTCCTTCATGGACGATGGCCATGGTGGGAAAGACAAGGTTGCTTCTTCGTGAACCCTTCGTGGGTGGAGCCCTCCATGGACTCGCGCAGCCATTACCCTTCATGGGTTGAAGTCTCCATCAATGTGGATGTACGATAGCACCACCTATCGAAACCACGCCAAAAATCTTCGTGCCTACATTGCGTTTGCTCCCTCTAAACTCCTCCCATTTACCTTCATATGCAATGATTCACGTTCCGCTGTTATACTCTTAGAATTGCATGTGTAGGTTGATTGCTTGACTTGTCGTAAGTTACTAAAATCTGCCAAAACATAAAATTGGGAAAAGGCTAGATTTTTATTTGGTCAAGTAGTCTAATCACCCACCTCTAGACATACTTTCCTTCCTACACTCACTGCTCATGCCCGATGTAATTCGCTAGCCATCGCCACGTGGGCTTCCACGCCACTGGCCGCCATGGCCGGAGCGTCGCGTCCGCGTGCGCTCACCGCCCCTGCCGCGCCCTTGTACTGTGCCCTGGTCGTGCACCCGCGCGTTGCTGCTGCCTGCCATCGCAGCTGTCTTCCGCTGCCGATGCCGCTCCTCACTGCATGCTACGGCTGCCCACGTGCATGCTCCCCTGCAGCCGCCCACGCCGCGTGTGCAACCGCAGGGACCCAATGTCGCTGCCCACTTGCCTTCATGTCCCCTGCTTCGCCGTTCGCCATCGTTACCGTGCCTCGACCACCATATGCCATCGCTATTGCGGACCACTCCGTCCGCCCCCGCTCGAGCTGCTGGCACCCGTAGAGGCGTGTCGTCGTTCCCGTTCGAATGGTGTACTCCGCCGCCCGTATGGCCGCCGGAGGCGGCCATGCGAAGACCTCCACCACGTCTGGAGCTTGTCTGCATGCTCTGGCGCATGCGTGCGTTTAAAGTTCGGCATGGGTCACTGACAGGTGGATCCCGTGATATTAGCCCTTGAGCCCGACCACTAACCCCACTGACCTTTGGGTCTCATCCGACTAATTAATTTAACTAACTAAATTAGTTTAACTATAGTGTATGACATGTGGCCCCCTGTTAATTAACTAAATAAATAAATTGTCGCAAACCAGCAATCACTGTCTACTGGGTCCCACTGGACCCATGTTGACCTGTCAACTTGCAACTAGGTTTGGCCCCGTCTATGACTGGCGGGACCCTATGGTCAGGTTGACTAGTCAACTGGTCAATTGCTGACCTGCTGACTCAACCCCTGGCCCCACTGTCAGCCTGTGCTGCAAATAAACGAGTACACTTCTATGTACCTGATGTCTACTATGCAACCTTATTATTGTAGACTCGTGCTGGGCCTCCAAGCACAGAGTATTGTAATTTCCCTCAAGTGGATGACCTAAGGTTTATCAATCCGTGGGAGGCGTAGGATGAAGATGGTCTCTCTCAAACAACCCTGCAATCAAATAACAAAGGGTCTCTTGTGTCCCCAACACACCCAATAAAATGGTAAATTGTATGTATAGGTGCACTAGTTCGGCGAAGAGATGGTGATACAGGCGTAATTTGTATGGTAGATATAGGTTTTTGTAATCTGAAAATATAAAAATAGCAAGGTAGCAAGTGGTAAAAGTGAGCAAAAACGGTATTGCAATGCTTGGAAACAAGGCCTAGGGTTTATACTTTCACTAGTGCAACTTCTCTAAAAAATGATAGCATAATTATATCATATGGAAATCCCTCAATGTGCGACAAAAGTCACTCCAAAGTTCCTATCACAGAGAACATAAGATGATGTAGGGTATGAAACCACCTCACAGTTATTCTTTCCAATCAATCGATTGGGCTATTCCTATAAGTGTCACAAACAGCCCTAGAGTTTGTAGTAAAATAACATCATATGACACACATCAATCAACCCTAATGTCACCTAGATACTCCAATGTCACCACAAGTATCTATGGGTCAATTATACGATATGCATCAAACGACTTCAGATTCATAATATTCAATCCAACATAAAGAACATCAAAGAGTGCCCCAAGATTTCTACCGGAGAAACAAGGACGAAAACGTGCATCAACCCCTATGGATAGATTACCCCAATGTCACCTCGGGAATCCGCGAGTTGAGTGCCAAAACATACATCAAGTGAATCAATAGAACACCCCATTGTCACCACGGGTAGCCCACGTAAGACATACATCAAGTGTTCTCAAATCCATAATAGTATTCAATCCGATAATAGTGAAACCTCAAAGGTAAAACTCAATTCATCACAAGAAGGTAGAGGGGGAGAAACACCATATGATTCAACTATAGTAACAAAGCTCTCGGTACATCAAGATCGCGCCAAATCAAGAACAAGAGAGAGAGAGAGATCAAACACATAACTACTGGTACATACCCTCAGCCTCGAGGGTGAAATACTCCCTCCTCATCATGGAGACCGCCGGGATGATGAAGATGGCCACCAGGGATGGTTTCCCCCTTAGGTAGGGTGCCGGAACGGGCTCTCGGTTGGTTTTTCGTGGCTACAGAGGCTTACGGTGGTGGAAATCCTGATCTAGGTTTATTTCTAGAGGGTTTGGGATTTATAGGAGGTGTTGGCGTCGGGGACAAGTCAAGGGGGCCCATGAGGCGATGACAAGGCAGGGGGCGCCCCCACCCTTGTGGTTGCCTCAGGACTCCTCTCCGATATCTTTTTGTTCCAGTATTTTTATATTTTCCAAAAATATTCTCCGTAAATTTTCAGCTCGTTCCGAGAACTTTTATTTTTGCACAAAAAATGACACCATGGTAGTTCTGCTGAAAACAACGTCAGTCCGGGTTAGTTCTAATCAAAGCATACCAAAATCATATAAAATTATTGTAAACATGGCATGAATACTTCATAAATTATAGATACGTTGGAGACGTATCAGCATCCCCAAGCTTAATTCCTGCTCGTCCTCGAGTAGGTAAATGATAAAAGAAATAATTTATGAAGTGTGAATGCTAGCAAGTGCACAAGTTTGATCAATGATAATTTCAATCACTTTTTGTAGCATCATTATATATCATAATAGTAGCTCATATCATAAAGCTTCTCATGATCAAGTAACAAGCTATTCACATGTTAAAGCATAGATCATAAACTTTCTTGAAAACTAAAAACTGGGTTCTCAATCATCAAACAATTGCAACTCATCTTATTTTTAGGAAGGGTCTATGTAAGAGCTTTGATTTAGAAAATCCCACATACTCAACTATCATATAGTCCTCCATGATTGCTACCACTCAAAGCATATTTTTAGAACAAATAGCATCCATCGAACATAGAGAAAGATAGGGGCTTAGTGTTTCGCCTCCCAACTTAGTTATCATATAGATAATTGTCAACAGTAATAATTCATGATCAAATATATTTGAATGGCCATATATGCTTAGACCTTTCCCCATCACATGATGCTTGCCAACTAAAGAGTAGGTTGGAATGAGAAGGAATACTACTGACTCTTGCATAAAAGTAAAAGATAGGCCCATCTCGGAGGGAAGCAGGGATTTGTGGAGGTGCTAGAGCTCGAAGCTTTTAAAACAGAGATAAAAATAATTTTGAGAGGTATCCTTTCATTGTCAACATAACAACCAAGAGTTCTCACTATCTTTTATGCTAGACACATTATAGGTGGTTCCCAAACAAAATGGTGAAGTTTTCACTCCCCCACCACCAACAAGCACATTCCACGGCAGGTCCGAAACAATGGATATTGTTCAACTATCAACGATCCTGGGGGAGTTTTGCTTGCAATTATAATTTGATTTGATTTGAGCATGGAACTGGGTATCCCGGTTACCAGCCATTTTCTCATGAATGATTAGCGGAGTCCACTCATCGTGAGAATAACCTGGGTAGCATGGAAGATACTGACAGTCCCTAGTCACTATATGAGCGATTCGGGCATACAAAACATATTATTATTTGAAGGTTTAGAGTTTGGCACATGCAAATTTACTTGGAACGACAGTTAAACCACATAAGGGTAGATATGGTGGACTCTCATGGAAGAAACTTGGTTCAAGGGTTTTTGGATGCACAAGTAGTATCTCTACTTAGTACAGAAATTTTGGCTAGCAAAAGATTCTAAAAAGCAAGCACCACATGTTGGAGGATCCACAACAATATAACTTCTATACAAATATACCCAAACATAACATATTAAGTTGTCTTCCTTGTCCAACTTCAACTAATTTGATCACGTTTGAAAATAATTAATGACAAACTACCCACATGTTGGCTAGCGAAGATACTATGTTTGCTAACTTTCAATAAATTTACCACGTCTACTTCTTATATGTGAAGTCATTACTACCCATGGTATAAGCATATGAAACATATATAAATTCAGATTTATGATATTCAATTCATTCAACCATTTACTCATGGGATATATGTGAAGCACGAGAGTAAATAACAAACTACTCCAAAAAGATATAAGTGAAGATCAAGGAGTAGTCAAATAATTATTTAGCTATGTGAGGACTCTCTCTCATTTAGGTATTTCATATCTTAATATTTTATTCAAACAACAAGCAAATCCTAATAAAATAAAATGATGCTCCAAGCAAAACACATATCATGTGGTGAATAAAAATATAGCTCCAAGTAAGGTTACCGATGATCAAAGACGAAAGAGGGGATACCATCCGGGGCATCCCCAAGCTTAGGCTCTTGGTTGTTCTTGAATATTACCTTGGGGTGCCGTGGGCATCCCCAAGCTTAGGCTCTTTCCACTCCTTATTGCATAGTCCATCAAATCTTTACCCAAAACTTGAAAACTTCACAACACAAAACTCAACAGAAAACTCGTAAGATCCGTTAGTATAGTAAAGTAAATCACCACTTAGGTACTGTTATGAACTCATTCTAATTTTATATTGGTGTTGTGTCTACTGTATTCCAACTTCCTCATGGTTCATACCCTTCGATACTACCCATAGATTCATCAAAATAAGCAAACAACACAATGAAAACAGAATCTGTCAAAAACTGAACAGTCTGTAGTAATCTGGAAAATTTATATACTTATGTAACTCCAAAAATTCTTAAAAAATAGGAAAACATAGACAATTTGTATATCAAGGTACTGTAAAAGAATCAAACAATTTAGACGCTCCAGTGATTTTTAATAATTCTGTCACTGGATGCAAAAGTTCCTGTTTTTGGACAGAATTGAATCAACTATCGTCCACACTATCCAAAAGGTCTTACTTGGCACTTTATTGAAACAAAAGCTATAAAACATGATTACTACCGTAGCATAATCATGTGAGCACACAAAAAAAGTAGGGGTAACTATTGGGTTGTCTCCCAACAAGCGCTTTTCTTTAATGCCTTTCTAGCTAGGCATGATGATTTCAATGATGCTCGCATAAAAGATAAGAACTGAAACACAAAGAGAGCATCCTGAAGCATATGACTAACACATTTAAGCCTAACATACTTCCTATGCATAGGGACTTTGTGAGCAAACAACTTATGGGAACAAGAACCAACTTGCATAGGAAGGGAAAACAAGCATAACTTCAAGATTTTCAACACATAGAGAGGAAGCTTGATATTATTGCAACTCCTAGAAGCATATATTCCTCCCTCATAATAATTTTCAGTAGCATAATGAATGAAGTCAATAATATAGCTATCACATAAAGCATTACTTTCATGACCTACAAGCATAGAAATTTTACTACTCTCCACAAAAGCAAAATTCTTCTCATTCGGAATAGTGGGAGTATCATAAGAAACTAGAATACTATAAATTGCTTGCACATTAAAAGAGTGATGTTCAGAAAAAGGGTAATCATAATCATGACAAGTTTTATAAATATAATCATCACTACTTTTTATAACATAAGTGTCATCACAATAATCATCATTAGTAGCAACTTCGTTCTTATCATAATCAATTGAAACCTCTTCCAAGATAGTGGAATCATTACTAAATAAAGCCATGACCTCTCCGAATCCACTTTTATTATCATAATAAGATTCGACACACTCCAAAATAGTGGGATAATTATTATCTAAAGTTGACACTCTTCCAAACCCACTTTCATAAATATTGCAATCATCATAAATAGGAGGCATGTTATCATCATAATAAATGTGCACATCAAAACTTGAGGGACTAAAAATATCATCTTCATTAAACATAGCATCCCCAAGCTTGGGACAAACATTAATTGCAGCAAATAAATTCTCAAACATGTCATTCTGATCAAACATAGCATCCCCAAGCTTGTGGTTTTGCATATCATAAGCATAATCACTCTCATCATTAATAGTATGAATAACACCAATAGTATAGCAATTATTATCATCACAATTTTCTAAGTTGGTGCCAAAAAGATTCTCAAGATTATAACTAGTATCATTACATTCCCAATCATAATCATCACAATGAGTAATAGGCGTAACAACAATAGGAGAAACATTATTTGGGAGAGATACCTTTTCACCTTTGCTTCTCCGTCTTTTCTTTTTCTTCTCCACATCATGTGTGGGTTTAATCACCTTTTTGGAGCTCCTTATTGAATAGATTGGTTGAATAAAGCACTCCTCCTCGTTACCTGATTCACCATAAGAAAAAATAGGAGGATATTGGGAAACCTCTTCCCCTTCATTAGTATTCTCTTCATCTTCTATTTGTTTTCTTGTCTTTAAGTAATTGGCAATATAAAGATTCTCAATGCAATTTACCGCACAATACATATAAATTTCCTCTAGATCAAAATCAATCTTAAGGTTATATTCCAGAATACCCTTAGTTATACATTTCATTTCTTAATATCCCAGAAGCAAACTAAGTTCATTATGATGTGCAAGGGAAGTCAAGTCATCACAATTTTTGGACACGATTCGATCATGAAACAATTTGCATTGGAGATTTAAATGACCACATTCATTGCAAAGTTCACAAGGATGGCGAGAAAAATTAAATTTTTCAGCACAAACATCCAGCCTCTCTTCCAACCATTTAGTTTCTAAATTCTTATGCCTCTTGCAAAATCTATCTTCCCTTTTTGGTATGTAATTGCAAACTCCATGCGCTCCACAAAAATTAACATGCTTATAAGAAACATTTTTATCATGACTAGTGCAATCATCATTAATACTATGGATATTCATAGAATTCATACTAACAACATTGCAATCATGCTCATCATTCAAAGATTTCATGCCAAACATTTTATTGAATTCTTCTTCTAACACTTGAGCACAATTTTCCTTTCCATCATTTTCATGAAAGATATTAAAAAGATGAAGCATATGAGGAAACCTCAATTCCATTTTTGTAGTTTTATTTTATAAACTAAACTAGTGATAAAACTAGAAACTAAAAGATTCAATTGCAAGATCTAAAGATATACCTCCAAGCACAACCTCCCCGGCAACGGCCCCAGAAAATAGCTTGATGTCTATTACACAAACTTCTTCTTGTAGACTCATGTTGGGCCTCCAAGCGCAGAGTTTTGTAGGACAGTAGCAAATTTCCCTCAAGTGGATGACCTAAGGTTTATCAATCAGAGGGAGGCGTAGGATGAAGATGGTCTCTCTCAAACAACCCTGCAATCAAATAACAAAGAGTCTTTAGTGTCCCCAACACACCCAATACAATGGTAAATTGTATAGGTGCACTAGTTCAGCGAAGAGACGGTGATACAAGCATAATATGGATGGTAGATATAGGTTTTTGTAATCTTAAAAATATAAAAACAGCAAGGTAGCAAGTGGTAAAAGTGAGCAAAAATGGTATTGCAATGCTTGGAAACAAGGCCTAGGGTTTATACTTTCAGTAGTGCAAGTTCTCTCAACAATGATAGCATAATTAGATCATATGTAAATCCCTCAACGTGCGACAAAACTCACTCCAAAGTTCCTATCACGGAGAACATAAGTCATATCCCAGAAGCAAACTAAGTTCATTATGATGCGCAAGGGAAGTGAAGTCATCACAATGTTTGGACACGATTCGATCATGAAACAATTTGCATTGGAGATTTAAATGACCATGTTCATTGCAAATTCACAAGGATGGCGAAAAAAATTAAATTTTTCGGCACAAACATCTAGCCTCTCTTGCAACCATTTAGTTTCTAAATACTTATGCCTCTTGCGAAATCTATCTTCCCTTTTTGGAATGTAATTGCAAACTCTATGCACTCCACAAAAATTGACATGCTTGTAAGAAACATTTTTATCATGACTAGTGCAATCATCATTAGTACTATGGATATTCAAAGAATTCATACTAACAACATTGCAATCATGCTCATCATTCAAATATTTCGTGCCAAACATTTTATTGAATTCTTCTTCTAACACTTGAGCAGAATTTTCCTTTCCATCCTTTTCATGAAAGATATTAAAAAGATGAAGCATATGAGGAAACCTCAATTCCATTTTTTGTAGTTTTCTTTTATAAAGTAAACTACTGATAAAACACGAAACTAAAAGGTTCAATTGCAAGACCTAAAGATATACCTCCAAGAACAATCTCCCCGACAACGACGCCAGAAAAGAGCTTGATGTCTATTACACAAACTTCTTCTTGTAGACTCGTGTTGGGCCTCCAAGCGCAGAGTTTTGTAGGACAGTAGAAAATTTCCCTCAAGTGGATTACCTAAGGTTTATCAATCCGAGGGAGGCGTAGGATGAAGATGGTCTCTCTCAAACAACCCTGCAATCAAATAACAAAGAGTCTCTTGTGTCCCCAACACACCCAATACAATGGTAAATTGAATAGGTGCACTAGTTCGGCGAAGAGACGGTGATACAAGCATAATATGGATGGTAGATATAGGTTTTTTTAATCTAAAAAATATAAAAACAGCAAGGTAGCAAGTGGTAAAAGTGAGCGAAAATGGTATTGCAATGTTTGGAAACAAGGCCTAGGGTTCATACTTTCACTAGTGCAAGTTCTCTCGACAATGATAGCATAATTAGATCATATGTAAATCCCTCAACGTGCAACAAAAGTCACTCCAAAGTTCCTATCACGGAGAACATAAGTCATATCCCAAAAGCAAACTAAGTTCATTATGATGCGCAAGGGAAGTCAAGTCATCACAATGTTTGGACATGATTCGATCATGAAACAATTTGCATTGGAGATTTAAATGACCACGTTCATTGCAAAGTTCACAAGGATGGCGAGAAAAATTAAATTTTTCAGCACAAACATCTAGCCTCTCTTGCAACCATTTAGTTTCTAAATAGTTATGCCTCTTACAAAATCTATCTTCCCTTTTTGGTATGTAATTGCAAACTTTACGCACTCCACAAAAATTGACATGCTTACAAGAAACATTTTTATCATGACTAGTGCAATCATCATTAGTCAATGGATATTCAAAGAATTCATACTAACAACATTGTAATCATGCTCATCATTCAAAGATTTCATGTCAAACATTTTATTGAATTCTTCTTCTAACACTTGAGCAGACTTTTCCTTTCCATCATTTTCACGAAAGATATTAAAAAGATGAAGCATATGAGGAAACCTCAATTCCATTTTTTGTAGTTTTCTTTTATAAACTAAACTAGTGATAACAAAAGAAACTAAAAGATTCAATTGCAAGTAAATATATACCTCCAAGCACAATCTCCCCGGCAACGGTGCCAGAAAAGAGCTTGAGGTCTATTACGCAAACTTCTTCTTGTAGACTCGTGTTGGGCCTCCAAGCGCAGAGTTTTGTAGGACAGTAGAAAATTTCCCTCAAGTGGATGACCTAAGGTTTATCAATCCGAGGGAGGCATAGGATGAAGATGGTCTCTCTCAAACAACCCTGCAATCAAATAACAAAGAGTCTCTTGTGTCCCCAACACACCCAATACAATGGTAAATTGTATAGGTGCACTAGTTCAGCGAAGAGACGGTGATACAAGCATAATATGGATGTTAGATATAGGTTTTTTTAATCTGAAAAATATAAAAACAACAAGGTAGAAAGTGGTAAAAGTGAGCAAAAACGGTATTGCAATGCTTGGAAACAAGGCCTAGGGTTCATACTTTCACTAGTGCAAGTTCTCTCAACAATGATAGCATAATTAGATCATATGTAAATCCCTCAACGTGCGACAAAAGTCACTCCAAAGTTCCTATCACGGAGAACGTAAGATGAAATTGCTTGCAGGGTACGAAACCACCTCAAAGTTATTCTTTCCGATCAATCCATTGGGTTATTCCTATAAGTGTCACAAACAACCCTAGAGTTCATAGTAAAACAACATCATATGACACACATCAATCAACCCTAATGTTACCTAGATACTCCAATGTCACCACAAGTATCTGTGGGTCAACTGTACGATATGCATCAAACAACTTCAGATTCATAATATTCAATCCAACATAAAGAACCTCAAAGAGTGCCCCAAGATTTCTACCGGAGAAACAAGGACAAAAATATGCATCAACCCCTATGCATACATTACCCAAATGTCACCTCGGGAATCCACGAGTGGAGTGCCAAAACATACATCAAGTGAATCAATAGAACACCCCATTGTCACCACGTGTATCCCACGCAAGGCATACATCAAGTGTTCTCAAATCCATAATAGTATTCCATCCGATAATAGTGAAACCTCAAAGGTAAAACTCAATTTATCACAAGAAGGTAGAGGGGGAGAAACGCCATATGATTCAACTATAGTAACAAAGCTCGCCGTACATCAAGATCGTGCCAAATCAAGAACATGAGAGAGAGAGAGCGAGAGAGAGAGAGAGAGAGAGAGAGAGAGAGAGAGATCAAACACATAGCCACTAGTACATACCCTCAGACCCGAGGGTGAACTACTCCCTCCTCGTCATGGAGACCACCGGGTATGATGAAGATGGCCACCGGTGATGGTTTCCCCCCCCGGCAGGGTGCCGGAACAGGCTCCCGATTGGTTTTTCGTGGCTAAAGAGGCTTACGGCGGCTTAACTCCTGACCTAGGTTTATTTTTGGAGGTTTTGGGATTTATAGGAGGTGTTGGCGTCAGGGACAAGTCAAGGGGGCCCACGAGGCAACAACAAGGCAGGGGGGTGCGCCCTAGGGGGGCGCCCCCCACCCTAGGGGCGCCCCTCACCCTTGTGGTTGCCTCAGGACTCCTCCCCAATATCTTTTTGTTTCATTTTTTTTATTTTCCAAAAATATTCGCCATAAATTTTCAGATCGTTCCGAGAACTTTTATTTCTGCACAAAAAAACGACACCACGGTAGTTCTGCTGAAAACAGTGTCAGTCTGGGTTAGTTCTAATCAAATCATATAAAATTATTGTAAACATGGCATGAATACTTCATAAATTATAGATATGTTGGAGATGTATGAGTACCCCTAGCATTTAGTATTTAACTAAATTTTGAATTAAATTAAATCCAATAAATCTAGAAATTCAGTTAAACTTTAGAAAATGATATAAAATAAACCGTAAGTCACATGAAAATAATTCATATATGAAAGTTGCTCATAATAATATAACGAATCCGATTATGTCATCCACATACCTGCCACACCCCTCTAACATAGTGTACATCGACATTTCGCTCCTAGTTCGATATACCAAAAAATATCTGGAGCTGGGAATTATTACCAGATAATTTCCCTCTTCTTTAAAAATGCCTAGGGATGCATTAGAGCACATCGTCATCACATACTTCCTTGTAATGCTTTGTGTTGCATTTGTTTGCTCTATTATTTATCTATTCCCCCTCTCCTCTATTCTTTCGGTAGACCCCGAGATTGTCGCTGCCCCCGAGTACGACTATGTTGACGATGACCCTCCCTTCTTGGCAGTGCTTTCGGACAAGCAAAACCCCCTTGATCATCCATATATTGCCCATTATTCTCTTTTATTCTTACATTAGATTTTGCTACTATTTATTGTTCTCATAGCTCCTATTCTGATGCATAGCCTGTTTTTGATAACTTACTATTGATACTTTACCCGTTGTCCAATATGCTTAATATAGGTAGTCTAGTATTCCATCAATGGCCCTACATGCTTCTCCATGTCACCATGCCATACTATATGGGTGATCTGAGATGACCGACCGTTGTACTGAGACCAGAACACCCTAAAGGCCCTTATCATTGTACGACTCTACCGAGTCGTATCAAGTGTGATCTACCAAGGGTGATTCCTTGTATTTCACTCTCGATGACGACTATGTAGTGTAGTACATCTAGTGTGATATACTAAGGGTGATTCCTCATATTTCACTCTCGATGATGTCTCTGTCATGAAGTATATCAAGGTAAACCTATCAAGGGTGATTCTTCAGATTTCACCTTGATGGTATGGACCTGAACCCCGACTGTTACAAAGGTGGGTCGGCCCCAAGGGTACCTGCGAGAGATAATGTGGCGGAATGATAGGGCAGGTGGAGACCACCCAGGAGAGGGGTGGGCCTGGTCCCTGGTCGTGGTCTGCAAATTACCTAGTCAGAGCGACAGCCCTGGTCGTCTCCGCGAGATGCTAGTAATGTTGGGGAACATTGCATGGAAAACAAAAAAATTCTACACACACACACAATGATCTATCCATGGAGATGCATAGCAACAAGGGGGAGAGTGTGTCTATGTACCCTCGTATACCGTAAGCGGAAGTGTTTAACCACGCGGTGGATGTAGTCAGACTTTCTTTGCGATGCAACTGGCCGAGTACCGAATGTACTGCTGATACGTCTCCAATGTATCTATAATTTTTGATTATTCCATGCTGTTATATTATCATTTTTGGATGTTTTACAATTATTTTATAGCATATTTATATCATTTTTGGGACTAACCTATTGACATAGTGCCCAGTGCCAGTTGTTGTTTTTTGCTTGTTTTTTTACTTCGCAGGAAATCAATATCAAACGGAGTCCAAACACCACTAAACTTTTTGTAGAATTTTGATGGACCAAAACACCCAAGATGGGCCAGATAAGTACCACAGGGGTGCCCCGAGGGGGGCACAACCCACCTGGGTGCGCCTGGGGGCCCAGGCACACCCTGGTGGGTTGCCCCCACCTCGGTGGCCTCTCGCACCACCTCTTCGCCCTATAAATTGTCAAATATTCCAAAAATACTCGGGGTAACCCTAGATTAGAAGTTTCGCCACCGCAAGCCTCTGTAGCCACGAAAAACCAATCTAGACCCCGTTCCAGCACTCCGCCGGAGGGGGAAATCATCATCGGTGGCCAGCTTCATCATCCCAACGGCCACCATGATGAGGTGGGAGTAGTCCACCCTCGGGGCTGAGGGTTTGTACCAGTAGCTATGTGTTTAATCTCTCTCTCTCTCTCTCATGTTCTTGAGATGCCATGATCTTGATGTATCGCGGGCTTTGTTAATATAGTCAGACCATATGGTGTTTTCCCCTCTCTATCTTGTTGTGAATTGAGGTTTCCTTTGAGATTTTGTTTTATCGGATTGAATACTTATATGGATTTTAGAGCACTTGATGTATGTCTTTCTATGAGTACCCATGGTGACAATGGGGTATCATATTGATTTACTTGATATGTGTTTTGGCACTCAACTCGCGGATTCCCGAGGTGACATTGGGGTAATCTATGCATATGGGTTGATGCATGTTCTCGTCTTTTGTTTTCTCCGGTAGAAATCTTGGGGAACTCTTTGAGGTTCTTTGTGTTGGATTGAGTATTAAGAATCTGAATTTGCTTTGGTGTTAATTTAGTATGAACTCTTGATAGATCGATCGGAAAGAATAACTTAGTGTTATTTTAGTATGAACTCTTGGATAGATCGATCAGAAAGAATAGCTTCAAGGTGGTTTCGTACCCTACAAAACAATTCTTCTTATGTTCTCCGCTAGATAGGAACTTTGGAGTGATTCTTCATCGCACGTTGAGGGATGGTTATATGATCCAATTATATTAGCATTGTTGAGAGATTGCACTAGCGAAAGTACGGACCCTAGGCCTTATTTTGAAGCATTGCAATACCGTTTGTGCTTCTTTTTATCAATTGCTACCTTGCTGTTTTTTATTGTTCCTATTACAAAAATCAATATCTTGTTGAGAGATTGCACTAGAGAAATTACACACCCTAGGCCTTATTTTTAAGCATTGCAATACCGTTTGTGCTTCTTTTTATCAATTGCTACCTTGCTGTTTTTTATTGTTCCTATTACAAAAATCAGTATCTACCATCATTACTACACTTGTATCACCATCTCTTCGCCGAACTAGTGCACCTATACAAATTTCCATTGTATTTAGTGTGTTGGGGACACAAGAGACTTTTTTTATTTGGTTGCAGGGTTGTTTGAGAGAGACCATCTTCATCCTACATCTCCCACGGATTGATGGAATTACAGGAGCGCTAGTTTGGTTTATAAAAGAAAACTACAAAAAATGGAATTGAGGTTGCATCATATTATTCATCTTTATAATGTATTTTGTGAAAATGATGGAAAGGAAAATTTTGCTCAATTGATAGAAGAATAATTCAATAGAATGTTTGGTATAAATGATGAGCATGATTGCAATGATGTTAGTATGAATTCTTTGAATATCCATAATGCTAATGATATGCAAAGCCATAAGCTTGGGGATGCTATGCTTGATGAAGATGATTTTTTAGTCCCCCAAGATTTGATGTGCAAATTTTTTATAATGATTGCATGCCTCCTATTTATGATGATTATAATGACGAAAGTGGATTTGGAGAGGACATGACTTTATTTAGTGATGAATCCACCATTTTGGATGAGGCTTCAATTGACTATCATAACAAAGTGGCTATCTATGATGATTATGGTGATGGCATGTATGCTATAAAGAAAAATGATAACCATGAAACTTTTCATCATGATTTTAATTTTCACTCTCATGATAGTTATTTTGTTGAGTTTGCTCCCACTACTATTGCTGAGAAGAAATTTGCTTATGTGGAGAGTAATAAGTTTTCTATGCTTTTGTGTCATGAAAAGAATGCTTTATGTGATGGTTATATTGTTGAATTTCTTCATGATTCTACTGAAAATTATTATGAGGGAGGAACTTATGCTTGTAGGAATTGCAATAATATCAAGTTTCCTCTCTATGTGTTGAAAGTTTTTTAAGTTATGCTTGTTTTGCCTTCCTATGCTAGTTGATTCTTGTTCATAAGTTGTTTGCTCACAAAATCCCTATGCATAGGAAGTGGGTTAGACTTAAATGTGCTAGTAATATGCTTCATGATGCTCTCTTTGTGTTTCAATTCTTATCTTTTATGCGAGCATCATTGAAATCATCATGCCTAGCTAAAAAGGCATTAACGAAAAGGGTTTGTTGGGAGATAACCCAACATTTACCCCTACTGTTTTTGTGTGTTCACATGATTAATCTACTGTAGTAATCATGTTTTATAGGTTTTGTTCCAGTAAAGTGCCAAGTAAAGCCTTTGGGATAGTGTGTATGATAGTTGACTTGATTCTGTGCAAAAACAGAAATTTTTGCGTCCAGTGCAGAATTCCTATATTTTATTGGAACATGGAATTTTTTTGAATTTTTTATAGTTGATGGTATACAAATTCTCTACTTTGTTTCAGAATTTTTGGAGTTACAGAAGTATGGTTGGAGTACATATTACTTCAGACTGTTTTGTTTTTTTACAGATTCTATTTTCAATGCATAGTTTGCTTGTTTTCTAGTTTCTATGGCTTATATTTCTCAATATAAATTGTGGAAATGATATGCTATAGTAGGCATTATATGGAAACAATTATGAATATTGTCTTTGATAGTACCAAAGTGAAATGGTTTGCTCTTTATCATACTAACCTATCTCACGAAGTTCCGTTAAGTTTTGTGTGATTGAAGTTTTCAAGTTTTGGGTGAGATGTCGATATAAGGAGAATAAGGAGTGAGAAGACCCTAAGATTGGGGATTCCCAAGGCACCACAAGTTAATATCCAAGGAAGATCCAAGCAGCTAAGCTTGGGGATGCCCCGGAAGGCATTCCCTCTTTTGTCTCCAACATTATTGGTAACCTTACTTGAGGCTATATTTTTATTCGTAACATGATATGTGTTTTGCTTGGAGTGTTATTTTATTTTATTTTTATTTGCTTTATGCTTTTTAGAATAATGTTTTGCATCTTTTATTTCAATAAAAATGACAAGGATAGCCTTCACCATGCTTATTTTGCAAGTATAAGAGTTGCTATTTCGAAACAGAAAGTTTATCGATGTTGCAAAAATTCCCAAGAAAAGTCGGAATGTGATACAATGTTGAAGATTTTTGCAAAATAAGCTCTGATAAATTTTCTAGAGTGTGGTAAATTTTCATTATTTTTGGAGTTACAGAAGTATGATTGTTCTTGCATTCTTTACAGACTGTACTGTTTTGGCAGATTGCTGTTATGGTTGCATATGTTTGCTTGTTTAATGATTCTATTTGTGGATAGGAGTATTAAATATGCAGAGGAATTTAGTATGCAATGTTAAATAATAATTTTAGTGATTTGCTACAGTAGAGAATGATAAGGTTTTGCATTGATTTATACTAACATCTCACGAGTTCTTGTTGAGTTTTGTGTGGATGAAGTTTTTAAGATTTAGGGAAACCATGTTATAAAAGGAATTAAGGAGACACAAAAACTCAAGCTTGGGGATTACCAAGGCATCCCAAAATAATATTTTAAGAACTCTCAAGCATCTAAGCTTGGGGATGCCCCGATAGGCATCCCACCTTTCTTCATCAATAATTATCGGTTAGTATCGGTTGAGCCTAAGTTTTTGCTTCTTCACATGATGTGTGATTTCCTTGGAATGTCAATTTATTTTGTTTTGCTTGTTGTTTTAATAAAATACTTAGATATGAAAGTTTTTAAATAATAGAGAGTCCTCACATAGCTACCTATTTACTTAACTACTCGCTTGATCTTCACTTATTTCTTTTTCGAATAGTTTGTCATTCACTCTCATGCTTCACTTAGATTATTTTGAAAGATGAAAATTTTTACTCTCATGTTCTTCACTTAAATTTATTTGAGCTTGTCAAAAGCAATTGCAACATATGAAACTAGTCCCAAAGTGATAGATATCCAAGAGCGATATAATAAAAACTTTCATGAAGATCCTTGGACGAATTATACTTGATTCTTTGTAATAGTTTAGAGATATGATGATAGTGATATGTGAGTCATGTTGGTGAGTAGTTATGCTTTAGTAAGAATATTGATGTTAAGGTTTGTGATTCCTTATGCAAGCACGAAAGTCAATAGCTATGCAATGAAATTACATCCTACTTGTGGTGCATTATTTGGTGTTAATTATGCTTAATGCTCGCTTATGAGATTTTTCGTTTCTTGGTTGCATCCTTCTCAACCTTTTTGCTAGCCTTCGCTTGTACTAAATAGAATACTACTTGTGCATCCAAAATACTTAAACCCAGTTTTGCCATATGAGTCCACTATACCTACCCATATGAGTCGTCGATGATGAAGCAGGGGCAACAAGGACAAGGTGGGGGTCACTGATGGATCACTAACCAACCTATACTAAGCAGTTTAGTATAAGAAGGTAAGGTACAATGGCAAATACAAAAGCAGGCTATGCATCAGAATAGGAGAAAACAATAACAGTAGCAAAATCTAATCCAAGCATGAGACAATGGAATGGGCGATATCGGGATGATCAAAGGGGGGGCTTGCCTGAAAGCTCCGCTGAAAGGGAAGAAGTATTGTCAGTGACGTAGTCAATCACAGTGGCATCAACAACGGTCTCGGGGTCTACCAGAGAGAAGAGTGGGAGGAAACAGTAAATACACGCAAACATATTCATAACAAGACAACAAGCAGTGCTAGAGGTGTTCTAACACAATGCTAGGTGATACTGGCGATTGGAAAACATTCGGGAAAGTTTTCCGGTTCTGGACGTTTGTCAGACAGATGAACCAGAGGGGAAAGATTTGATGTTTGCTATGATAGGTACGTGTGGCGGGCGAAAGGACCGCATATTTGGATTCGTCTCGTCATTCTAAGCAACTTTCATGTACAAAGTTTTTCGATCCGAGTTATAGATAATTTTCTATTAATTTTCAAAGGTTAAAGATTTTTTGAAAATATTAATAATTCTAAAAAAGGAGTTATTGCATCAACACGACGTTAGTGTGACGTCAGCAGGTGAATAGGTTGAGTTAGTCAAACCTGGCACATGGGGCCCATCTGTCGTTGACTTAGTTAATTAAACAGGTTTAGATTAACTAATCTAGTTAATTAGTCTACTTAAGTAAGGTTAATTAATTTAATTAATTACATGATTACCTAATTAATTAATTAACTGAATAATCATTTTTATTAAAAAATTTAAACTCTTTTTTTAAAATAGGGGACCGGGCCAAGTGGTCAGTGGCCCATAGGCCTTTAGCGGGCGCGGGCGTTATCAGGTGTGGGCGTCCGCGCACCCGCACAGAGGCGACGGAGGGTGCAGGCGGGGCTGTAGCCACGACGCGGCCAAGGAAGGGCGCTAACCGCGGTGAGGAGTCCGGCCAGCGAGCGGAGGGGGAGAGCGGGTCGCGGCCAGAGCCGGGCGAGGGCGGCCACCGGCTTGTGGAGGCGGGAGGACCGGGCAGTGCGCAACAACTGCGGGCGGCAGGGGAGCACGCATGCGCGTGCGACAGCGAGCTAGGTGAGGTGTGTGCGGGTAGAGGCGGCCTCGGCGGCGCGACGCATGGGAAGGCAGGGGAGGCCGGTGCGTGCGAGCGGCGATGGAGATGGGCGTAGTGACCGCAGTGGATCAGGGACGGTGCAGGCCCGTTCGTTCTACACGGGAGATGAGAGGAGTGGAGAACGGCGGCTCACATCGGAGCTGTAGGGAGGTGGCAGCGAGTTCGAGGAAGGCTCGGGGTGGCCGGCGATGGAGAGGAGGGGCGGGGCAGTCCATGACGGAAAAAACCGTGGTAGAAGCGAGGGCAAGGTGGGTGGTCGGGGGCCGAGCGATGCGCGTTTCTCTCCTACACATACGCGCATGTGTGCGAGGCATTGGCTCTAACTGAACCCGAGCAAGGCGTTGGGCTCTAACTGAACCCGAGCGATTGCACTGCAGGCTACGCATTACTGAACTCGAGCGATCGATCGATGGCTATTAACTGAACCCGATCGAGCGATTCCTTCGCTACTACTGCTAACTGAAGCCGATCGATGCTGCCTCTGGATGAACAGTGAGTGTTGCGGGGGGGGGGGGGGGATTGGATGAACAGTGAGCAGTGGGGGTGGATGAACAGGACCTCGTGGCGTTGCCTCTGGATGAATAGGATCCCGATCGATCGAGCCGGTTGGGGCTGGATGAACAGGACCCCGTGGAGGGCTGGATGAACAGGACGACCTCGTGGAGGGCTGGATGAATAGTAGATGGTGGAGGGGTGGATGAACAGTAGCCCGTGGAGGGGTGGTTGAACATGAGCCCGTGGAGAGGGGTGGTTGAACAGTAGCAGGTGGAGTAGCGCGCGGTGGAGGCTGGATGAACAAGAGCCCGTGGATGAACAGTCGCAGGTGGAGGCTGGAGGAGGTCGACGGTGGATGAACAGTAGCCCGTGTAGGCTGGAGGAGGTTGACGGTGGAGATGAACAGTATCCCGTGGAGTCCCGTTTTGCGGTACGCCACACCCCTCCCGATGAACATGACCCCCGTTTCGACCGTAGCGCTCCAATACAAGTCTGTTTCATCTGTTTTGCGGTACGCCACACCCCTCCTGATCAAAAGGACCCTGTTTCGACTGTAGGAGGTCCAAAACAAGTCCGTTTCCTCCGTTTTGCGGTATGCTAGACCCCTCCCGATGAACATGATCCCATTTCAAACGTGGCCCGTCGAACACAGGGTCGTTTCCTCCGTTCTGCGGTATGCCAGGCCTCGTTTCCATCGCTTGTTCCGTCCAAGCCGGTTGGCTCCCACGCGTTATGTTGCCTCCTGATAAACACGACGCATTCGATTGCCTCCCCGTGAACACGACGCATTCCGTTGCCTCACCATGAACACGACGACGACGATGTTTCTCTGTTCCGACCCAGCCATGTACACGAGCCCTGGCCGTACGTATGCGCGAGTAGGCGTTCGAGACCTCGCCCGTATGTATGTACATGGCCGTATTTACTTTCTTGCACCCTGGCCGTTGTACGTACGTGTACATGCTATGTGTGCACCTCTACTACGACACGTGCGTGCCACTACATCGACCAGTATGTACGTACACGTTCGCGACTAGAATGACAACGCTACGTACACGTTGACCAGGTGGGTCCCGACTGTCAGGCAATTCCTTGCGTGCGAAGATGTAGCTAGTGGGTCCTAGCAGTCTAGGGGGCGAATCATTTTTTTGCCCGGACACACTTCCTTGCATGTGAAGATATAGCTGGTGGGTCCCAGCATTCAGGAGGCGAATCATTTTTTTTGCCCGTAATATGGACGCACTTCCTTGCGTGTGAAGATGTAGCTGGTAGGTCCCAGCAGTTAGGGGGAAACATTTTTTTTGTGAAATACGGTGGCCCGTCCGGTGGGTCCCTGCTGTCAGGTGGAGGAATTATTATTTTCCACGTAATAAGGAGGCACTTCCTTGCTGCGGACGTGGACCCAGCTGTCAGCCTCTCCACGTACAATACTCTTCCGATGGAAGTCGTTCCATGACCACATTGACCATGCTGCGCCGAGAGCACCAGGGCGGCGGACGATGGCGAGGCCTAGGAAGGGGACGACACGGAGCCGGGGAAGACGCGACAGTGGAAGCCCACGCGGAGAGGAGTACGAGGGTTCACTGGTTCGGCTGCGGTGTGAGGCTGTCGTCACCGTAGTGCCTGGCCAGGGTGGGAATAGTAGGGGGCGGTAAGGCCTCTGCGGCAGCACAGCCAGCCACGGGAGGCAGGAGCATGCGGCATGACCAGCGCTGCTTTGGGCGGCTGGAGCAAGAAGACCAGAGATTGAAGAAGCACTACGGCCGTTGGATGGACATCGTACAATCACTGGAGCTAGAATCGTTCATATTGACTAAGTTGACAAAGCCCTCCGTCCCCGTCAACTTAGTAGGCCCACAAGTCAGCCTCCCACCAAGGTGGGTCCCAGCTAGCAGGGGGAGTATTCATTTTTTTGTGCGTAATAAGGAGGCACTTCCGGTGGGTCCGAGCTGACAGCGGGGGGAACGTTTTTTCATGAAATACGGTGGCCCGTCCGGTGGGTCCTAGCAGTCAGGGGGGAAACGTTTTTTTGCGAAATAAGGTGGCCCGTCCGGTGGGTCCCTGCTATCAGGTGGATGAATAATTATTTTGCGCATAATAAGGAGGCACTTCCTTGCGGCCACCGTGGACCCAGCCGTCATCCTCTCCATGTATAGTACTCTTCCGATGGAAGTCGGTCATTAACCACGTTGACCACTCCGCGTCGAGAGCACCAGGGCAGTGGACGACGGCGAGGCCTAGGAAGGGGACGACGCGGAGCCGGGGAAGACGCAGCAGTGGAAGCCTGCACGGAGAGGAGTACGAGAGTTCATTGGTTTGGCTGCGGTGTGAGGCTGCCGTCGCCGCAGAATAACAGGGGGTGTGGGTGAGTAGAGGGATGGCCTGGGCAGCGGTGGGAGTAGTACGGGGCGGTGAGGCCTCCGCGGCATCACAGCCGACCACGGGAGGCACGAGCATGCGGCACGACCGGTGCTGCTTTGGGCGGCTGGAGCAAGAAGACCAGAGGTTGAAGAAGCACTACGGCCGTTGGATGGACATCGTACGATCACTGCAGCTAGAATCGTTTATATTGACTAAGTTGACAAAGCCCTTGGTACGCGTCAACTTAGTAGGCCCACAACTCGGATTTGGCAGAGAACATATAGCCCATTTGCGATTTGTAAGAATGTACAACCTATTTTTTAATTCTAATGGAATTTACTACAGCCCATTTACAGTTTGTTAAAAGTACAACCCAACTTCTAGCTAGGACAACGATTAATAATTTCAAACAACTGCTCAAAACAGAATTAAAAAAAATTCCCACATTTTGATGGGATCCGAAATATTTTTATCTGAAATTTCTAGTCAGGTTAAATATAATTTCAAAATAAAGTTGTATTACGTTAAAATCCAACGAAATATTGCGCGCGCAACAAGTAATGAAATTAAAAATTTCAAATTCCAAAAATAATATATTTTTTAAACTAATTACGCGTTTGGTGCATAGTTACTGCCTAGTTATTATAATTACATCGCATTTATTATTTCTTAAAGTCCATTTTCTTGTTAAGCCTAATGCATACCTCCTAGGAAAGTTTGCAGCCCAGCAGGCCAGAGAATAACAAGTTGACCCGGATATTGTGTACAACTGTCGGCGTAGTTGCATTGCTGATGTTGAAAAAAAGGCCTGTGTAGTACATTACAACCTAACATGGCTACTCAGCCCATATTCAGCGACACCGGAAAGGCCCAAACAAGGCTTCTGTACAACTTTTTGAAGTCACTGAGCTCAATTAATAACTTAAGAAAAAAGTTAGATTACAGTGGAACCTAATTCAAAGCTGTCATGAGCAAATAAATAATTCAACGGGTCCCACTTGTGCGCGTGCGCGCGCGCGCGCGCGTGTGTGTGTGTGTGTGTGTGTGTGAGAGAGAGAGAGAGAGAGAGAGAGAGAGAGAGAGAGAGAGAGAGACCCATCAGTCGATGCTCGTAAATACATCTTTTAGCCATATGCATTGCTGATGCTCAGTAAAAACTTATATAGTTGACACAATCATATAGAACATCATAGCACACTGAACTTGCATACAAAAATTTCACGCAGGCGGCACAATCAGGATGGAAGCAGTGGATCGCTACGGGTAGGGCTATGTTGAAACCAACAAAGTCATACATAATGGTTCATCGTCTTTATCAATGATGGGGAAATATCTTGAATGCTGTGCAAAGAAAACAGACAAACAACACAATAAGTTCTGCTAGCACATTAAGTTGATGTACATCCCTTTCTAAAAAAAGTTCAGGTACAAAATTAGAACAGGTCACAATCAAATGTACTGGCATATCAGTGCTTCACACCCATAGCTCAGATTTATCTAGTATCTGACAAGATTCAGTTGTTACCTCAAATTAGAGGACATCCAGGCAGCCAACCCCGCCTCTTCTCCCAAAGAAGCAGTGGCCTCCGCCGCGCGATGGAGTAGGCCTTGTGCCATCCATCGTTCTGAGCAACACGGGGAAAGTCTGACATTGACTCCTGTAATGGACGTCGTCGGCGGACCCTGGCACCAGCGGCGGCGGCAGGACTTTGATTGATGGATTGACCACTTCTTCGACATGCACCAACACTCGATACAGGTACATCCCTAACGTGGTCCGCGGCAGCCTTGGTGGCAACGAATAGTATAACCCTGGTTCCTGCACCGGTATCTCAACACCAATCACCTTTGGTATGGTGGACGACTTCTTCAGCCATGCCAAAACTGTCAGAGCCCAGCTGTCTGGAGGAACAAACATACTTACAAGCTCACCTCCAAGGTCGTTGATAAGCTCGTTCATGGACTCGTTGTTCCAAGCACGTTGAGGCATGCCGTGGAAGGTAAGCTTTGTTAAAAAATCAAGCTCAGAGGGCACCGAGCCCCATCCTGGGTGCCACCGATCAAAGCTCACCAGCGTGCCATCGCATAACAAACGCCGAGAAGATTCAAACACACGACTGCAGTCGAAAGTTGTCCGGAACCTACCGAAGAAATCAGCCGGTGGTGGAAAGACTTCGACGAACAAGTCACTTATTTGGATGCCGTGCACAATGCTAAGAGCTTTGACAAGGTCATCCGATGAGACGGGAGGCTGGTCGCTGTTGATGGTTACCATCAGCACTTTGCCGGCAAACTGGTCGTCAAGTGCCGCCATGCCACTGTTGAGCGACAGCATGCAGCGACCGAAGGCAGGACGGACCTCAGGATCTCCGGCTCAGAGATCCGCATTGACCGGCGACATGATAGTGCACTTGAGTACATGGAGTACAGGAGGGGGATTTGGGGGAACTGGAGCAGGAATCGAGATTCCAGAGGTAGGGGAGGGGTGGGATACTGGGGATCAAAAGGTAGCATGAATTTCGAGCACGCGCCAATATGCTCTCGGTGCGCAAGCATACGAAAACATCGGTGGCGCCCACATGTTGGCCTAAGAATCCTTATTCTTTATATTCTGGAGAGCCCGACATTTTTTTTCAGGATCTTTTGAGAGCCCGTCCTGAGAGTCATAATTGACTTGTTTGGCATTGCGTTACTACTCGGCCCATATCCAACTATACCTCACTGACCCAAACAAGTGTACATCATTGAAAAGACACTGAGCTCAAATTATATAACTTGAAAAGGAGATATACTATGAACACTGGAGAATGGTGATGCCCTCATTTATCCCACCAGTAGTTCGAGACAATAAACAGTTCGAAACAACGATATATACAACATTCAAACACTGACTAGTGACTACTACTAACGTAAACAGCAAGACATGATAGTTCATAAGAAGTCTTGCTACACCACCAAAATGCACCCATCTGCAGCGCTCAGACTCTCGTGATCCAGAGGAGAATGACATTCTAAATAGAAGCAACTATTACATAGTAAGAGTGACATAGACGAGGATGACCAAATGACAAGGAATATGCATAACACAAGAAAGACCCATCCAGAACCAGCAGCAAAGGCAACAAAGTCATTCGAAGAGATGATCCAACACCATCATAATTTGCAGCCCCGCTTCAGCAAGTAGTGATCCGGAGACACCAGTACTCCACCCTTTCGATGCAATAGCCCAATTACCTATCAACCTGAAGGCTTGAACCACATCATTGCCTGTCGTAATTGAGACATCCAAGGATCAAAGTTAATCCGGATGCCTTTGTCATTCTCACCTTCTTTTGGCTGCAGGCTGTATCATTGACAATCAGGGGAGTTTGCTCCCGAACTCCTAGGGCTCGCCGTGTAGACACAGTTTTCCATAGCAAACAGAGCCTCTCTGCCATCAAGGTCCTTGCCAACAGTGATCTCCTGGTTAATCGGATAATTGAGTCCGAGAAACAGAGAGTGTGAACCAAGGCTGTTTACCTGCCTCCAACTAAAAAATCCTAAAGGCCCCAACAAGCTGGTATCCTGCTCATAGATATAACAGCCACTGTCCGGATACTCACGTATTACACGGTGCTTGTATACAATGGGGTTTTTGCAATATAACTTTTCCAGCTCATGTGTCCGAATGATCATCAGTCTTTTGCCGTCATTTGATCGAGCAAGGAACTAGTTGTACTTCCCTGTTTTTGGCAAAGTTGGTGTGATTGCAAAGGGCAGTAACTGTAGGGACACTGCATCATATCAAAAAGGATAGGCATTGTTAATGTAAGATCAACATTGTTAAGAGTATGAGTAGGATAATGCAAGAAACAACATTGATATGTCCCTATTGGAACTGGGAGGAAAATACAGGGAAATGTATACTGGGTTCAAAAATATATGATGTCTCCTACACAACCTTCTTTTTGTAGACGTTGTTGGGCCTGCAAGTGCACAGGTTTGTAGGATAGTAGCAAATTTCCCTCAAGTGGATGACCTAAGGTTTATCAATCCGTAGGAGGCGTAGGATGAAGATGGTCTCTCTCAAACAACCCTACAACCAAATAACAAAGAGTCTCTTGTGTCCCCAACACACCCAATACAATGGTAAATTGTATAGGTGCACTAGTTAGGCGAAGAGATGGTGATACAAGTGCAATATGGATAGTAGATAAAGGTATTTGTAATCTGAAATTATAAAAACAGCAAGGTAGCAAGCGATAAAAGTGAGCGTAAACGGTATTGCAATGATAGGAAACAAGGCCTAGGGTTCATACTTTCACTAGTGCAAGTTCTCTCAACAATAATAACATAGATAGATCATATAACAATGCCTCAACATGCAACAAAGAGTCACTCCAGAGACACTAATAGCGGAGAACAAACGAAGAGATTATGGTAGGGTACGAAACCACCTCAAAGTTATCCGTTTTAATCTATCTATTGAAGAGTTCATAGTAAAATAACATGAAGCTATTCTTTCCACTCAATCTATCGTAGAGTTCATACTAGAATAACACCTTAATACACAAATCAACCAAAACCCTAATGTCACCTAGATACTCCATTGTCACCTCAAGTATCCGTGGGCATGATTATACGATATGCATCACACAATCTCAGATTCATCTATTCAACCAACACAAAGTACTTCAAAGAGTGTTCCAAAGTTTCTACCGGAGAGTCAAGAACGTGTGCCAACCCCTATGCATAGGTTCATGGGCGGAACCCGCAAGTTGGTCACCAAAACATACATCAAGTGGCACATGATATCCCATTGTCACCACAGATAAGCACGGCAACACATACATCAAGTGTTCTCATAAAAGACTCAATCCGATAAGATAACTTCAAACGGAAAACTCAATTCATCACAAGAGAGTAGAGGGGGAGAAACATCATAAGATCCAACTACAATAGCAAAGCTCGGGATACATCAAGATCGTGCCATAGAGGGAACATGAGAGAGAACACGAGAGAGAGAGAGAGAGATCAAACACATAGCTACTGGTACATACCCTCAGCCTCGAGGGTGAACTACTCCCTCCTCGTCATGGATAGCGCCGGGATGATGAAGATGGCCACCGGTGAAGGATCCCCCCTCCGGCAGGGTGCCGGGAAGGGCTCCTGAGAGGTTTCTGGTGGCTATAGAGGCTTGCGGCGGCGGAACTCCTGATCTATCTTGATATTCGATGTTACTAGGGTACGTAGGCTTATATAGGCGAAAGAATTCGGTCGAAGGTGCTCGAGGGGCCCATGAGACAGGGGCGCGCCCTATAGTGGGGGGGGGGGGCGCACCCTCCTATCTCGTGGCTTCCTCGATGACCCCCCGACTTGCACTCCAAGTCTCCTGGATCATAATATTCCCAAAAATCATGCTGTCGAAGGTTTCATTCCGTTTGGACTCCATTTGATATTCCTTTTCTTTGAAATACTGAAATAGGCAATAAAACAACAATATGGGCCGGGCCTTCGGTTAATAGGTTAGTCCCAAAAGTAATATAAAAGTGTATAATAAAGCCCATAATCATTCAAAACAGGCAATATAATAGCATGGAACAATAAAAAATTATAGATACGTTGGAGACGTATCAAGCATCCCCAAGCTTAATTCCTGCTCGTCCTCGAGTAGGTAAATGATAAAAACAAAATTTTTGATGTGGAATGCTACCTAGCATAATTCTCAATGTAATTTTCTTTATTGTGGCATGAATGTTCAGATCGGAATGATTCAAAATAAAAGTTCATATTGACAAAAGAAATAGCAATACTTCAAGCATACTAATAAAAGCAATCATGTCTTCTCAAAATAACATGGCTAAAGAAAGTTCATCCCTACAAAATCATATAGTTAGGCTATGCTTCATTTTCGTCACACAAAGATGTTCCCAACTTCTATACCCCCGATGACAAGCCAAGCAATTGTTTCATACTTAAATAATCTCAAACTTTTTCAACCTTCATGCAATACATGAGCGTGAGCCATGGATATAGCACTATGGGTGGAATAGAATAATATGATGGGGGTTGTGTGGAGAAGACAAAAAAAAGAAAGTCTCACATTGACGAGGATAATCAACGGGCTATGGAGATGCCCATCAATTGATGTCAACATGAGAAGTAGGGATTGCCATGCAACAGATGCACTAGAGCTATAAATGAATGAAAGCTCAACAAAATAAAACTAGTGGGTGTGCATCCAACTTGCTTTCTCACGAAGACCTAGGGCATTTTAGGAAGCCCATCGTAGGAATATACAAGCCAAGTTCTATAATGAAAAATTCCCACTAGTATATGAAAGTGACAACCTATGAGACTCTCTACATGAAGAACATGGTGCTACTTTGAAGCACAATATATGGGAATCAATAAAGAACAAGGTGCTACTTTGAAGCACACGTGTGGAAAAAGAGATAGTAGCATTGCCCTTTTTTTGGCCTTTCTTTTTTCTTTTTGGCCTTTTTTTTCTTTTTGGGCAATGCTCTAATAATGATGGTCATCACACTTCTATTGATTACAACACATGAATTACAACTCAAAACTATAACAAGATATGACTCTATATGAATGCCTCCGGCGGTGTACCGGGATGGTGCAATGAATCAAGAGTGACATGTATAAAAACTATGCATGGTGGCTTTGCCACAAATACGATGTCAACTACATGATCATGCAATGGCAATATGACAAAAGTAATGTATGTCATGATGATGATGAACGGAACAGTGGAAAGTTGCATGGCAATATATCTCGGAATGGCTATGGAAATGCCATAAATAGGTAGGTATGGTTGTTGTTTTGAGGAAGATATAATGAGGTTTATGTGTGATAGAGCATATCATATCACGGGGTTTGGATGCACCGGCGAAGTTTGCACCAACTCTCAAGGTGAGAAAGGGCAATGCACGGTACCGAAGAGGCTAGCAATGGTGGAAAGGTAAAAGTGCGTATAATCCATGGACTCAACATTAGTCAAAAGAACTCATATACTTATTGCAAAAATTTAGAAGTCATCAAAAATCAAGCACTACGCGCATGCTCCTAGGGGGATATATTGGTAGGAAAAGACCATCGCTCGTCCCCGACCGCCACTCATAAGGATGCACAAGCCAGGTACACTTAATGCTTCAAATTTGTTACACAACTTTAACCATACGTGCATGCTACGGGACTTGCTAACTTCAACACAAGCATTCTTTAAATTCATAATCACCCAACTAGCATGACTTTAATATCACTACCTTCATATCTCAAAACAATTATCAAGTATCAAGTTGATCATAGCATCCAATTCACTTCCAATGATAGTTTTCATTCAAATTACCATGCTGTTTAAGACTCTCAAAATAATATAAGTGAAGCATGAGATTTCATTAATTTCTAGAAAATAAAACCACTGCCATGCTCTAAAAAGATATAAGTGAGGTACTAGAGCAAATGACAAACTACTCCGAAAGATATAAGTGAAGATCAATGAGTAGCTCAATAATTATGCAACTATGTGAAGACTCTCTCTCATTTTAGAATTTAAGATCTTGGTATTGTAATCAAGAAGCAAGCAAAACAAAATAAAATGACATTGCAAGGATAGCATAACTCATGTGAAGAAGCAAAAACTTAGGCTCAACCGATACTAACCGATAATTGTTGAAGAAGAAAGGTGGGATGCCTACCGGGGCATCCCTAAGCTTAGATGCTTGATACTTCTTGAAATATTATCTTGGGGTGCCTTGGGCATCCCCAATCTTGAACTTTTGTGTCTCCTTAATTCCTATCATATCATGGTTTCTCTTTTTATCAAAAGCTTCATCCACACCAAACTCAACAAGAACTCGTGAGATAGGTTAGCATAAACCAATGCAAAACCACATCATCTTCTACTGTAACAAATCACTAACATTATTATTCAACATTGAATACTAAATGTCTCTGCATATTTAATACTCCTATCCTCAAATAGAATCATTAAACAAGCAAACATATGCAAACAATGCAACCATAATAGCAATCTGTCAAAACAGTACAATTTGTAAAGAATGCAAGAGTATCAATACTTCCCTAACTCCAACAATTATAAGAAAAATACTACACAGTAAAATATATATCATATCTCATCATGCAAAAAGATGCAACATTATATCACTCTCTGACTTTTCTAGGGAATTTTTGCAACAGCGGTAAACTTTCTGTTTTCAAACAGCAACATGTATACTAGCAAAATAAGCATGGTAAAGGCTATCCTTGACATTTTTATTCAAACTAAAGATGCAAAACATTATTATAAATAACAGCAAGAAAATACTAACAAAATAAAATGACGCTCCAAGCAAAACACATATCATGTGCGAATAAAAATATAGCTCCAAGTAAAGTTACCGATGAACGAAGACGAAAGAGGGGATGCCTTCTGGTGCATCCCCAAGCTTAGTTGCTTGGTTGTCCTTGAATATTACCTTGGGGTGCCTTGGGCATCCCCAAGCTTAGGCTCTTTCCACTCCTTATTCCATAGTCCATCTAATTTTTACCCAAAACTTGAAAACTTCAACCACACAAAACTCAAACAAAACTCGTAAGCTCCGTTAGTATAAGAAAATAAAACCACCACTTAGGTACTGTAATGAAATCATTATAAATTCATATTGGTGTAAAACCTACTGTATTCCAACTTCTCTATGGTTCATACCCTTACATACAAGCCATAGATTCATCAAAATAAGCAAACAACACAATGAAAACAGAATCTGTCAAAAACAGAACAGTCTGTAGTAATCTGTATCAAACGTATACTTCTAAAACCCCAAAAATTATGAAATAAATTGGTGGACATGAGTAATTTGTCTATTAATCATATGCATAAAGAATAAACCTAAAATCACTCTCCAGTAAAAAATGGCAGCTAATCTCGTAAGCGCTAAAGTTTCTGTTTTTTACAGCAAGATCATATAGACTTCACCCAAGCCTTCCCAAAGGCTCTACTTGGCACTTTATTGATACAAAAGCAATGAAACATGATTAATACAGTAGCATAATCATGTTAACACAAAAAACAGTAAGGATAAATATTGGGTTGTCTCCCAACAAGCATTTTTCTTTAATGCCTTTCTAGCTAGGCATGATGATGACAATGATGCTCACATAAAGGATAAGAATTGAAACATAACGGGAGCATCATGAAGAATACTAGAACATTTAAGTCTAACCCTCTTCCTATGCATAGGGATTTTGTGAGCAAACAACTTATGGGAACAATAATCAACTAGCATAGGAAAGTAACACCAGTATAGCTTCAAGATTTTAAGCACATACAGAGGAAACTTGATATTATTGCAATATGTAGAAGCATATGACCCTCTCTCATAATAATTTTCAGTAGCATCATGAATGAATTCAACATATAACCAGCACCTAAATTATTCTTTTCATGAACTACAAGCATAGAAAATTTACTACTCTCCACATAAGCAAATTTCTTCTCATGAATAATAGTGGGAGCAAACTAAACAAAATAACTATCATGTGAGGCATAATCCAATTGAAAACTAAAATCATGATGACAAGTTTCATGGTTATCATTATTCTTAATAGCATACAAGTCATCACAATAATCATCATAGATAACAACTTTGTTCTCATAATCAATTGGAACCTCTTCCGAAATAGTGGAATCATCACTAAATAAAGTTGACACTCTTCTAAATCCACTTTCATATTCATCACAATAAGATTCAACATCCTCCAAAATAGTGGGATCACTACTTCCTAAAGTTGACACTCTTGCAAACCCACTTTCATCAATATAATCATCATAAATAGGAGGCATGCTTTCATCATAATAAATATTCTCATCAAAACTTGGGGGACAAAAAATATCATATTCATCAAACATAGCATCCCCAAGCTTGTGGTTTGCATATCATTATCATCATGGGTATTCAAAGAATTCATACTAACAACATTGCAATCATGCTCATCATTCAAAGATTTAGTGACAAACATTTTATAGATTTCTTCTTCTATCACTTAAGCACAATTTTCCTTACCATCATTCTCATGAAAGATATTAAAAAGATGAAGCGTATGAGACAAACTCAATTCCATTTTTTGTAGTTTTCTTTTATAGACTAAACTAGTGATAAAACAAGAAACAAAAAGATCCGATTGCAAGATCTAAAGATATACCTTCAAGCACTCACCTCCCCGGCAACGGCGCCAGAAAAGAGCTTAGTTGACGGGGTGTGAGTACCGTTTACCTAGCCTCCCCGGCAATGGTGCCAGAAAAGTGCTTGATGTCTACTACACAAGCTTCTTCTTGTAGACGTTGTTGGGACTGCAAGTGCACAGGTTTGTAGGACAGTAGCAAATTTCCATCAAGTGGATGACCTAAGGTTTATCAATCCGTAGGAGGCGTAGGATGAACATGGTCTCTCTCAAACAACCCTGCAACCAAATAACAAAGAGTCTCTTGTGTCCCCAACACACCCAATACAATGGTAAATTGTATATGTGCACTAGTTCGGCGAAGAGATGGTGATACAAGTGCAATATGGATAGTAGATAAAGGTATTTGTAATCTGAAATTATAAAAGCAGCAAGGTAGCAAGCGATAAAAGTGAGCATAAACGGTATTGCAATGATAGGAAACAAGGCCTAGGGTTCATACTTTCACTAGTGCAAGTTCTCTCAACAATAATAACATAGATAGATCATATAACAATCCCTCAACATGCAACAAAGAGTCACTCCAGAGACACTAATAGCGGAGAACAAACGAATAGATTATGGTAGGGTACGAAACCACCTCAAAGTTATCCGTTTTGATCTATCTATTGAAGAGTTCGTAGTAAAATAACATGAAGCTATTCTTTCCGCTCAATCTATCGTAGAGTTCATACTAGAATAACACCTTAAGACACAAATCAACCAAAACCCTAATGTCACCTAGATACTCCATTGTCACCTCAAGTATCCGTGGGCGTGATTATACGATATGCATCATACAATCTTAGATTCATCTATTCAACCAACACAAAGTACTTCAAAGAGTGTCCCAAAGTTTCTACCGGAGAGTCAAGAATGTGTGCCAACCCCTATGCATAGGTTCATGGGCGGAACCCGCAAGTTGATCACCAAAACATACATCAAGTGGCACATGATATCCCATTGTCACCACAGATAAGCACGACAAGACATACATCAAGTGTTCTCATAAAAGACTCAATTTGATAGGATAACTTCAAAGGGAAAAATCAATTCATCACAAGAGAGTAGAGGGGGAGAAACATCATAAGATCCAACTACAATAGCAAAGCTCGGGATACATCAAGATCGTGCCATAGAGGGAACATGAGAGAGAACACGAGAGAGAGAGAGAGAGAGAGAGAGAGAGATCAAACACATAGCTACTGGTACATACCCTCAGCCTCGAGGGTGAACTACTCCCTCCTTGTCATGGATAGCGCCGGGATGATGAAGATGGCCACCGGTGAAGGATCCCCCCTCCGGTAGGGTGCCGGGAAGGGCTCCCGAGAGGTTTCTTGTGGCTACAGAGTCTTGCAGTGGCGGAACTCCCGATCTATCTTGATATTCGATATTTTTAGGGTACGTAGGCTTATATAGGCGAAAGAAGTCGGTCGGGAGGTGCTCGAGGGGCCCACGAGACAGGGGGGCGCACCCTATAGGGGGGAGGGGCGCCCTCCTATCTCGTGGCTTCCTCGATGACCCCCCGGCTTGCACTCCAAGTCTCCTGGATCATAATATTCCCAAAAATCACGCTGCCGAAGGTTTCATTCCGTTTGGACTCCGTTTGATATTCCTTTTCTTCGAAATACTGAATCAGGCAATAAAACAGCAATATGGGTTGGGCCTCCGGTTAATAGGTTAGTCCCAAAAGTAATATAAAAATGTATAATAAAGCCCATAATCATTCAAAACAGGTAATATAATAGCATGGAACAATCAAAAATTATAGATACATTGGAGACGTATCAATATAGAAGTACCATGCATGGTTATACTCATGTTATCTCGCAAACGATTCCTCACAGGAAACTACCATGTCATGCATATTATGTAATCATGTTCTGTCCTCACAAACAAATTCTTCAAGGTAACTAACAGACCATGCATTGTTATATACTCGTGTTCTGTGGGAAAAATCTTTGTTAGGATATTATTCTAGCCATTGATTGCCGAAGGGCGAATATAGGTATGTACACATGGTAAGCATTGCAGGATTTCACTACTTCGAAATATAGAGTTCTCCATATACACATTTACTTCCCTAATGTATGGTTAGATGAAAGCAACAGTGTGGTGCATGTTCCTACATCATGAAAATGAGGAAACTAACATGGCCATTGATACACACTCATATTTAGTAGTAGTATATAGATTACTGTAAAATAAGGATAATATCCATATATTCCTAACCGTTTGATTATTCAGGGTACAAATTGGTTGTAATGACATGGTCACGATCGCATGAATTAACTCATTCCAAATATAGCTTATTTACGACGTCTCTAATACATTGCCATAGTTCTACTCAAATTCTGCTCAAACAGGGATATGCCAATCATCACAAAAAGTTCAAACAATGTCATGGTGTCATCATTAACATGAGATGGAAACAACTTACACGTGCCTTCCCAGCAATACGTGGTACCATCTGCTTTGTCGATCACGTAGATGATGCCATTGTGTTCAATAGCATCACAGAAGTGTGTATCAGCTTTGTCGATGATCCACTGTGTCGGGGGAAACTGATCCACGAACACCTATGGGACCGGCGGACCGAGCCCCTTTCAGTTCGGCGGGGGGCGGAGATCGCACGAAGAGCGGATCAAGGCGAAGCACACGAGCAGTTTACCCAGCTTCGGAGATCTCCGGAGAGATAATACTCCTACTGCTGCTTGTCTGATTGTATTGAGTTCTTGCTCGGGAGCGCTGAGTGCTACAGTACACACAAGCTGCTAACGAGACCGAGCGTGAGTGTTTTCTGCCTCCGAACCTCCCCTTCTACGTTGCACATGGGCCTCCTTTTATATGCTCAAGGGGTCACCGACAGGTGGCAACGCAGACAAGGGTAAAAATGGAAAAGGAATTGTGGTTGGTACAGCTACCTGTACAGTGTATCATACCTAACCCTGACGGCAGGGGACAAAGGCATTAAATGCCCGTCTGCGTCGCCCAAATAGTGCAAAAAGGACCGTCAGGGACACCACCGCTCGCCACGATGGCAGTCTTGTCAGCGTCGCTTGCCACCGCGCACCGCTGGCTGCACAGCCTCTCGCCACGCGCGCCTGGAAAGGCCCCAGGGCGACATGTTGGTGGATGTGCTGGAGCATGGGTACAGAGTGGTAGTTTGCCGCGGCAAGCGCCTTGCCGCGGTCGTTGTCTTGTCGCGTCCGGAAGCTTGTCGCTTACCGGGCCTTGTCGGGATGCATGGCGCGTCGCGGCAAGTTCCTTGAGATGCCTTGGTTGGCCTTCCCGGCAAGCTCCTCTTGCCGGGGCCTTGTCTCCTTGGCTTGAATACTTTGTTCTTGAATGGCTCCACAGGAACCACGGAGGACCTTGGCGGTCACCCGGCAAGCCTTGCCGCGGGGCACTGCAACTGCCCGTGCACAAGTTCGGGATACTAGGGTACCCCTACTCTAGTACACCGATAGGAGCCCGCGGGCCTGGGCCACACACGGTGCCGAGCGCTGTTGGGCCAGGCCCAAAACAGGGCACGGGCACACGCGGCCTGGGTTACGCTGTATCTTACTCCGTATCCACCGCGCCCTCCCCGAACGGCACGCGTTGAATGTGGCGTCGTGGGAGAGATCGTGGGTGGTTTCTTTATTCGGAAGGACGAAACATCCGCCCCCTCCCTCTTTATAAGCAGGGGAAACAGGGGCAGTTCGCCCATCTCGCCGGTTGTTACTCCAATTTCACAAATCTCCGCCGCTCCCCCCTTCTTCCCGAAGCTGAAAGAGAGCAGCGCTCCGCCCCCCATTGCCACCAGCATCACCAACGCCGTCGATCTCCCCCACCACCTCCGCCATGGCTCCAAAAGCCGACAAGGGGAAGGGCGTGAAATCGGTCGAGGCGCAGCGGCTCGCGGCGCTGCGAAAGGAGCGGGCCATCTTCCCCCCTCAGCTTGCTGCGAAGGAGCTGCGGGAGTACTACTACCTCTTCTGGTCGACGAAGACGCGAGCGCATCCGTGCACGAAGGTACTCCTGGCTACCGCTTCGGAACTGGCTCCAAACGGATACCCCTTCTTCGCGCTGTTCTTCTACTGCGGGCTCTACCCGCCCTTCTCTGAATTTTTCTGTGACATCATGAACACCTACGGGTTCCGCCTCCTCGACTTCACCCCCAACGCCGTTTTGACCATGGCAGTTTTCGCACATCTCTGCGAAAACTTTGTCGGAGTCCATCCAAACGTAGCTCTTTTTCGCCACTTCTTTATGCCCCGAGTCGAGAGAGGAGAGCCTTTATCCGGCGGAATCGCCTGGATCTCGAGAGTCGGCAAGATGGAAGCTTATCTGGAGGGAGAGCTCCGCAGCAAGTGGGAGGAATGGAGAGCAGAGTGGTGCTGGATTGTCGAGGAGAACCCGCAGCCATATACCACCCTGCGACAAGCCCCAATAGCGCGCGGCAACGATTGGAGCAACGTGGCCCCGGAAGACGATAGGCTGAAGATTGCCGTCACCCGGATCCTTCGCCTCAGGCTTGCCGGGCTCACCGTAGGCGCCGTTGGCGCAGATTTTCTTCACCGCCACATCGCCCCCCTGCAGGAGAGGAGGAGACCCGCCTGGGAGTTCCAGAACTCGACGGATATCATGAGGCTGCGCCCGGGCCTCAACTTCAACTTCACTGTCCTGGAGCTGGACGCGATGCTTTTGGAACTGTTCAAGCGCGATCCTCAACATCCATTCATGTTGTCGAGGGGTGTCGTTCCGTTGTGTAACAACTCCTCGCTCGACCGCATCCGTGCAATGATGCCGCTGTGCGATTCACATGGAATTGTTCCAACTTGGCAAGAGCCTGCAGACGACGTCGTGCGGGATTTCTTTGACGGCTTGGTAGAAGTGCCGGTCCGCGCTGATGAACAGAAGAGCCTTACTCGCGACACCACCGATGCGGAGATGCAGCGCATTGCCACTAGGCTGGAAGAGGCGGCAGCAGCAGCTGCCGCAGGCGAGTTCGGGTTCACCGTGGAGGAGGCAGAGGCAGCAGAGGCGCCAAGCCTTGTCGAGCGAGAGGAGTTCGCCGGCGAGGAAGAGCTTGCCGGGCCTGAAGCAGAGTCGAGCGAGCCCGGCGAGGGAGAGCTTGTTGGGCCCGAAGCTTCAGACAGTTTGCCGCAAGTGGAGCCCCCAGCTGCACCAAGAAGGCGTCTCCGCAAGGCCGGGGACGTAGCGGGGCGGCAAACGAGTCAACAACCGCCATGCCGCGCGACACGCTCTACCGCGGCAAGCACTATTGCCGCGGGAGCGCCTCATGCCGCTGCGGCAACTGGGGCGGGGTCTTCCCGGTCCGCTGCTACTGCCTCTGCCAAGCGGGCAAGGGAACCTACTCCTCTGCCTCGTCGCACCGGAGGCGAGCCGGACTTCGATCTCTCCGCGCTCAGCTCCGACGAGGAAAGAGAAGAGTAAGATTCTTCGCTGTGCTTGTAGTTCTTCAATTCTTGCTGCTTTTGTCTTGTATCTGATTTGTTTTACTCCGAACCCATTCCTTTTCAGGACTCTGGCCCAGAGAGCGGCGAAGAGAGCCAAGGTCCCGGTGATTGTTATCGAGGACGAACCCACCGCGACAGCAGAGGGCGTGTCGGAGACCACCTTGCCGGACCCGACAACTTTTCCCCAAAGCAGCCCCCAGCGCAGGCCCCCACGTAAGTATATGGTTTACTTCATGCTGTGAGGCGCGCATGGGTGTTCTTTCTTTGCTGATATCTGACTGTTGGTTTGTGTAGGAGCAGAGCAGCCTCACCAGGAGTGCCCGGAAGCCGCTCCTGAAATGCCATCTGCTTCTACTACACCGCCAAGGGAGGATTTCCCGGCAAGGGAGCGTTCTCCGGCAAGGGAGAACTCCCCGGCAAGGGACAGTTCTCCGGCAAGGGACGGCACCAGCGACCCTCCGGTGGTTGAGACCACGACTGCAGATCCTAGTACAGGTAATCCTCTTGCTTGAAAACTTCCCTTGGGTTCTTCTTCTTCTGATTTTCTTTTTGGATATTTGCTTGACTTTTCTCCTTTTTCCATTCGTCAGATCCATCTGCCACGGAGCCGATGGAAACCGAAGGAGAAGCCGGCGCTGATGATCCTGCCGGCGAAGAGGCCACCAAAGCTGCCACCATAGAAGCTGGCGAGGGATCCGGCGATCGCACTGACGGCCCCGAGGCCGCAGGAGCGCCAGGCGCTACGCCGACCGCCGATCCCTCTGCCGCTGCTGCAGCATCAGGCTCCAAAGAGCCCCAGCCCGGCGCCTACTTGAAGGCCGGCGACGGCATTTTCATCAAGCTCCCCTGGGCGTCAAGCTCCAGGGCGCTGGTCGAAGGAGAAATCTTGGATGGAGAGGTGCTCGCTTCCGCTGGGCTGACGCTGGTCGACGCGCCAAGCAGCAACGACGAGCCTGAGGAGGAGCGGCTGCTGCGCAAGCTGCTGTCGCTCTACCGCGCCCGACAAGCCAAGCTGGCATCCCGAGAAGCACTCGTCGCGAAGGCGGGAGTGGACATCGAGAAGCGCGCGGAGGAGCTCCGGGGTCTCAGGCAGGAAGCTCTCCGGTCCCTGGCGGAGGAGCGGGAGCAACTTCTCGAGGAGCGTAAAGCCTTCCTCCTCGAGAAGGCTGAAGTTGAAGAGCAGTAGCGGCTTGTCGCCGAAAATCTATTTGCGCAGGAAGGAGTGTTGGCGCAGCGCAAGGTCAACCTTGACAGCCACGAGGAGGAGCTTGCCGCGCGCGAGCAAGCAATTGGCGGGGCCCTCAAGGAAGCAGAGGATGCCGCCGCAGCTGCCGAGGCCACCAAGAAGGAGCTGGAGACGAAGGTGGCGCAGCTGGAGGCCGACCTCAAGGCGAGCGGCAAGGAGCTCGCTGCGCTCAAGCGTGAGCGCGAGAAGGACGCTGCCGCTCATGGTGAGCTGTAGGGTCTTCTCGCTGAGAGGAGCAAGGAGCTTAGCGCCGCCAAGGACTCCAATGCAGATCTTGAGTTGAAGCTGGCTACTTTGATTCAGACGCTGGACGGTGCCAGGGAGCGGGAGGTGGCCTTGTCGGAGAAGATCAAGGCCGACGAGGCGCTGCTGGCGAGTGCTGCTGCCGCCCAGAATGCTTTTAGGGAGACTGTGGAGCACTGGACCGAGGGTCTCATGCATGTTGCCGCAGCCATCGACGGGGAGCTGGTGCAGCTGGGGATGGAGGATCTCGGGTATCCCTCCGATGAGCACCTCCAACCCAGCGCCAAGCTCAGCTTGTTCTTCAAAGGCGTGGCGACAGCCCTCCAGCGACTCCGGGAGAAGATCCCAAAGCAGCTGGCCGACGAGTCGTGCAAGATTTGCGCGGGAGCTCTTCAAAAATTGCTGGTGAAGGTGGCCTTCCTCAACCCAGGCCTCAACCTCACCAACGTCCTCAGGTCCCTACCGCCGGATGCTGATCTGGAAGCGCTCAAGGCCCTTGTCGCACCCATTGTGGACAAGGTGAGCGGGATCAAGAGGGTTGAGGGCGATCGCGTAGATTAGGCCGCCCGTTTTCTCTTTTTCTTGTCACTGCTGGTCATGTTATGAGAACAATCTGTTAGAGCTGCGACAAGCTATCTTGTAATATAACTCTATTTTGGGCGGAGATTGCTATGTTATTTCCTTTACTTGATTCCTTCCTTTGTATGTTTTCGCCCTACGCTTTTAGGGAACTTGTCGGCGCAGGCACCTGGGCCGCGAGCGCTGAGTGCGGGACGTCAGCAGCCTGCTGGCGGTGCCGCTTCCGACAAGAAACCTTGTCGCAACTAGTCGCAGCTCACTTAAGTTGTTGAGCAGACTCGAAACAAAGTAAGGGCGCAACTAGCTACGAGTTGGTTCCTCCGCGCACAGGTTTTCCATACAAAGCACGGTCGTTCGAGGAAGATAACTTAAAAATTTAAAAACTGATTGCTCAAACTTTGGCAACTTAGCTTTTCTGTCGCTTGCTTTCCAGTAAGGCGAAACTTCCTTGAACGATGCCTGATCCACACCATTATCTTCTCCTTTCCCCCCGGCAAACTTGTGGGCGAGGGAACCTTCTTTTCCTTTTTGATAAAAAGAAAGAAGAGAAAATAAAGATATGGAGCCTTACGGCTCGTTATTGCTTACCGGGGGTTGGTGCTGCACAAAGTGTCAGATGCTGCATGCAAAGTAAAAAAGCATGAAATTGACGAGATGTGCGGAGCACATGAGCTTTACTTATGCACGGGGTCTGCGCCCGGCTTCGTACAAAGGATTACATGCAACATCGGCAAGACTTGTACAAAAGGTGGTTGCCGGAACAGGTTCCGGCAACCGCGCCTTACGGGTAAAACTTACAAAGATGCTCAATGTTCCAGGAGTTGCTCACCGGAGTGCCATCTTTGGTCTCAAGGCGGACAGCGCCAGGCCTAGTGACTCGTTTCACCCGGTAAGGGCCTTCCCACTTCGGCATCAACTTGTTGGAATTCTTGGTGGACTGAACGCGCCGAAGAACAAGGTCGCCTTCCTCGAGACTTCTGGCACTAACTTTGCGGCTATGGTAGCGGCGCAAAGCTTGCTGGTATCGAGCAACTCATACAGCGGCCTGAAGACGGTCTTCCTCAAGGAGCAGCGCGTCATCTTGTCACAACTGCTCTTGCTCAAGCTCATCATAAGCGAGCACTCGAGGTGACCCGTATACGAGTTCCGTGGGGAGAACTGCCTCTGCTCCATAGACTAGAGTGAAAGGTGTCTGGCCAGTGGCTCGATTTGGCGTCGTCCTGATCGACCAAAGAACCACCGGCAGCTCCTCAATCCAGTTCTTTCCGCACTTGTGCAGCCTGTCGAAAGTTCTGGTCTTGAGCCCGCACAGCACTTCAGCATTCGCCCTCTCCGCTTGACCGTTGCTTCTCGGATGAGCAACAGAAGCGAAGCAGACCTTGGCGCCAAGATCTTGGACGTACTGCATGAAGGTGCGGCTCATGAATTGCGTGCCGTTATCGGTGATGATCCTGTTAGGGATCCCGAAGCGGCAAACAATCAACCTGAAGAACTTGACTGCTGACTGTGTTGTCACCTTCCTCACTGCTTCCACTTCCGGCCACTTTATGAACTTGTCGATTGCAACGTACAAGTACTCAAAGCCCCCGACAGCTCGGGGAAAAGGGCCGAGGATGTTGAGCCCCCAGACCGAAAATGGCCAGGATAAAGGGATCGTCTGGAGAGCTTGAGCTGGCTAGTGTATCTGCTTGGAATGGAACTGGCACGCTTCACACTTGGTTACTTGTGCAGTTGCATCCTGGAGGGCTATCGACCAAAAGAAACCTTGCCGGAACGCTTTGCCAGCAAGTGCTCTTGCGCCAATGTGGTGACCATATATGCCTCCATGTATCTCTGCCAACAGCTTTTGTCCGTCTTCCCGGTGAATACACTTCAATTTCACACCGTTGAGTCTTCTTCCGTACAGTGTGCTGTCGACAAACTGGTACATACTTGACTGCCGAGCTACTTTTTCCGCTTCTTCTTGCTCTTCGGGAAGTTCTCCTGTTTGAAGGAAACGGACAATCTGATGTTCCCATGCTGGAGCTTGCGGCTCGACAACAAGGACTAAAGGCATATCTGCTGCTGCGGGAACATCCGCTTCTACGGCGAGATCCTGTGGCTCAGCCGGAGCTTGACGTTCCCCGGCAAGCTTGCCGGAGCAAAACTTGTCGGGAGCGTCTGCTTCAACGGAACAAACCCTAGGGCTTGCCGGAGCAGACTGCTCCTCAGCACCCTTGGTGTTGATTTTGATGACCTTCTTGGCGGCGGCTTCGGGGAGCTCTGCCGGAAAATAGTCACCAGAAATCAACTTCCTCTTCTTGCTCTGTCCAGTTGATGGCGTTACAGATGGTTGAGTCAGCTTGAGCACAAAGATCCCTGGTTCCACAGGTAACTTCAGTGCGGCGCACTTTGACAGGCCATCGGCAATGTCGTTCTAAGCTCTTGGAACATGTTCCATCTGTAGGCCGTCAAAGTGCTCTTCTAGCTTTCTCACTTCATCAACGTAAGCCTCCATCAATGGACTCTGATAATTCTTGTTCACTTGGCGGACGACAAGCTGTGAGTCACCCCTGACAATGAGCTTCTTGATCCCAAGGTCCACTGCGATCCTGAGACCGGCAAGAAAAACCTTCATACTCTGCAGTATTGTTCGTTGCTTGCTCCTTGGGAAAGTGCAACTGGACTACGTACTTGAGGTGCTCTACGGTGGGTGCGACAAGTAGCACGCCCGCACCGGCGCCTTGCAGCGAGAAGGCACCATCAAAGTACATCAGCCACTCTTTGCTTGCTTCCTCGACGGGGATGCTCGTTTCTGGAATTTATTCATCTTGTGTTGGTGTCCATTCTGCTATGAACTCCGCCAATGCCCTGCTTTGGATAGTTGAAGTGCTCTCAAACTTGAGGCCAAAGCTTGACAGTTCCAGTGCCCACTCGACAATCCTGCCTGTTGCTTCTGGATTTTGCAGTATCCTCTTGAGCGGAAAACGAGTGACGACTGTGATCTCATGTGCTTGGAAGTAATGGCGCAGCTTTCTCGAGGCCATGAGAAGGCCGAAAAGCAATTTCTGCACACCAGAGTACCTTGACCTAGCCCCCTGCAGAAGGGAACTAACAAAGTAAACTGGGCGCTGCACCATTCTCTTCTGCATCTCTTCATGCGCCTGCGCAAATCCATCTTTGTCGGGACTAGAGCTTGTCGGTGAAGTCCCTTGCTTGTTGCTGGATGCACCTGCCGTGGTTGCTGGCTCATCATCTACCTCCCTCTCCTCCACCACTTGATTGGTTGCCGCTATATATAGCAGCAACTTCTCTTGTGGCTTAGGTGCGACAAGTGTTGGAGTGGAGAACATGTATCTCTTCAAGTCCTGCAGCGCGGCCTCCGCCTCCGGAGTCCATTTCATTGGACCTGCCTTTTTCAATATTTTGAAAAACGGTAGGGCGTGCTCAGCAGATCTAGAGATAAACCTGCTGAGAGCAGCCACGCAATCGGCAAGTCTTCGCACATCCTTGACGCGCTTTGGTGCTTCAATCTGCTCAATGGCCTTGATCTTGTCGGGATTGGCTTCAATTCCCCGCTGAGACACGAAGAACCCGAGAAGCTTGCCGGAGGGGACTCCAAACACACACTTCTCGGGGTTAAGCTTGAGGTTGATCTTGCGCAGATTTGCAAAGGTTTCGTCTAAATCTTGAATCAGAGTCGCCTTGTCCTTGCTCTTGACCACTATGTCATCCATGTAGGCCTCCACATTTCTGTGTATTTGTGGCTCAAAAGCGTCATGGACTACTCTTGCAAATGTTGAACCAACATTCTTTAAACCGAAAGGCATCCGTACGAAATAGTATGTGCCACATGGGGTGATGAATGCAGTCTTCTCCTCATCCTCTTCTGCCATGAAGATCTGATGGTATCCTGAGTATGCATCAAGGAATGAAAGCAAGTCACATCCGGCCATGGAGTCAACAATCTGGTCGATGCGTGGCAAGGGATATGGGTCTTTGGGACAAGCTTTATTGACATCGGTAAAGTCGATACAAAGCCTCCATTTCTCGTTAGCCTTGCACACGACTACCCTGGTTGGCCAACCACGTAGGATGGAGCACTCCTCTGACAGGGCCTGCTGCTTCCAATTTCTTGATTTCTTCTGCGATGAATTCTTGGCGCTCCACCGCCTGCTTCCTGACTTTTTGCTTGATGGGCCACGCATGAGGACAGACGGCAAGATGGTGCTCGACTACTTTCCTGGGAACACCGGGGATGTCAGACGGTTGCCATGCAAACACGTCGATGTTCGCCCGCAGGAAAGCAACGAGCGCGCTTTCCTATTTAGGGTCGAGAGTGGCACTGATGGTGAAGGTACCACCAGTGCCGTCTTCCTTGGCGGACACCTTCTTGGTCTCTGGTGGAGCTGCCATTGTCTTCTTACACTTGCCGGTGGAGCTCAATGGTGCGTCCTCGACGGTAGGGCAGCACTCTGAAGAGGTGCGCTTGCCGGAGTGTGCATCAGAACTCTTGCCGGACTTGGTATTTTTCTTCCCCCCTGGAGCTTCAGCGGCAAGTGACCGGCGATCCGTTGCGGCTGCTGCTTCCCGGTAAATCTTGTCGGCACGGATAAGAGCATCCTTCTTGTTGCCAGGGATAGAGATGACACTTATCGGGCCTGGCATCTTCAGTATGTTGTATGCATAGTGAGAGGCTGCCATGAATTTGGCGAGTGCTGGACGGCCGAGTATCCCATTGTAAGGCAACAGAAAGTCAGCAATGTCAAAAGTGACCCTCTCAGTCCTGAAGTTTAACTCGGTGCCAAATGTCACCGGCAACGTGATCTTTCCCTTCGGCTTGCTCCTTCCCGGATTGATTCCTTGGAATGTGTCGGTCTCTTCAAGCTCGCTGTCAGGGATCTGGAGTTTCTGGAGTACCGCGGAGGAGATCAGGTTCAAACCGGCCCTGCCGTCAACTAGCATCTTAGTGACCTTGAGGTTGCGGATAGTTTGTGAAGCCAACATCGGCAAGCACCCGACCGCAGTTATGCGATCAGGGTGGTCCTCAATATCAAAGATGATAGGCGTGCTGGACCATTTCAAAGGCTTGTGTGACTCGAAGGGTGGTTCTGCCGCATTAACTTCCCGCACCCACTGCTTGAGCTGGCGGTGTGAAGTATGCAGAGAAGCACCGCCGTCAACGCACATGACCTCTGTGGCTTTCTGGAACTCCTGCTCATCAGTCTCGTCATCATCCATATCTTCATCGTCGTCGTCATCTTCATCCTTATCGCGGCCACAGGGAGGTCTGTCTCCTTGTCGCTGCTTGGCCTTGCCGCGGCATCCTCCCCAGCCGGGGTGTTTCTTGCCGGCTCCTCCAGCACCTTCCTGGGCCTTCTCCTTGTTGCGTCGCTCGTATTCAGCCTTTTGCTGCTCAACAAGCTGCTCGACCTTCTTACAGCTCTGGAGGTCATGGCCCTTGGTGCGGTGGATCTTGCAGTACTGCTTGTTGGTGCCGTCCTGCTTGTCGGCGACCGCCATAGCCTGGTAGTTGGTGCCTGCTGCAATCTCCTTGCCGGAGCTACCAGCTCTGGTTTTCTATGCGTCACCTCCGTTGCCGGACTGCTCAACGACTAGCACATCTTTGCCTTTCTTTTTCCTGCTGTTCCGCCGCCGGTTTTTCTTTGCCGGGGCAGCATCCTCACATCAGATCCTCCTGCTTCTGTATTCTCTCCGGGGAGTTTCCTCCCTTCCTCAGCACGTGCACACTTGTCGGCCAGGGCATATAGCTCACTGACGTCCCTGATCTTGCACATCGCCATCTCCTCCCGCATCCTGCGGTTTCGCACGTTCTGATGGAACACGCTGATTACCGCGGCAGGGTGGACATCTGGGATGTTGTGATGTACGCGGCTAAATCTCTGAATGTACTTGCGCAAGGGCTCTCCCTCCTTCTGGGCAAGCAGATGAAGGTCACTCTCTTGGCCATGAGGTTTGTGGCCGCCTGTAAAGGCGCCGACAAACTGATGGCATAGATCTGCCCAAGAGGATATGGAGTTGTCCGGCAAGTGCATGAGCCAGGATCTGACGTTGGGCTTGAGCACCAGCGGGAAGTAGTTGGCAAGGATCTTGTCGTCCCGCCCCCGGCAGCTTGCACCGCGATGGTGTAGATGCCGAGGAACTCCGACGGATGCGACTTGCCGTCGTACTTCTCTGGTACGTCTGGCTTGAAATTCTTCGTGCTGGGCCATTGGACTTGCCGTAGCTCACGAGTGAATGCAGGGCAACCTACCGCGTACGGCAAGTCGCCTGGTTCCCCTGGCGCATGCATGTCGACAGAGGGCCCAGCGCGCTGGTCTGATTGACGCCGCGCTTCTCTTCGGCGCTCGATGCGAGTACGAGCGTCTTCTTGCTGTCGTTCGTGAAGAACTTGGCGCTGATCACGACGAGCTCGTGGATCTGACGATGCGGTGGAGTTGCTGTCGAGGTTGATCTGGCGAGTCGGCGATCTTGGCCTTCGGGGTGGAGATTGCCTGATGGTTGCACCCCCACCGGTTTCGTCGTCATTGGCTCGTGCCTGGCAGCCCTGCCGCGGCAGCGATGTACTCGGCTGCCACGGAGTGTCACCGTTGGTGAAGCCGATGAGACACTGAATGGTGGCCCTCCATCCGTCGATCTTGTCTGACGTTGGAGGGTAATCCAGGAGCAGTTGAGCTCGCGCCAAAGCTTCTGCTGGAGTGGTGGGCGGCAGTGGCGAACGGTGCGAGGAACGGGATATGCTCGGACTTCTAAATATGTTAAAAGGAGCAGTATCCTGTCCAGGCGACCGTGTCTCGCTCGTGCCAGTATGTTGGCGTGCATGCTGGTCTTGAGCACCCCGAGATCCACCAGCTTGATCTTGGTCCAACAAACATATGGCACTGCGAATACCATGACGCTGTCGGTCCTGCGCCTCCAAAGATGGGCGCGGAACATGTACGGACGCCGATGTCTGCGCAGCCTTGCCCTTGGACCTGGCAGCACCATGAGCTCCCTCGTCGTTGTCCGTTCCTCCGCCGGCGTCTACCCCACCACTCGTTTGCTTCGGTGGCGGTGGGATCGACGCGGACGGAACAGCTGCCTCCGAAGCCTTCTTCTTCGGTGGCATGTCGATGAAGAAGATAAAGATCTAGCTCGTGTGAACGCCGGATCAGGTTCGCACAACCTCGACGCCCCCTACCTGGCGCGCCAAAGATGTCGGGGGAAACTGATCCACGAACACCTATGGGACCGGCAGACCAAGCCCCTTTCGGTTCGGCGGGGGGCGGAGATCGCACGAAGAGCGGATCGAGGCGAAGCACACGAGCAGTTTACCCAGCTTCGGAGCTCTCCGGAGAGATAACACTCCTACTGCTGCTCGTCTGATTGTATTGAGTTCTTGCTCGGGAGCGCTGAGTGCTACAGTACACACAAGCTGCTAACGAGATCGAGCGTGAGTGTTTTCTGCCTCTGAACCTCCCCTTCTATGTTGCACATGGGCCTCCTTTTATATGCTCAAGGGGTCACCGACAGGTGGCAACGCAGACAAGGGTAAAAATGGAAAAGGAATTGTGGTTGGTACAGCTACCTGTACAGTGTATCATACCTAACCCTGACGGCAGGGGACAAAGGCATTAAATGCCCGTCTGCGTCGCCCAAATAGTGCAAAAAGGACCGTCAGGGACGCCACCGCTCGCCACGATGGCAGTCTTGTTAGCGTCGCTTGCCACCGCGCACCGCTGGCTGCACATCCTCTCGCCACGCGCGCCTGGAAAGGCCCCAGGGCGACACGTTGGTGGATGTGCTGGAGCGTGGGTACAGGGTGGTAGTTTGCCGCGGCAAGCGCCTTGCCGCGGTCGTTGTCTTGTCGCGCCCGAAAGCTTGTCGCTTACCGGGCCTTGTCGGGACGCATGGCGCGTCGCGGCAAGTTCCTTGAGATGCCTTGGTTGGCCTTCCCGGCAAGCTCCTCTTGCCAGGGCCTTGTCTCCTTGGCTTGAATACTTTGTTCTTGAATGGCTCCACAGGAACCACGGAGGACCTTGGCGGTCACCCGGCAAGCCTTGCCGCGGGGCGCTGCAACTACCCGTGCACAAGTTCGGGATACTAGGGTACCCCTACTCTAGTACACCGACACACTGCGAGCTGAGTTGTCTCCAGCTAAAGAAGGCACCGACGTAAAGATAGGCGAGTCCGTGGTCAAACAAGGCAATTAGCTTGAAGTATGCGTAATTCGCATGTCGTGTGGGCACTTGGCAGATTACAATCTTCTGCAAAACAAGGTCCGTCCAACTGACGTGGTAATCTAGATGAGTTGGACCGTGATGGTAAAACTCTATATAATCCAACGGAGGAAGGATAATCTCATGGGAGGTCTGGAAGTTCACGAGCACCAACTTTTTACCATCTTCTCTGAAGGCAACCATCCAGTGGGAGTTCATGACGACCCAGTACATACCTGCCAAGAAGTTTTGGGCAATGGTGATTGGATCGAAGTCGAGGGAAATGATGTACGGTGACCCACTACATACCTGCAAAGAAGTTTCGGCTAATGGAGATCAGATTGAAGTTGAGGGGCATCATGTACGCCTCCATATCATGGTGAGCCAATCTTGCAAGACCAGATAGCAGCAAGCAGGGTGTCTTGAAAACCTTAGGCCTCGCTTCGATAATGGACATGTGCATGTCCCTCAAGCATGCAGTCAGCCGCAGGGCGCTCAACATATCCATACATGAACAACAGAGGTCGAGGATGTCACTGGGGAGATTTCTCCAATCGCGGCTCATATGGATGTTGCGCGGTTCGCATTCGTCCATGGTGGAGTTTGGAAGGTGGGGGGTTTTGGGGGCTTGATTTACGGGGGAGAAGGATGTCGGTGCTGGAGCAGCTAGCGAGGGAATAGTGGTACTGGGGGAGGCGAGCGAGGCGACGGTACACGGGGGCACAGTGAGATGGAGACGGAGACGGAGAAGGAGATGGAGATGGAGTGGTGCTATGGGAGGGGAGAGGGAGACGAGGAGAGGCGCCAATGTGCTGTACAACGGCGGTGACAGACTGCATAGTGCATAGGGTGAGGCTGACTTTGGTAACCCGAACACGCCGCTTGGACTAGTGTTAAGCGCAGGGAGTTGTCACTTCACTGTGAGGACTGGATGAATAGTATTTTGACCATCAAGTGTACCACAGTTGTACTACTACTACTAGTAGTAGGAACATGCGTACTCCAGTATTGTATAGCGGAAATAGGTCTACCGTGCTAGCATGCCTGTTCACTTAGTCGTTCATGTATCATCCATATTCCGAGCAGAACCAAATTCTCATGCATGCGGAAGCGTGAAGATGGGCCTTTGATGAGGATAACCGTGTAGTCCCTCCGTCTAGGTGAGCGCAACCTAGGTGGATATAGATTGGAGTTGAAAGAGCACCGGGTCGAGCAAACTTCCAACCATGACACTGTTACAAATGGAAGCAAAATCAGCAACTAATACGTAGTTATAAGGATGCCTTTTCAGCTCTCCAAGCAGGCCCAATCAACGCCCTGCCGCGATGCATGCAGTGGTCGTTCTGGTGCATCAAGGACGGCATGCAGATCGTTCCACACTTGAGAAGAGGAAAAATGGAAAGGTAGAACACGGCAGCAGAGGAAGAGAACGCTGGCTAACGAGGCTGGGAGGGGGTCGAGCAGGAAGTTAATGCTCCACGCCTAAAGGTTTTGGGAAAACCTGATTTTCATAAGGTGACTTACTCACCTAAACGGAGGGAGTATTCCTTAACCAGAGAATGTTGTGTCTCCCACTCACGCGCCAATATCCATCTGAACCAGCTATGACACATTTTTTTATCTGTTTGCATAGGTCCCACCTATCAGGAAGGATGGGCACGTACACGAACATGTACCACTCCTCAGTCTACCCGCATAGCCTTTTCGTTTAGTCTACCTAGCCGTCTAATCAACTGCCTGCACGCCACTTCTCCCATTTACTTCTCCATCGGGAACCGATTTTCCTCGGCTTCTTCACCCCCCATTCGTCTTCATTTGAATCCAAACCCCACTGTGTTCACATTGTTTTAACCTCTTTAAATAATAATCTACTACTTTAGTTAGACTAGCCATCTAATCCTAATTCTCCAAACCATAGCCCTCCGTTCCAGTGGTTCCAAATGGCGAAAGAGATCGAGATGTAGATTTTCAGCGTCCAACATGTCCTCGTCGAAGGCTCGATGAGCATAGTTGCCACCGTCACCGTCCACACAAGGGTTGTTCGGCAGTGGATCAACAATGTATCCAACTCCCTCAAAAAGGTAGAGACGAGGGTCATCGGTCTCGACGCAGAGTACACGGAGCGTGCCACTGGGAAGATCCAACGCGCCGCCGTCCTTCAGCTGTGCCTCGAAGATGATGTTTTGGTGTATCACATAATACACTCGCCCTCCATACTAGGAGAGCTTCATGATTTCTTGTCTTGGGAGGACGTATACTTCTGTGGGGCAGCCATCGAAGGGGACAAACAGAAGCTAGAGCCGTACAACCTTGATTTGAAAAGCATCACTGACCTACAAACCAGAATCAAAATTCCTGTAGAAGATTGTGATAAACAGACACCATCCCTATTCGACGTAGCAAATTTTGTGCTCGGTACAAATCTTCAGAAGGGTGACGAGACGGTGGCATTAAGGTCGTCTGTATGGGAGAATTATCCCTTGACGTACGAGCGGATAAAATATGCTGCCCTCGATGCCCATGTGAGTTTCGAGATAGCTGCAAGGTCCAAAGAGTTTGTTGCGAAGCCATCTCCCACATAAAATGAGAACAAGAAGAAGAAGAAGAAGAAGAAGAAGAATAAGAAGAAGAAGAAGAAGAAGAAGAAGAAGAAGAATAAGAAGAAGAAAAGGCTGCACCAGCAGGAGGGCATTATGGATGGATGAACTATTTCCTCTCTTATAAAAAAAATTATTCCATCTCGGTGTATATTGATATAGATGGACTATTTCGATGGTGTGCATGTCTTTGGGACAAAGTAGTAGCATGGGTCCACTTGACGATAAGGAACTATTTATCCGCATATATAGCTTTCTCTGCTACTCCTTCCAGTGATTGGTATGCAGTGCATGTGTCCGTAGACATGACAACTTGTCCATGGAAGTTCAACTACGGCGACCATCACATTTCATCGTGCGATTCCCACGATGCCGCTCCAACCCACGACACCACGTCCCCCGACATGCGCTTACCCCTCTCGGCCGCACCACCCCTCTGCCTTTGCGTGCATGACATGTGGGCCACCTAAAATGCGGCGAGCATCAAGTTTCTACCATAGCCACACGTGATTCCCACGACACCACTCAAACCCATGACACCACATGTCCCCCGACCTGCGGCTCACCCCTCTTGGCCCCACTGCCCCTCTACCTTCGGGAGCTTTACATGTACATGTGGACCAGTCACCTATCGGGTCCACATGTTATTGACTCAAAGGTAGGTGTAGTAAGGCGCTGAAGCTCAGTCCCGACGGCCCTGAGAGGGAAATGTAACTCCTACGCAGGGCTTGTGGTGCTACCGCTGCACGAACTTGTGCCAAACTCGAGATTTGTTTCTTTACTATACATGCACACAACGATTTAATGGACATTGTAATCTCAACATGTGATGGGGAGCTCTAAATTTGAATTTGAAACTTATAAAACGGAAAGATTCAAAACAAATAAACTAGGAGAGAGGGAGTATATCGTAGGATGTGTCCATACAAAATAAGTCCCCTGGTTTGTCACCCCGAAGATGCGGTTAGAAAGGAGCACAACTTCTTTGTACTCGTATGACAACAAATCGGCCGTAGACAGCATGATCCGCCTTTGACCGCCATGTGCAAGGTTCGTGCTATCTTATTCAATCTCACCGTGGTTCCATCATACCAATTCATGCGGTGTCCCGTTGCATGGCTGGTCCCAATGTTGGACAAAGGTTCTACGGGAACGGTGTCACCGTTGTAAATGTTGTGCAAATTGATGTTGGTACCCTCCCGTACATATGCAAGCCAATCTCCACTCGCACCGAGCCTAACGTGTGAAACAGTGGGCAGAGGGAGAATTAGGAAATGGACACGGAAGTTGTCTTTAGAATGCATTTACTACACGATCAAACTCATCTTACCTGCTCATCGGAGAAAATCTGAGTGCCCCTCAATGTCGGCATCTCAAGGGGAATCAACTTGCAACTACGGCCACGCCGCGCTGGAGAGACCCCCAAGAAAACATCCTCCTGTGCTCCATGGAACATCAAGATGCATGAGTAGTTTATCTTGTGAGAGAAAAGGATGAACGAGGGAAGGCCTCTAGAGATAGAGATAGACACTACTACTACCAATGTGCTGGCTCGTGCGTTGCAATGGATCCAAAGTAGTAGAATAATACTTTTTCACATGCTTGAAATATAAACACTCTAGTTTTGATATACATGTGTCAGCAGACATGACAGCTTGTCCATGGAAGTTGAACCACGGCGACGATCAGGTTTCTGGTTTCTACCACTGCCACACCCACACGCGATTCCCACGACGCCGCTCCAACCCACGGCACAACGTCCCCCGACATGGACATGGATCCTCTGACGTGGATATCACTGCCTTGCCCTACCTTTCCTTCGCTGATAGGTGGGACCTGTTGGAAATATGCCCTAGAGGCAATAATAAAATGGTTATTATTATATTTCCTTGTTCATGATAATTGTCTATTGTTCATGCTGTAATTGTGTTATCCGGAAATCGTAATACATGTGTGAATACATAGGCCACAACATGTCCCAAGTGAGCCTCTAGTTGACTAGCTCGTTGATCAACAGATAGTCAAGGTTTCCTGACTATGGACATTGGATGTCATTGATAACGGGATCACATCATTAGGAGAATGATGTGATGGACAAGACCCAATCCTAAGCCTAGCACAAGATCGTGTAGTTCGTTTGCTAAAGCTTTTCTAATGTCAAGTATCAGTTTCTTAGACCATGAGATTGCATAACTCCCGGATACCGTAGGAGTGCTTTGGGTGTACCAAACGTCACAACGTAACTGGGTGACTATAAAGGTACACTACAGGTATCTCCGAAAGTGTATGTTGGGTTGGCACGAATCTAGACTAAGATTTGTCACTCCGTATGATGGAGAGGTATCTCTGGGCCCACTCGGTAATGCATCATCATAATGAGCTCAATGTGCCTAAGTGGTTGGTCACGGGATCATGCATTACGGTACAAGTAAAGTGACTTGCCGGTAACGAGATTGAACGAGGTATTGGGATACCGACGATCGAATCTCGGGCAAGTAACGTACCGATTGACAAAGGGAATTGTATACGGGATTGCTTGAATCCTTGACATCGTGGTTCATCCGATGAGATCATCGTGGAACATGTGGGAGGCAACATGGGTATCCAGATCCCGCTGTTGGTTATTGGCCGGAGAGCTGTCTCGGTCATGTCTGCATGATTCCCGAACCCGTAGGGTCTACACACTTAAGGTTCGGTGACGCTAGGGTTATTAGGAAGACTTGTAAGTGATTACTGAATGTTGTTCGGAGTCCCAGATGAGATCCCGGATGTCACGAGGAGTTCCTGAATGGTCCGGAGGTGAAGATTTATATATGGGAAGTTGTCATACGGTCACCAGAAAAGTTCGGGGGCTTATCGGTATTGTACCGGGGCCACCAGAGGGATTCCGGGGGTCCACCGGGAGGGGCCACCTCTCTCGGAGGGCCTCATGGGCCGTAGTGGGCAGGGAACCAGCCCCTGGGGGGCTGGGCGCACCCCCCCTTGGGCTCATGCGCCTAGGGTTTGGGGGGACTCTAGAGGGGGCGCCCCCTTGCTTGGGGAGCAAACCCCCTCCCCTTGGCTGCCGCCCCCTCTAGATCTCATCTAGAGGGGGCCGGCCCCCTTCCCGTATAAATAGAGGGGCGAGGGGAGGGCTGCACACCACATCCAAGGCGCAGCCCCTCCCCTCCCCAACACCTCTCCTCCTCCGTTAAGAGCTTGGCGAAGCCCTACCGGAGTACTGCCTCTCCACCACCACCACGCTCTCGTGCTGCTGCTGGAGCTCTCTTCCTCAATCTCTCCCTCCTCCTTGCTGGATCAAGGCGCGGGAGACGTCTCCGCTCCATACGTGTGTTGAACGCGGAGGTGCCGTCCGTTCGACACTAGGATCTTCGGTGATTTGGATCACGACGAGTACGACTCCATCAACCCCGTTCTCTTGAACGCTTCTGCTCGTGATCTACAAGGGTATGTAGATGCACTCCCATCTCTCTTGTTGCTAGATGACTCCATAGATTGATCTTGGTGATACGTAGAAAATTTTTATTTTTTGCAACGATCCCCAACAGTGGCATCATGAGCTAGGTCTATGTGTAGTTTCTATGCACGAGTAGAACACAATTTTGTTGTGGGCGTAGATGTTGTCAATTTACTTGCCACTACTAGGATTATCTTGTTTCGGCGGCATCGTGGGATGAAGCGGCCCGGACCGACCTTACACGTACGCTTACGTGAGACAGGTTCCACCGACTGACATGCACTAGTTGCATAAGGTGGCTAGCGGGTGTCTGTCTCTCCCACTTTAGTCGGATCGGATTCGATGAAAAGGGTCCTTATGAAGGGTAAATAGAAATTGGCATATCACGTTGTGGTTTTGACGTAGGTAAGAAACGTTCTTGCTAGAACCCTATTGCAGCCACGTAAAAACATGCAACAACAATTAGAGGACGTCTAACTTGTTTTTGCAGCATATGCCTTGTGATGTGATATGGCCAAAAGGATGTGATGAATGATATATATATGTGATGTATGAGATTGATCATGTTCTTGTAATAGGAATCACAAATTGCATGTCGATGAGTATGACAACCGGCAGGAGCCATAGGAGTTATCTTAATTATTGTATGACCTGCGTGTCATTGAATAATGCCATGTAATTACTTTACTTTATTGCTAAACCGTTAGCCATACTAGTAGAAGTAATCGTTGGCGTGACAACTTCATGAAGACACGATGATGGAGATCATGATGATGGAGATCATGGTGTCATGCCGCTGATGATGATTATCATGGCGCCTCGAAGATGGAGATCAAAAGGAGCAAAATGATATTGGCCATATCATGTCACTATTTGATTGCATGTGATGTTTATCATGTTTTTGCATCTTATTTGCTTAGAATGACGGTAGTAAATAAGATGATCCCTCATAATAATTTCAAGAAAGTGTTCCCCCTAACTATGCGCCGTTGCGAAAGTTCGTTGTTTCGAAGCACCACGTGATGATCGGGTGTGATAGATTCTAAGGTTCACATACAACGGGTGTAAGACAGATTTACACATGCAAAACACTTAGGTTGACTTGACGAGCCTAGCATGTACAGACATGGCCTCGGAACACAAGAGACCGAAAGGTCGAACATGAGTCGTATAGAAGATACGATCAACATGAAGATGTTCACCGATGATGACTAGTCCGTATCACGTGATGATCGGACACGGCCTAGTTGACTCGGATCATGGATCACTTAGATGACTAGAGGGATGTCTATCTGAGTGGGAGTTCATTAAATGATTTGATTAGATGAACTTAATTATCATGAACTTAGTCTAAAACTTTTGCAATATGTCTGGTAGATCAAATGGCCCACGCTAATGTTGCCCTCAACTTCAACGCGTTCCTAGAGAAAACCAAGCTGAAAGACGATGGCAGCAACTACACGGACTGGGTCCGGAACTTGAGGATCATCCTCATAGCTGCCAAAAGAGCATATGTCCTAGATGCACCGCTAGGTGAAGCACCCGTTTTCCCAGCAACTCAAGACGCTATGAATGCCTGGCAGTCGCGTGTTGATGACTACTCCCTCGTTCAGTGCGGCATGCTTTACAGCTTAGAACCGGGGCTCCAAAAGCGTTTTGAGCAACACGGAGCATATGAGATGTTCGAAGAGCTGAAAATGGTTTTCCAAGCTCATGCCCGGGTCGAGAGATATGAAGTCTCCGACAAGTTCTACAGTTGTAAGATGGAGGAAAATAGTTCTGTCAGTGAGCACATACTCAAAATGTCTGGGTTGCACAACCGCTTGTCCCAGCTGGACATTAACCTCCCGGATGAGGCGGTCATTGACAGAATCCTTCAGTCGCTCCCACCTAGCTACAAGAGCTTTGTGATGAACTACAATATGCAGGGGATGGTGAAAACTATTCCTGAGGTATTTTCAATGCTGAAATCAGCGGAGGTAGAAATCAAAAAGGAACATCAAGTGTTGATGGTCAATAAAACCACTAGTTTCAAGAAAGGCAAGGGTAAGAAGAACTTCAAGAAGGACGGCAAGGGAGTTGCCGCGCCCGGTAAGCCAGTTGCCGGGAAGAAGCCAAAGCATGGACCCAAACCTGAGACTGAGTGCTTTTATTGCAAGGGAAGCGGACACTGGAAGCGGAACTGCCCCAAGTACTTAGCGGACAAGAAGGCCGGCAACACCAAAGGTATATGTGATATACATGTAATTGATGTGTACCTTACCAGTACTCGTAGTAGCTCCTGGGTATTTGATACCGGTGCGGTTGCTCATATTTGTAACTCAAAACAGGAGCTGCGGAATAAGCGGAGACTGGCGAAGGACGAGGTGACGATGCGCGTCGGGAATGGTTCCAAGGTCGATGTGATCGCCGTCGGCACGCTACCTCTACATTTACCTACGGGATTAGTTTTAAACCTCAATAATTGTTATTTAGTGCCAGCTTTGAGCATGAACATTGTATCTGGATCTCGTTTAATACGAGATGGCTACTCATTTAAATCCGAGAATAATGGTTGTTCTATTTATATGAGAGATATGTTTTATGGTCATGCCCCGCTGGTCAATGGTTTATTCTTAATGAATCTCGAACGTGATGTTACACACATTCATAGTGTGAATACCAAAAGATGTAAGGTTGATAACGATAGTCCCACATACTTGTGGCACTTCCGCCTTGGTCACATTGGTGTCAAACGCATGAAGAAGCTCCATGCTGATGGACTTTTGGAGTCTCTTGATTACGAATCATTTGACACATGCGAACCATGCCTCATGGGCAAAATGACCAAGACTCCATTCTCCGGAACAATGGAGCGAGCAACCAACTTATTGGAAATCATACATACTGATGTGTGCGGTCCAATGAGCGTTGAGGCTCGCGGAGGCTATCATTATGTTCTCACTCTCACTGATGACTTAAGTAGATATGGGTATGTCTACTTGATGAAGCACAAGTCTGAGACCTTTGAAAAGTTCAAGGAATTTCAGAATGAGGTAGAGAATCAACGTGACCGAAAAATAAAGTTCTTACGATCAGATCGTGGAGGAGAATATTTAAGTCACGAATTTGGTACGCACTTAAGGAAATGTGGAATCGTTTCACAACTCACGCCGCCTGGAACACCTCAGCGTAACGGTGTGTCCGAACGTCGTAATCGCACTCTATTGGATATGGTGCGATCTATGATGTCACTCACCGATTTACCGCTATCATTTTGGGGATACGCTCTAGAGACAGCTACATTCACTTTAAATAGGGCACCGTCTAAATCCGTTGAGACGACACCGTATGAATTATGGTTTGGGAAGAAACCTAAGCTGTCGTTTCTAAAAGTTTGGGGATGCGATGCTTATGTCAAGAAACTTCAACCTGAAAAGCTCGAACCCAAGTCGGAAAAATGCGTCTTCATAGGATACCCTAAGGAAACCATTGGGTATACCTTCTACCTTAGATCCGAAGGCAAGATCTTTGTTGCCAAGAACGGGTCCTTTCTGGAGAAAGAGTTTCTCTCGAAAGAAATAAGTGGGAGGAAAGTAGAACTCAATGAAGTACTGCCTCTTGAACCGGAAAGTAGCGCAGCTCAGGAAGATGTTCCTGTGGTGCCTGCACCGACTAGATAGGAAGTTAATGATGATGATCAAGGTACTTCGGATCAAGTTGCTACTGAACTTCGAAGGTCCACAAGGGCACGTTCCACACCAGAATGGTATGGCAACCCTGTCTTGGAAATCATGTTGTTAGACAACGGTGAACCTTCGAACTATGAAGAAGCGATGGCGGGCCTAGATTCCAACAAATGGCTTGAAGCCATGCAATCCGAGATAGGATCCATGTATGAAAACAAAGTATGGACTTTGACAGACTTGCCCGATGATCGGCGAGCGATAGAAAATATATGGATCTTTAGAAGAAGACGGATGCGGATGGCAATGTTACCATCTATAAAGCTCGACTTGTCGCTAAGGGTTATCGGCAAGTTCAAGGAGTTGACTACGATGAGACTTTCTCTCCCGTAGCGAAGCTGAAGTCCGTCTGAATCATGTTAGCAATTGCCGCATACTATGATTATGAGATATGGCAAATGGACGTCAAAACGGCATTCCTTAACGGCTATCTTAAGGAAGAATTGTATATGATGCAACCAGAAGGTTTTGTCGATCCTAAGAATGCTAACAAGGTATGCAAGCTCCAGCGCTCCATCTATGGGCTGGTGCAAGCATCTCGAAGTTGGAACATTCGCTTTGATGAAATGATCAAAGCGTTTGGGTTTATGCAGACTTATGGAGAAGCCTGCATTTACAAGAAAGTGAGTGGGAGCTCTGTAGCATTTCTCATATTATATGTAGATGACATACTTTTGATGGGAAATGATATAGAACTTTTGGACAGCATTAAGGCCTACTTGAATAAGTGTTTTTCAATGAAGGACCTTGGAGAAGCTGCTTACATATTAGGCATCAAGATCTATAGAGTTAGATCGAGACGCCTCATAGGTCTTTCACAAAGCACATACGTTGATAAGATATTGAAGAAGTTCAATATGGATCAGTCCAAGAAGGGGTTCTTGCCTGTGTTGCAAGGTGTAAAATTGAGCTCGGCTCAATGCCCGACCATGGCAGAAGATAGAGAAAAGATGAGTGTCATCCCCTATGCCTCGGCTATAGGGTCTATTATGTATGCCATGTTGTGTACCAGACCTGATGTAAACCTTGCCGTAAGTTTGGTAGGAAGGTACCAAAGTAATCCCGGCATGGAACACTGGACAGCGGTCAAGAATATCCTAAAGTACCTGAAAAGGACTAAGGATATGTTTCTCGTTTATGGAGGTGGCGAAGAGCTCGTCGTAAAGGGTTACATCGACGCTAGCTTCGACACAGATCAGGATGACTCTAAGTCACAAACCGGATACGTGTATATTTTGAATGGTGGGGCAGTAAGCTTGTGCAGTTGCAAGCAAAGCATCGTGGCGGGATCTACATGTGAAGCGGAGTACATGGCAGCCTTGAAGGCAGAACATGAAGGAATCTAGATGAAGGAGTTCATTACCAACCTAGGAGTTATTCCCAATGCGTCGGGGCCGATGACTCTCTTTTGTGACAACACTGGAGCCATTGCCCTTGCCAAGGAGCCCAGGTTTCACAAGAAGACCAATCAAGCGTCGCTTCAACTCCATTCGTGAAAATGTTCAAGATGGAGACATAGATATTTGCAAAGTGCATACGGATCTGAATGTCGCAGATCCGTTGACTAAACCTCTTCCGCGAGCAAAACATGATCAACACCAGAACTCTATGGGTGTTCGATTCATCACAATGTAACTAGATTATTGACTCTAGTGCAAGTGGAGACTGTTGGAAATATGCCCTAGAGGCAATAATAAAATGGTTATTATTATATTTCATTGTTCATGATAATTGTCTATTGTTCATGCTATAATTGTGTTATCCGGAAAATCGTAATACATGTGTGAATACATAGACCACAACATGTCCCTAGTGAGCCTCTAGTTGACTAGCTCGTTGATCAACATGATAGTCATGGTTTCCTGACTATGGACATTGGATGTCATTGATAACGGGATCACATCATTAGGAGAATGATGTGATGGACAAGACCCAATCCTAAGCATAGCACAAGATCGCGTAGTTCGTTTGCTAAAGCTTTTCTAATGTCAAGTATCAATTTCTTAGACCATGAGATTGTGTAACTCCTGGATACCGTAGGAGTGCTTTGGGTGTACCAAACATCACAACGTAACTGGGTGACTATAAAGGTACACTACAGGTATCTCCGAAAGTGTCTGTTGGGTTGACACGGATCGAGACTCGGATTTGTCACTCCGTATGATGGAGAGGTATCTCTGGGCCCACTCGGTAATGCATCATCATAATGAGCTCAATGTGACCAAGTGGTTGGTCACGGGATCATGCATTACGGTACGAGTAAAGTGGCTAGCCGGTAACGAGATTGAACGAGGTATTGGGATACCGACGATCGAATCTCGGGCAAGTAACGTACCGATTGACAAAGGGAATTGTATACGGGATTGCTTGAATCCTTAACATCGTGGTTCATCCGATGAGATCATCGTGGAACATGTGGGAGCCAACATGGGTATCCAGATCCCGTTGTTGGTTATTGGCCGAAGAGCTGTCTCGATCATGTCTACATGATTCCCGAACCCGTAGGGTCTACACACTTAAGGTTCGGTGATGCTAGGGTTATTAGGAAGACTTGTAAGTGATTACCGAATGTTGTTCGGAGTCCCGGATGAGATCCCGGACGTCACGAGGAGTTCCGGAATGGTCCGGAGGTGAAGATTTATATATGGGAAGTTGTCATACGGTCACCGGAAAAATTCGGGGGCTTATCGGTATTGTACCGGGGCCACCGGAGTGGTCCCGGGGGTCCACCGGGAGGGGCCACCTCTCTCGGAGGGCCTCATGGGCCATAGTGGGCATGGAACCAGCCCCTGGAGGGCTGGGCATACCCCGCCTTGGGCCCATGCGCCTAGGGATTGGGGGGAAACCCTAGAGGGGGTGCCCCCCTTGCTTGGGGGGCAAGCCCCCTCCCCTTGGCCGCCGCCCCCCTCTAGATCTCATCTAGAGGGGGACGGCCCCCTTCCCCCTTCCTCTATAAATAGAGGGGCGAGGGGAGGGCTGCACACTACATCCAAGGCGCAGCCCCTCCCCTCCCCAACACCTCTCCTCCTCCGTTAAGAGCTTGGCGAAGCCCTGCCGGAGTACTGCCTCTCCACCACCACCACGCTGTCGTGCTGTTGCTGGAGCTTTCTTCCTCAACCTCTCCCTCCTCCTTTCTGGAAAAGGTGCGGGAGTCATCTCCGCTCCGTACGTGTGTTGAACACGGAGGTGCTGTCCGTTCGGCACTAGGATCTTCGGTGATTTGGATCACGACGAGTACGACTCCATCAACCCCGTTCTCTTGAATGCTTCCGCTCACGATCTACAAGGGTATGTAGATGCACTCCTATCTCTCTAGTTGCTAGATGACTCCATAGATTGATCTTGGTGATGCATAGAAAATTTTTATTTTCTGCAATGATCCCCAACAGGACCCACGCTTGTGTGTCCCAACTGTCAGTGACAGAATGGTAGGATTGTTCGCGTCAGGGGATCCTCATCCCCCCGACATGCCCCTCATCCCTCTCGGCCCCACCTCTCCTCTACCTTTGTGTGCATGACATGCGGGCCAGCTGAACTACGGCGACCATCAACTTTCTACAACACACACCCGATTGGACGCGGTTTGCCTGCTCCGCTACTGTGCTCCGACCCGTACTCCCGCACCATCGAATTTTCATCCAGCGGCTGTGACACATTTCGTCCTGGACATCAATCCTTAGCTGGAGTACTTCTATACTATAGGTAGTACCCACCAGTGTGGCCATCTATGCCTCGTAACGCCCAGCTGTGGCACCCTCGCCACTGCCACGACACCACCGGCCGGTTCATCTCGAACGAGTGAGTCGTGAACCACTCCACCACCATGAGAATGACATGTGGGCCAGCCGCATTTAAGGTCTGCACATAGGCCGGGCACTAAGCCACTGAAGTTCGGTCCCGTGGGCCCCGAGAGGGAAATGTAACTCCTGCGGCATGCCTTGTGGTGCTCCCGTAGTACGAGCTCGTGCCGAAACCGGAATTTGTTTCTTACTACTACCAACTAGTACTAGTAAGGTACACGTGCATTGCACGCATGAGATTCTAGTGGTTTGTGCATTATGCTTCTACATGTGGAGTTTTCTAGATTCTACATGTGGCAAAATCTGGTGGAATGTAGATCATATCCAACGGCAAGTAGTGATCGGATTTGCCATCTTTGTACCGTCGGATTGGCTTCATCCAACGACCAACTTTCAAAGTTATTCACACACTATATAGGGGTATAGATATATAGATGTTTGGTTTGCAGCCTAAGGTTGCCACGCCTAAGCTTAGGCGTGACACGATATCTTAGGCATGTGTTTGGTTCATTGCTACACTTGTGGCTTGCCACAATTAGCTACATGGTCCACATGTCATAGACTCAACTTCTTGCCAAATCTTGCCACACTTGTGGTGCCCATTTTGTTAGCCACATTTTTTGTGTCAGACACATGGGTTGTTTGGTTTTAGGCCTAGCAATGCCACACTTTATCATACAATGTTGCCAAGCTTGCCTAAGGTTAGGGGCTGTTTGGTTAGTAGGGTTGTTTGAATTGTGACTATCTTTGCCATATATTGCCACATGATTTTTGCCACACTTGCCTTAGTTGAGTTGCTTTGGTCCTGTTTGGTTTGTAGGCTAAGGTTGTCACGCCTAAGCTTAGGCGTGCCACAATATCTTAGGCATGTGTTTGGTTCATTGTCACACATGTGGCTTGCCATACTTTTCTAGTTACATGGTCCACATGTCATAGACTCAACTTCTTGCCAAATCTTGCCACACTTGTGGTGGCCATTTTGTTAGCCACACTTTTTGTGGCAGCCGAACTTTGCCTAAGCTTAGTTGTGGCAAAGTTAGTCATGAACCAAACAGACCCTTTCTTAGCCACACTTTGGCTTGCCTAAGGGAATCTTGCCACACAATTATTAGGGCCTGTTTGGTTTGTGACTAACTTTGCCAAAGATTGCCACACCTAAAGTTAGGCAAGTTTGACCAACTTAGGTGAGTGTTTGGTTCAAGCCACATCTTAGGCAAGCCACACTTGGGCCCCACATGGCATACACATAAAAAATGTGGCAAGATTCCCTTAGGGTTGCCAACTTGTGGCTCTCATTTTGATGAACTAACCTTAGGCAAGCTTGGCAAAATGGTGTGGCAAAGTGTGGCAATGCTAGGCCTAGAACCAAACAGCCCTTGTGTCTATGACATGTGGGACTCACTGCTCATAAAAAAAATCTTTGCCTTAGGTGTGGCAAACCAAACACCTACCTAACTTGGTCAAACTTGCCTAAGGTTAGGTGTGGAAAAGTGTGGCAAGGTGTGGCTAGGAACCAAACAACCACTAAGATTGCCAAAGATTGCCACACGTAAGGTTAGAAAAGTTTGACTAACTTAGGTGAGTGTTTGGTTCAAGCCACACCTTAGGCAAGTGATACGTCTCCAATGTATCTATAATTTTTGATTGTTCCATGCTATTATATTACTTGTTTTGGATGTTTATGGGCTTTATTTTACACATTTATATCATTTTTGGGACTAACCTACTAACCGGAGGCCCAACCCGTATTGCTGTTTTTTTTCCCTATTTCAGAATTTCGAAGAAAAGGAATATCAAACGGAGTCCAAACGGAATGAAACCTTCGGGAGCGTGATTTTTGGAACGAACGTGATCCACAGGACTTGGAGTGCAAGCCAATAAGCAATCGAGGCAGCCAGGAGATAGGAGGGCGCGCCCACCCCTCCTAGGCGCGCCCCCTGTCTCCTGGGACCCTCGAGCGGCCACCGACGTACTTCTTCTTCCTATATAACCCTACATACCCCAAAAACATCCAGGGAGCCACCGAAGAAAGATTTCCGCCACCATAACCTTCTGTATCCGCGAGATCCCATCTTGGAGTCATCGTCGGCGTTCTACCGCAGGGGGAATCCACCATGGAGGGCTTCTACATCAACACCATAGCCCTTCCGATGAGTTGTGAGTAGTTTACCACAGACCTTCGGGTCCATAGTTATAAGCTAGATGGCTTCTTCTCTCTTTTTGGATCTCAATACAATGTTCTCCCCCTCTCTTGTGGAGATCTATTCGATGTAAACTCTTTTTGCGGTGTGTTTGTCGAGATCCGATGAATTGTGGGTTTATGATCAAGTTTATCTATGAGAAATATCTGAATCTTCTCTGAATTCTTTTATGCATGATTGAGTTATCTTTGCAAGTCTCTTTGAATTATCAGTTTGGTTTGGCCTACTAGATTGATCTTTCTTGCCATGGGAGAAGTGCTTAGCTTTGGGTTCAATCTTGCGGTGTCCTTGCCATCTTTGTACCGTCGGATTGGCTTCATCCAACGACCAACTTTCAAAGTTATTCACACACTATATAGGGGTATAGATATATAGATGTTTGGTTTGCAGCCTAAGGTTGCCACGCCTAAGCTTAGGCGTGACACGATATCTTAGGCATGTGTTTGGTTCATTGCTACACTTGTGGCTTGCCACAATTAGCTACATGGTCCACATGTCATAGACTCAACTTCTTGCCAAATCTTGCCACACTTGTGGTGCCCATTTTGTTAGCCACATTTTTTGTGTCAGACACATGGGTTGTTTGGTTTTAGGCCTAGCAATGCCACACTTTATCATACAATGTTGCCAAGCTTGCCTAAGGTTAGGGGCTGTTTGGTTAGTAGGGTTGTTTGAATTGTGACTATCTTTGCCATATATTGCCACATGATTTTTGCCACACTTGCCTTAGTTGAGTTGCTTTGGTCCTGTTTGGTTTGTAGGCTAAGGTTGTCACGCCTAAGCTTAGGCGTGCCACAATATCTTAGGCATGTGTTTGGTTCATTGTCACACATGTGGCTTGCCATACTTTTCTAGTTACATGGTCCACATGTCATAGACTCAACTTCTTGCCAAATCTTGCCACACTTGTGGTGGCCATTTTGTTAGCCACACTTTTTGTGGCAGCCGAACTTTGCCTAAGCTTAGTTGTGGCAAAGTTAGTCATGAACCAAACAGACCCTTTCTTAGCCACACTTTGGCTTGCCTAAGGGAATCTTGCCACACAATTATTAGGGCCTGTTTGGTTTGTGACTAACTTTGCCAAAGATTGCCACACCTAAAGTTAGGCAAGTTTGACCAACTTAGGTGAGTGTTTGGTTCAAGCCACATCTTAGGCAAGCCACACTTGGGCCCCACATGGCATACACATAAAAAATGTGGCAAGATTCCCTTAGGGTTGCCAACTTGTGGCTCTCATTTTGATGAACTAACCTTAGGCAAGCTTGGCAAAATGGTGTGGCAAAGTGTGGCAATGCTAGGCCTAGAACCAAACAGCCCTTGTGTCTATGACATGTGGGACTCACTGCTCATAAAAAAAATCTTTGCCTTAGGTGTGGCAAACCAAACACCTACCTAACTTGGTCAAACTTGCCTAAGGTTAGGTGTGGAAAAGTGTGGCAAGGTGTGGCTAGGAACCAAACAACCACTAAGATTGCCAAAGATTGCCACACGTAAGGTTAGAAAAGTTTGACTAACTTAGGTGAGTGTTTGGTTCAAGCCACACCTTAGGCAAGTGATACGTCTCCAATGTATCTATAATTTTTGATTGTTCCATGCTATTATATTACTTGTTTTGGATGTTTATGGGCTTTATTTTACACATTTATATCATTTTTGGGACTAACCTACTAACCGGAGGCCCAACCCGTATTGCTGTTTTTTTTCCCTATTTCAGAATTTCGAAGAAAAGGAATATCAAACGGAGTCCAAACGGAATGAAACCTTCGGGAGCGTGATTTTTGGAACGAACGTGATCCACAGGACTTGGAGTGCAAGCCAATAAGCAATCGAGGCAGCCAGGAGATAGGAGGGCGCGCCCACCCCTCCTAGGCGCGCCCCCTGTCTCCTGGGACCCTCGAGCGGCCACCGACGTACTTCTTCTTCCTATATAACCCTACATACCCCAAAAACATCCAGGGAGCCACCGAAGAAAGATTTCCGCCACCATAACCTTCTGTATCCGCGAGATCCCATCTTGGAGTCATCGTCGGCGTTCTACCGCAGGGGGAATCCACCATGGAGGGCTTCTACATCAACACCATAGCCCTTCCGATGAGTTGTGAGTAGTTTACCACAGACCTTCGGGTCCATAGTTATAAGCTAGATGGCTTCTTCTCTCTTTTTGGATCTCAATACAATGTTCTCCCCCTCTCTTGTGGAGATCTATTCGATGTAAACTCTTTTTGCGGTGTGTTTGTCGAGATCCGATGAATTGTGGGTTTATGATCAAGTTTATCTATGAGAAATATCTGAATCTTCTCTGAATTCTTTTATGCATGATTGAGTTATCTTTGCAAGTCTCTTTGAATTATCAGTTTGGTTTGGCCTACTAGATTGATCTTTCTTGCCATGGGAGAAGTGCTTAGCTTTGGGTTCAATCTTGCGGTGTCCTTACCCAGTGACAGAAAGGGTTGCAAGGCACGTATTGTATTGTTGCCATCGAGGATAAAAAGATGGGGTTTATATCATATTGCTTGAGTTTATCCCTCTACATCATGTCATCTTTCTTAATGCGTTACTCTGTTCTTATGTACTTAATACTCGAGATGCATGCTGGATAGCGGTCGATGTGTGGAGTAATAGTAGTAGATGCAGGCAGGAGTCGGTCTACTTGTCATGGACGTGATGCCTATATACATGATCATGCCTAGATAATCTCATAATTATACGCTTTTCTATCAATTGCTCGATAGTAATTTGTTCACCCACTGTAATACTTATGCTATCTTGAGAGAAGCCTCTAGTGAAACCTATGGCCCCCGGCTCTATATTTTATCATATAAGCTTTCTATCTACTTTTATTTGCATCTTTATTTTCTACATCTATATTATAAAATACCAAAAATATATTTATCTTATCATATTATCTCTATCAGATCTCACTTCTGCAAGTGGCCGTGAAGGGATTGACAACCCCTTTATCATGTTGGTTGCGAGTTCTTTGTTTTTGTGTAGGTTCATGGGACTTGTGAGGAGCCTCCTACTGGATTAATACCTTGGTTCTCAAAAACTGAGGGAAATATTTACGCTAATGTGCTGAATCACCCTTTCCTCTTCAAGGAAAACCAACGCAAGCTCAAGACGTAGCAAGAAGGATTTCTGGCGCCGTTGCCAGGGAAGTCTTCGCTCAAGTCAAGACATACCAAGTACCCATCACAAACTCATCTCCCTCGCATTTACATTATTTGCCATTTGCCTCTTGTTTTCCTCTCCCCCACTTCACCCTTGCCGTTTTATTCTCCCTCTCTTTCCCAATCTCCTCTCTTTTCTGCTCGCCTTCTTCTTCCTCTCTCTTTCACTTGCCTTTTTCTGTTTGCTTGTGTGTTGGATTACTTGTTGCCATGGTGCAAGATAATACCGAATTGTGTGATTTCTCCAATACCAATAATAATGATTTCCTTAGTACTCCGATTGCTGCTCTTAATGATGTTGAGTCTTGTGAAATCAATGCTGCTTTGCTGAATCTTGTTATGAAAGATCAATTCTTCGGCCTTCCTAGTGAAGATGCCGCTACCCATCTAAACAACTTTGTTGATTTGTGTGTGATGCAAAAGTAAAAAGATACAGATAATGATATTGTTAAATTGAAGTTATTTCCGTTTTCACTTAGAGATCGTGCTAAAGTTTGGTTTTCGTCTTTGCCTAAAAATAGTATTGATTCTTGGAACAAGTTCAAAGATGCTTTTATCTCTAAGTATTTTCCTCCCGCTAAGATCATCTCCATTAGGAATGATATTATGAACTTTAAACAACTTGATCATGAGCATGTTGCCCAATCTTGGGAAAGAATGAAATTAATGATTTGCAATTGCCCTACTCATGGTTTGAACTTATGGATGATCATACAAAAATTTTATGCCGGTTTGAACTTTGCTTCTAGAAATCTTTTAGATTCGGCCGCCGGAGGCACATTTATGGAAATCACTTTAGGAGATGCTACAAAACTTCTTGATAATATTATGGCTAATTATTCTCAATGGCACACCGAACGATCTACTAGTAAAAAAGTGCATGCTATAGAAGAAATTAATGTTTTGAGTGGAAAGATGGATGAGCTTATGAGATTGTTTGCTACTAAGAGCTCTTCCATTGATACCAATGATATGGCTTTATCTACCTTGATTTAGAATAATAATGAATCTATGGATGTAAATTTTGTTGGTAGGAATAATTTTGGAAACAATGCTTATAGAGGAAACTTTAATTCTAGACGGTTCCCTAGCAATTCCTCTAATAATTATGGGAATTCATACAATAATTCTTATGGTAATTTTAATAAGATACCCTCTGATTTTGAAAATAGCGTGAAAGAATTTATGGTCTCTCAAAAGAATTTTAATGCTTTGCTTGAAGAAAAATTGCTCAAAGTTGATGATTTGGCTAGGAACGTTGATAGACTTTCGCTTGATGTTGATTCTCTTAAACTTAGATCTTCGTCTCCTAAGCATGATATCAATGAGTCTCTCAAATCTATGAGAAGTTCCATTGATGAGTGCAAAGAAAGAACCGCTAGATTGTGTGCTAAGAAAGATTGCTTTATAAAAGCGTGTTCTTCTAGTTTCCTTGAAAATAATGATGAAGATCTTAAGGTTATTGATGCATCCCCTATTAGATCCTTGTTTTGCAATATGAATCTTGATGATAATGGGACTGGAAGTGAATCAATTTTTGTTTAAAAAGCGTTCTGATAATTTGGAGTTTTTAGATCTTGAAGCTAAATTTGGTAAAAGTGCAACTAGAGAGGTCAAAACTTTAAATAGTATTGAACCCACTATCCCGGATTTCAAGGAATTTGATTGTGATAATTGTTCTTTAGAAAGTTGTATTTCCTTGTTACAATTCGTTGTGAATTCTCCTCATGCTTATAGTCAAAATAAAGCCTTTACCAAACATATTGTTGATGCCTTGATGCAATCTTTTGAAGAAAAACTTAATTTGTAAGTTTTTATACCTAGAAAACTTAATGATGAGTGGGAACCTACTATAAAGATTAAAATTAAAGATTATGAGTGTTTTGCTTTGTGTGATTTAGGTGCTAGTGTTTCCACGATTCCGAAAACTTTATGCGATATTCTAGGTTTCCATGATCTTGATGATTGCTCTTTAATTTTGCACCTTGCGGATTCCACCATTAAAAAGCCAATGGGAAGGATCAATGATGTTCTCATTGTTGCAAATAGAAATTTGGTGCCCGTAGATTTTATCGTTCTTGATATAGATTGCAATCTTTCTTGCCCTATTATTCTTGGTAGACCTTTCCTTAGAACGATTGGTGCGATTATTGATATGAAGGAAGGGAATATTAGATTCCAATTTCCATTAAAGAAAGGCATGGAGCACTTTCCAAGAAATAAAGTCAAATTACCTTATGAATCTATCATGCGAGCTACCTATGAATCAAGTGCCAAAGATGGCACTACTTAGATCTATCCTTGCTTTTATGCCTAGCTAGGGGCGTTAAATGATAGCGCTAGTTGGGAGGCAACGCAATTTTCTTTGTGTTTTTTGTTTTTGTTCCTGTTTAGTAATAAATTTTGCATCTACTTTCTGTTTAGATGTGTTTTCATGTTTTATTTAGTGTTTGTGCCAAGTAGAACCTATAGGATAACCTATGATATGAGTTGATTTGATTCTGCTGAAAAACAGAAACTTTGCGCTCACGAGAAAAAATTCAATAAAACACAGAAACGAGATTTTGCATTGATTCTTTTTTCTGCTGTTCAATAAACAAAATTTTTAGGACGTCCTATTTTGGTAGGATTTTTAAGGTTCCAGAAGTTTGCGTTAGCTACAGATTTCTACATACTGTTCTGTTTTTGACAGATTCTGTTTTTTGTGTGTTGTTTGCTTATTTTGATGTATCTATGGCTAGTATGTAAGTGTATGAACCACAGAGAACTTGTAATACAGTAGGTTTAACACCAATATAAATAAAGAATGAGTTTATTACAGTACCTTATGTGGTGGTTTTGTTTTCTTTCACTAACGGAGCTTATGAGATTTCCTGTTGAGTTTTGTGTTGTGAAGTTTTCAAGTTTTGGGTAAAGCTTTGATGGACTATGGAATAAAGAGTGGTGAAAGCCTAACTTGGGGATGCCCAAGGCATCGCCTCTGTCGTCTTTGTTCATTGGTAACTTTACTTGGAGCTATATTTTTATTCACCACATGATATGTGTTTTGCTTGGAGCGTCGTGTATTATATTAGTCTTTGCTTTTTAGTTTACCACAATCATCCTTGCTGTACACACCTTTTGGGAGAAGCCCACTTGATTTGAATATGCTATGTGCTTCACTTATATCTTTTGAGCTAGATAGTTTTTGCTCTAGTACTTCACTTATATCTTTTAGAGCACGGTGGTGGATTAATTTTGAAGAAATTGCTAGTCTCTCATGCGTCACTTATATTATTTTGAGAGCTCTTAGAACAGCATGGTATTTTCTATGGTTATGAATTTGGTCCTAGAATGATGAGCATCCAAGTTGGGTATAATAAAAACTATCATAGAAAGTGCATTAAACACTAGGATCAATTTGATGCTTGATAATTGTTTTGAGATATAAAGGTAGTAATGTTAGAGTCATGCTAGTGGATAATTATGAAATTGAGAAATACTTGTGTTGAAGTTGGCAAGTCCCGTAACATGCACGTATGGTAAAAGTTGTGTGACAAATTTGTTGTATGAGGTTCTCTTTTGATTGAATTCCTTATGAGTGGCAGTCGGGGACGAGCGATGGTCTTTTCCTACCAATCTATCCCTCTGGGGGCATGCATAGTAGTACTTTGCTTCGAGGGCTAAGTAGACTTTTGCAATAAGTATATGAGTTCTTTATGACTAATGTGAGTCCATGGATATACGCACACTCATCCTTCCACTTTGCTAGCCTCTATTTTACAGCACAATTTTCGCCGGTAGCATGCACCATTTATTTACCTTCCTCAAAACAGCCACCATACCTACCTATTATGGCATTTCCATAGCCATTCCGAGATATATTGCCATGCAACTTTCTACCATTCCGTTTATTATGACACGCTCCATCATTGTCATATTGCTCTTTGCATGATCATGTAGTTGACATCGTATTTGTGGCAAAGCCACCTTCATAATTTTCATACATGTCGCTCTTGATTCATTGCATATCCCGGTACACCGCCGGAGGCATTCATATAGAGTCATATCTTGTTCTAGCTTTGAGTTGTAATTCTTGAGTTTCAAATCAATAAAAGTGTGATGATCTTCATAATTAGAGCATTGTCCCAGTGAGAAAAGGATGATGAAGACTATGATTCCCCCATAAGTCGGGATGAGACTTCGGACTTTATAAAAAATAAAAGAGGCCAAAGAAGCCCACCAAAAATAAAAAAAAAGAAAAAAAAGAAAAAATAAAATGAGAGAAAAAGAGAGAAGGGACAATTGCTACTATCTCTTTTCCACACTTGTGCTTCAAAATAGCACCATGATCTTCATGATAGAGAGTCTCCTATGTTGTCACTTTCATATACTAGTGGGAATTTTTCATTATAGAACTTGGGTTGTATATTCCAATGATGGGCTTCCTCAAAATGCCCTAGGTCTTCGTGAGCAATCAAGTTGGATGCACACCCACTTAGTTTCTTTTGTTGAGCTTTCATACATTTATAGCTCTAGTGCATCCGTTGCATGGCAATCCCTACTCACTCACATTGATATATGTTAATGGGCATCTCCATAGCCCGTTGATACGCCTAGTTGATGTGAGACTATCTTCTCCCTTTTGTCCTTACAACCACCACCATATACCACCATAGTGCTATGTCCATGGCTTGCGCTCATGTATTGTGTAAGAGTTGACAAAAAGCTGAAGCGCGTTAAAAAGTATGAACCAATTGCTCGGCTCGTCATCGGGGTTGTACATGATGGGAGTATTTTGTGTAATGAAAATGAAGCATGGCCTAACTATATGATTTTGTAGGGATAAGCTTTCTTTTGCTATGCTATTTTGATAGGACATGATTATTTGTTAGTATGCTTCGAAGTATTATTATTTTTATGTTTTATAAGCTTTTATCTTGAATCATTTGGATCTGAACATTCATGCCACAATAAAAAAAGTACATTGATAATTATGCTAGGTAGCATTCCACATCAAAAATTCTGTTTTTATCATTGACCTACTCGAGGACGAGCAGGAATTAAGCTTGGGGATGCTTGATACGTCTCCAACGTATCTATAATTTTTGATTGTTCCATGCTATTATATTACCTGTTTTGGATGTTTACGGGCTTTATTTTACACATTTATATCATTTTTGGGACTAACCTACTAACCGGAGGCCCAACCCGTATTGCTGTTTTTTTGCCTATTTCAGTATTTCGAAGAAAAGGAATATCAAATGGAGTCCAAACGGAATGAAACCTTCGGGAGCGTGATTTTTGGAATGAACGTGATCCAGAGGACTTGGAGTGCAAGTCAAGAAGCAATCGAGGCGGCCAGGAGATAGGAGGGCGTGCCCACCCCTCCTCGGCACGCCCCCTGTCTCCTGGGACCCTCGAGCGGCCACCGACGTACTTCTTCTTCCTATATAAGCCTACATACCCCGAAAACATCCAGGGAGCCACCGAAGAAATATTTTCGCCACAGTAACCTTCTGTATCCACGAGATCCCATCTTGGAGCCGTCGCCGGCGTTCTACCGGAGGGGGAATCCACCATGGAGGGCTTCTACATCAACACCATAGCCCTTCCAATGAGTTGTGAGTAGTTTACCATAGACCTTCGGGTCCATAGTTATTAGCTAGATGGTTTCTTCTCTCTTTTTGGATCTCAATACAATGTTCTCCCCCTCTCTTGTGGAGATCTATTCGATGTAAACTCTTTTTGCGGTGTGTTTCTCGAGATCCGATGAATTGTGGGTTTATGATCAAGTTTATCTATGAGAAATATATGAATCTTCTCTGAATACTTTTATGTATGATTGAGTTATCATTGCAAGTCTCCTCGATTTATCAGTTTGGTTTGGCCTACTAGATTGATCTTTCTTGCCATGGGAGAAGTGCTTAGCTTTGGGTTCAATCTTGTGGTGTCCTTACCCAGTGACAGAAAGGGTTGCAAGGCACATATTGTATTGTTGCCATCGAGGATAAAAAGATGGGGTTTATATCATATTGCTTGAGTTTATCCCTCTACATCATGTCATCTTTCTTAATGTGTTACTCTGTTCTGATGAACTTAATACTCTAGATGCATGCTGGATAGCGGTCGATGTGTGGAGTAATAGTAGTAGATGCAGGGAGGAGTCGGTCTACTTGTCACGGACATGATGCCTATATACATGATCATGCCTAGATAATCTCATAATTATTCGCTTTTCTATCAATTGCTCGACAGTAATTTGTTCACCCACCATAACATTTATGCTATCCTGAGAGAAGCCTCTAGTGAAGCCTATGTCCCCCGGGTCTATCTTTTATCATATAAGCTTTCTATCTACTTTTATTTGCATCTTTATTTTCTGCATCTGTATTATAGAATACCAAAAATATATTTATCTTATCATATTATCTCTATCAGATCTCACTTTCGCAAGTGGCCGTGAAGGGATTGACAACCCCTTTACCGTGTTGGTTGCGAGTTCTTTGTTTGTTTGTGTAGGTTCGTGGGACTTGTGAGGAGCCTCCTACAGGATTGATACCTTGGTTCTCAAAAACTAAGGGAAATACTTATGCTACTGTGTTGCATCACCCTTTCCTCTTCAAGGAAAACCAATGCAAGCTCAAGATGTAGCAGCAAGCCACACTAAGGCCCCACATGACATACACACAAGAAATGCGGCAAGATTCCCTTAGGCTTGCCAACTTGTGGCTCTCATTTTGAAGAACTAATAACTTTGCCTAAGCTTAGTTCTGGCAAAGTTAGTCATGAATTAGGTTCAACCATGGAGTCTTCTAGATTATACATGTGGTAGAATATGGTGGATGATATCCAGCGACCAGTAGTGCTCGGATTTGCCATCTTTGTACCGTCGGATTGGCTTCATCCAACGACCAACTTTCAAAGTTTTTCACACACTATATAGGGGGTATAGATATAGATGTGCCGGTCCATTGCAATGGATCCAAAGTATATCTATTTAGTGGAGTGTACTCTAAACAAATTATCTATTTATTTTTCTCTAACCTTTCGTAGCCATGCAACCAAGCCACATAAGCTTCATGGGTGCCCCCCACATCATATTATTCATACTATGTTGATTGAAAAAAAGATAAATCACCCAAAACAAGATCTTCCCGTTTTTTGTTCCTATGATGTTGTGCCGTGCACGTACCTACTAGTTGTATAGTGGTAGCACTAGTAATATAGTATTAGAAGTACAAACTTGGTACTAGTAGGAGTAGTACTAGTACAGAATGCTCCTACTCTATGAACGAGCCCCATCTGACACAAAAGTTCTTGGCTTCCATGCTACATCTAGATCTTCCCATTGTTTCTGTTTTCCAACCCGGCGGCGGGCGGGGTGTGGTTTGCAATAGTCGGTTTGCTCAACGGCGGTCCCACATGAAAGTGAAAATGCTATGCAACACGCCTTCCCTAAGCTATGTGTCATGCCGAACGGGCCGTGGAGTACTCCCGATTCCCGGGCGTGTGGGGGTGCGACACGAACGCGACAGGCCTTTTCCTTTTACTAGCAATGTGCCCGTGCGTTGCAACAGATCCAAATTAGTAGAATAGTAGTACTTCTTCACAAACTTGAAACAAATCACTCTTGTTTTGATATACTCCTAATATATTACTCCCTCCATACCTAAATATTTGTCTTCTTAGAGATTTCAAATGGACTATCACATACGGATTATATAGACATATTCTAGTGTTTCTAGCAAGATGCCCGCGCGTTGCACGAAGTTGATGGAAAAGGTAAGCACAACTTATAAATTGACGGATGGAGTACTAGTTACAGTGATGCATATAATTAAGCAAAGGGATCACACATGTCAGTATTGAATGGAACGAGAATGCAACAGCACAATAAGAATTAAGGCCACGATAATGTGATCGCAGTGGTGGTTACAGAAGGCAAGAAGTAAGACGGATCCATGAACGTACGACCTCCTCCTCCTCAACTTAGTGCGCCGGGCCACCGACCGGCGGCTAAGGAGCAGAGGCTTGTGTGGCGAGGTCGAGGTGCTTCTCAGCAAAGGCATCCAAGGCTTCCAGCCGGTTGAGGAAGGCCAACGTCGTAGCGTCCTCACTAGCCTTGTAGATACCTATGTACACGATTTGCTCGTACACGTGGATGTGTAGGTCGACAAATTCTTGCAGGGCGAGGTGCCTCGCGGGGCACGCGACCTCCAGGTGGACATTCTTCGTGGCGTCAGCGGGCAGTCGCAGGGCCACCGGTGCTTGAAAGAGGTTCCGGCCATGGAGGCCGATTAGGGTGGCAGGCAATGAGGAGCCCGGGCGTGCGGGATGGAGGAGTACGGCGATGTCGTCCGCGAGCTTCTTGAGGACGGTGAACTTGTTGCTAGTGGCAACGATCATCTGGTCCAACTGAGAGTCGTAGTTGGCGTCGACGGTGGCCATCCACCAGCCGGTCTCCAACACCGTCTGGAGACGATCCTCGGCACCATGCCGCAGGCCGGTGTCGTGGACCATCTAGCACAGCCGCTGGCTGCTCATGTGCATCACCGTCATGGGTCTGGAGTGAGCTCTTTTGCGCTTAGTGTAGGTGCTTAGGCAAATGCTTAGGTGCGTACGATGTGGTAGATGCATTGGAATGGAGGGGCGCCTTTATATGAGGGCAATGAGGGCAAACTGCATTGCATTCACATCGTGCAGCCTCTTTTCCCGGACCTCCTCCCATTACTTCCCTCATGCATTAATTGAAGGAGGATGCATTGGCCATTCAACATTTTGGGAACCGCTACTCCCTCCCTCGTTTGCATTAAAGCCGTATTGGGAACTGCACCGCCCACTGTCAAATCGAATACTCCCTCCGTCTAGGTGAGTATTAAGTCATCTTATGAAAACCAAATAGTAAACACATAGGCATGGTGCATTAACTCTCACGTTGTTTCTTATTTTTTGACATAAATAGAGGAATCAACCAATAAGAGATGTGGGGCTTGTATGCTTTAATGACTTGAGACTATCAAACATGAAATGCAGTGGCCAGTACGTTGCATGCAATTATATCAATAAGGGAATACCTAGAACTCATCTAGATGAGATATAATTTGGTCTCATTCACTTTGAAAACAAGAACAAATACAACCCACGTCAGCACACACGCATCTTATAGCATCACATCCAATGGCTATAAAAGATGAATGAGACCAAATTATATCTCATCTAGATGAGTTCTAGCAAAACTGTATTAATAATACTTAGTATCATATATTAGTATCATGTAGTACTTTATTTGTTGCCATGTATGACACATAGTAGCATAGCATTTATTATGATATGGTATCATGATATGATACTCAACTCTCTCTCTTTCTTCATTTAATTCTATGACACCCCATCAAAATTCCCAAGTTGGCATGCATGATATAGCTATGATACTACCATTACAACCAGCCTTAGCAAATAAACATTAAGTTCTCTTGTTTTCCTCTCCACCTTGGTCACCTAGACGGAGGGAGTATACTGTGAGGGTGCTTGGATCCAAGGGACTTATTTTAGTCTGACTAAAAATAGTCTCTTTAAGAGGCTAAAGTTCCAAGCACCCCTTACTGAAGAGGGGCTAAAACTAGTCTTGAGACTAAATTTTTTTAGTCAGGGGTACCCCTACTAAAATGTGGATTAGTCCTCTCTCTCCTCATTTAACTCCTCTCCTTTAACACAGGCAAGTTCTGGATTGGAGGGTTTGGAGGATAATAAATGCTCATTAACTTGATTTAAGTCTCTTTAGTATTTGGATCCAAGCATGGGTGAGGCTAGCAAATTTTAGTCCCACTACTTTTAGTCATGGGACTAAAACGTATCCAAACACCCTCTATACTATTTAAAAGTAGAGGGCGGGGCTTTTCCTGCGCGGTAGGCGGGGCGGTTCCGCCTAGTCGGTTTGACAGAGATGCGAGAAGATGAGGGAGTAGGCTGCTGCAAACATAGGGCTGTGTGATTTGACAGCGAGTTACTGCTGGACAGGTGGGGCCCCGTGATTTCACTTGCCATTATCATATTAACTGCGGCACTACGACCGGCGTGAGTCTCCCGATTCCTGACCACCTCCATACGGGTGCCTCTCCCAATGCTCCACCATGTAGTTGAGGCTGGCTCTTGCATGAGAGCCCACTTCTCCACTTTTTCCTTGCCTCTCTTTCCTCCACATATATACCACTATTGTAGTACTACTTACTTGCTCCTATAGGTGCTAAGCTTGCCACATAGGCATAAAGTCTGATGTGGCAAGTTAATTAAGAAGAGAGGGACTAGTTTGGTGACCCAAGGAAGAAATGGTGCTAAGCGCGTGTACTTAGGTGAAAAGACAATTTTGAGTCTGTAGCTAATTAAATGAAGCAAACTTAGCAACAAAAAACCAATAAGCACCTATGCATTGGGGACTTGATTGCTAAGCCATTTAATGCCCTTAGCACCTCATCTAAAGCACCATTTCATTGGAAGAGGTCACTCCTTGGCAAATGCAACAAATACTACAGTACGAAGAAAGAGATAGAGAGAAGTAAAAAAATACACTTATAGCCAACCTTAGAGCTAACCTTGTTGTAGTATGAGTGACTAAGTGATGACATGCCAACATCAGATAGCCTAACGCATCGTGTTAAACCTCCAAGGGCGCGACCGCGTGAGCGACGCGATGGTCGTGGTAGGCGCGACCATGATACGGGCTGCTGGCAGCCCTTGGATCTGAGATCGAACGGTCGCATGCTAAGTTGCTGAAAATTTGCAGAATAACCCTCTAGGATAGGATATTCACCCATAGGTCTAGAATCACACCATGCAACCGTTCGATCTCAGATCCAAGGACTCTCGGAAGCCCGTATCATGGGAGAATGGAAAGCCACTACCCTGTCGTTCGCACGCTGGCAGTTCGCTCCTACTCGTCCCCGCACATCCTTTAATATTACGGCGGTTCGCTCCTAGTCGTCCCATCCTTTCACATTACGGCAGTTCCACTAATCCTAACCCTCCTCCCAAATCCATGGCATCCCGAATCTCCATGATCGGCGATGAGTACAAGGTTAGAACCATCACTGGCGATGAGTTCGACGTCATCTACACCCGTTCTTCCGCGACGGTGAAAGGATGCCTTTCTCGCTTCAGACGCATGTTCGAAAACTCAGATGATGAGTGGGTCGCTGGGCTAGATGTTGAGTACACCACAGTCTTGGGATGATAGAAGGGTCTAAAGGAGGAAGAGAGGAAGAATCCCGCCATGATCTAGGTTTGCCTACATGACTTATGCTTGGTCAACCACATATGCCATGTCGATGTTGAATGCCTGGATTTTAAGAACTTCCTCAAGAGCAACCTAGTCAAATTCGTTACTGTAGACTTTACGAACGACAAAAAATTCATGGGTCAGGTAGGCCTCGTTGTAGGCAACCCCTTCGACCTCCAGAAGAATCGGCTGCTGCCCTCCAGTGGCCAGCCTTCAATGTTGACCCTGGCAGGAGCCATGGTTCATCCTTCGTACGATAAACTGGAGAAACCTCAATACAGGTTTCATCATCATGCATGGCAGCGAAATGTACTAGATATAGACCTCATCCACTACACTGCAATGGATGGATACCTTTGTTTCAATATCTACAAGGGTTAGATGAAGAGCAAGAGCCAAGTGTGCGGTTCAAGCAAATAAGTATCGGCCAAGAGGAAGAGGGACAAGGACGATGTCGAGGACATGGACAAGGACTCCGAGTAAGGTGGCAGTGTCGTTGCTCATGGTGGTTCTAATGCAGTGTCTACCGGAGTAGTTGCAAAGTTTAATTTCAGGTGTGCTTAGTTTAATTTGAGGGGTGTGTTGTGCTGAGCCCCCAGCAGAACTATGTTATGTTTCTTCTCGTTACTTTAACTCTTCAGTACGTACATACTAGTATTTCTTACATCTCATCTTTTAGTTGGTATATTACTACCACTCGTTTCTTCACATTATATACGTACAATATATATGGCCAACATCATATCGCCAGCATTTTAGTTGTCAAAGAATTTCAGGGAGCTTAGTTTTGTCAAAGAATTCCAGGGTGCTTAGTTTTATTTGAGGGGTGGGTTGTGCACTTGTGCTGGACACCATTATTGTGACTAGCCTTTTTAATAGTACTATATACATAATTTGGCGAAGAGCGCTCTCTATATGTACCACCTTTTTTTTTAATTTCAAGTTTTGCTCCATGGCGCAATCCATTGATACTACTACTGTACAAAAGTGGAGTATATACATTTTTTAAAAAGGCTAGAGGGCGGGGCAGTCTAGCTTGGTCGGTTTCACAAGAGCCGAGAGCCTTTGAGATTTGACGTCTCATTACTGCTGTCAAATTGAATAGTACTGCGTCGCCCGCTGCACGCCCGGCACCTCCATTAAACCCCTCCGTTAAACCTGCATGCAAACCAAGAATCCTACTCCGGCCACACGTCCGTTCATGAGCGGGCCGGAATTAAACGCAACACCAGTCGAGCTCCTCCCGTCCGCCCTCAGTTTAAACAAGGCCAGACGCCAATTAAGCTCCTACCGTCCGCCCTCTATTTACACGAGGCAAGACAAACAGTGGGCAAGAATCGCACCCCTCCGTCGCTCCCCCATCTCCTCCTTCACCATTTTCTCCACTCTTCCGATGGCTTCTAGGGATCCATTCTCCGGTATATTACCTGGCTGGGTGGCCTGGCAAGCCCTCCGGATACGGGCGAGGCCGCTCGGTGCTTCACCAACCTCGCTTGGCCCGACGAAGCCAGTTGCCGCCCCAAGCAGGCGCGTGGTTCAGCAACTCACCGCTCTAGTTCATCTCGATGAGGAGTGGCGAGTTGCTCCACGCCGGCATGGCAGCGAGCACGCCGGTACGGGCGTCATCGCTGCCGCGTCGTACCGCATCACTAGTGCCTGCGGTGGCCATGCCTCCCGTGCCTGCGGCAGCACCATGCAGGAAGAGATAGAAGTCGGGTGTGTGGAGAGCGACGAGTCGGTGGCCAGCTTCTCTCTGTCCGCCGCCAGCATCAAGGATAAGTAGAACATGGGAGGCCGCCGCCACTTGGGACCCATGAAGGCCACCGCCAAGGCGACGACTGCGCATTCAGGTGGTTTCTTTGCTACTTCGTCTCTTCCGAGGACCTTCCTCGACCCCGCAAGTGTCTGACGGACATGAGGAAGACAAAGGGATCCACGGGCGGCCATTTAGATTATGTACTCCCTCTGCAGCTGGCGGGAAAAATTTGTTCTAAGAATGGATAAATTGTATGTATCTATAACTAAAATAAGTCTAGATACATCCATTTCTAGGACAAGTATTTCCGGACGGAGGGAGTATTAATTATACCAAGAGAGCCGGATTGGCACTGCTTAGTTCATGTAAATGTAATGAAATCCATCATGTTTATATGAAGATCCGGCTTTTTTATACGAAATCCGTCATGCTTATATGAAATTAGTCCGTGTTTGCACGAATTTCATCTGGTTGGTTAGAGTTGTAAAAATGTATGCCGCTGGCATTTGATGTCGTCCTCCGCGGAAGGAAGCGAGAGGAAATTTGTTGGCTGTTGTTGGAGATGCTCTTATGCTGGAAATAATAGAGTGACATCCAATCCATTTGAGTTAATTGCATGTATGATTGTCCCTCTATAAAAAGTTAATTGTATGTACAGTGTACATGTGACTTGCAAGGTGGCTACAGCTTCGTACATAAAGTTAAAAAGAAACAAGTCCATCCTTAATCTTGTATTCTAAGTACTCTGTGGGTTCCACTGTCAGTACAGTAGCGAAAGAAGTATATATTAAATAAGTAATATATAATATAAAAATCTAAAGTTAAAAGATAGAATTCGAACTCATGTCATCGCGTTGCGAGCATCCGAGGCTAACCAGCCTAGCACATTTTTGTTGTAGACCATGCTGGAGATATATCTCCATGTCTACTCTTATACTCCATTCGTTCCTAAATATTTGTCTTTTTCAGATTTCAAATGGACTACCACATACGGATGTGTATGTAGACATATTTTAGAGTGTAGATTCACTCATTTTCCTCCGTATGTCTTTTCAGGAAGGGGTCAGATTTGTCCTTGATTTATTTATGAGGTATCCAGATGGCACTGCACCGCAAAGAAAAGAGGGTAACATCAAAATTATGGACTACTTTTTTGAGTATGTTGATAAGGTCCGGTCATAGTCACTTGTTGAAATCTCTAAAAAGACAAATACTCCCTCCGTCCGGAAATATTTGTCATCAAAATGGATAAATGGAAATGTATCTAGACGTATTTTAGTTTTAGATACATTTCTTTTTATCCATTTTGACGACAAGTATTTTCGGACGGAGGGAGTATTTAGGAACGGAGGGAGTAGAAAATAGAGTTGGTGATGATGGTGTGCATGCCATCCTGCAATATAGGCCGTCGGATTTATATCTAACGGATAGGAAAGAAACTATGGCAATTTTGTAAAAATATACCCACACGCCTCTCCACGTTCGCAAATAAGGCCTTCCCTCTTCAGCCTTTTCTCTCACAAGATAAACTACTCATACAAATGCATCTTGATGTTCCATGCAACGGATGGGCAGCTAGCTAGTTTCTTTTGAAATAGTTGCTGCGATAATTGGGTTGAAGTGATATATTTTATGTCTGCCCCGAATGATTTCAGATTTACTAGTAGTAACAAAGAAAAGGATGCCTTGTAAATTAACAGAAAACAGGGTGAAAACTATCACATGAGGCCGGTAAAAACAAGGCACACTAGGTTCAGCGTCATCGTCACTATAGTTGTGCGCGTGCGAGAAGTCTACATATCGAGGGGGCTACTGAGCGAGGCACCGAGACACAATGTTTGAGAGAGAAACCAATTGACAGATTATGATCAGATCGAGTTGTCACCCTTTTGCTATCATTGTTGGGGGGGAGAAAGACATATCGAGAGTGTGTGCGGTAGGCACAGAGGCACAACTAGCGTGCGCGTGTGTGTGTGTGGTTGTGTTTGAAAGAGGAGTAGATAGATTATTATCAAGATCGATGTGCCACCCTACTCCTTCGGTGCCGGGTAGTGTGTGTGTGTGTATGTTTGAGAGAGAAGCCAGCCGATAGATTAGTATCAAGATCGAGGTGTCACCCTACTCCTTTGGTGTTAGGAAATGTGGGTGTGTGGGTGTGTGTGTGGGGGGGGGGGCAGTGACACTCACATATCTCTACTCTTATAAAAAACAGAGTTGGTGATGATGGTGTTCCTGCCGTCTTACAATATAGGCCATCCAATTTATATCCGATGGATAGGAAGGAAACTATGGCAATTTTGCAAAAAGATACCCACACCCCTCTCCGCATTTGCAAATAAGGCATATCCTCGTTCATCCTTCTACCACAAGATAAACTACTCATACAAATGCATCTTGATGTTCCGTGCAACACATGGGCATCTTGCTAGTAGGGAGAAGGAGTTTGTGTGACACATATCTAGCTATATTAAGGGATAGGTAGATAGCATTTGTGCGAGGCATACTTAAAGCATCACGAAGATAAATAAACGGTGTGCATGCTAGTGCCAAAAAATGAAGCGAGAAACAATGTGCGCACGCGCGAGCGCGCGCGCGCGTGTGTGTGTGTGTGTGTGTGTGTGTGTGTGTGTGTGTGTGTGTGTGATAGAGAGAGAGAGAAATCTCAAAACAAAAGGTGCTCTGTTGGAATCCCATTGTATGCATTCATATGGTTCCGGAACTCGAGTTAACCTTAGGCATATGTGTGAGAGACATTATTATACTTTGAGACATTAGTGGTTGTGGGTGGGCAGAATTAAAGGGGTGAGCGTGTTAGACAGAGAGAGCGTGTGTGTTTCTGTGTGAGAGACTTGTAGGACGGGGTAGAAAGACGAATTTAACCTTCACGGAGGGAGAGAAATACACGAAGTGCGCGTGTGTGATTCCGATGCCCACAGGGAAATGAGATATGTATGCGTGTGAGAGAGATTGCACAATTCATTCACGTATCACTATCTAGCGATCGTGGACGTGCATCGCTTGAACATAAGTCAATATCTACTTCGTATCGTGGCCAAAGGTACAATATCGATTCAACGCTATAAAGACTGGACACTCACATATCACATTTTTTCTATTTAAATAAACCTTTTCAGTTGTGCATGCCAAAGTTACAGTGATGTTTCTTCAAACAACCAATGTAGCTATCATGTACATGCACCATTGTTACTCTTGCATTCAAATTCATTAGTCTTGGATGATTTAAGTTTCTATTTTGAAGTAATATATGTAATATTCATATATGAATTCAACGGGTACGCAATTTATGAAATGGAGGCTATGTAATCATATGAGGTAACACTTTTAAGTAGCGGACTACAATATCCATTTCTTTTTGTGCGCCTCTACACTAACACGTCAATGCATTATGTTTAAAGTAAATAACCAATGGCACTAAATTATCTATTTACACGAGAAATACATAGGCTGAGCGTTTGATCCCTTTTTTTGTGAACGCGCCACTACACCCGTACGATTGGCCGCGCCCGTGTGAACGTCCAAGTTATCGGCGCATCATCCCGAGTTATTGTCTTTTTTCTGGGGTGGACTTCACACCAGTTATTAACTGCTGACGCGTGCCCCGTGTACACAGTCTAGCATGACCTTCCCGCTAGCACGGTCCAAAATTAGTTGAAGCTGGATACGAACGATCCCGCAGGCGGCAAAATCTCCCGCCTCCTTCTAAAATTTCCGCCACCTTAGTCTTTAGCATGGGAAATTCCCTTTTTGTCCTTGGTGCACGGAGACCAACAGTTACAATACCACCCTCATCTACATAATAGGTCAGGGCTGCTTTGGTAACTTCCGGTTCCCCCCACTACATGGCACCCCCATTTCTTCTCCCCCTCCCACAAAAACGACTAACTCCATAGCAGCAGAGCATCTTACATCACGCCGCCCGTACTTCATCGCCCTTTCTCCCCTCCCTTCTTGAAACCCTAGACTGCTCATCCACCGGCGTACCATAGCCCATTCACTGCCGGCAGCGTCTACCTCGCCGGATCTGCTTCTGCGGCCGCATCTACCCCTCCCACCTACCATAGAAACAAGTAGACTGCTCATCCACCACTGTACCACAACCAATTTAGTGTTGGCCTTGTCCACGGCGCCGGATTTGCTTCGCTGGTACTCTCGTCAACCGTCGCGCATCTGCAGCGGCTCATTCATACTCCCCACCGGAGACGCTTCGTCCACACCCCCCGGAGCCGCCCCACCGATGCCCCCGTCGACGGCCTCTGATCCTCTTCGCCGACACCTTCCTTAACCCTACCGAAGCCGCTTCATCGACACCATCGTCAACCCTACCCAAGTAGCTTCACCTATACCATTCTCAACCCTACCGGGGCCGCTTTGCCAACTCACAAGTCCACGGCCTCAGATCCGCTTCCTCGCACCCTCATCCAACCTACCGGAGCAGCTTTTGATGCCCCGTCCATGGCCGCAGATCTGCATCATCGACACCATCCTTAACCCAACCACTAGAGCAGCTTCTGACGCCTCATCCACGGCCGCAGATCCGCATCGTCGAGACCATCCTTAACCCAACCACCGAAGCAGCTTCTGACACCCCGTCCACGGCCGCAGATCCGCGTCGTCGACACCATCCTTAACCCAACCACCAGAGAAGATTCACCTACGCCCTCATCCACGGCCACAGATCCGCTTCGCCCACACCATAGTCCACCCTACCGGAGCCGCTCCACAAACACCCTACTCGACGGTTCTAGATCTCCTTACCATACCCCGACAGCCAGCACAGCGTCATCACCCTTAACGTTTCTAACCTAATTCCCACTGTTTGGAGAGATGCCAAGCACCCGCCACGGCCTAGGTACTTGTCACCTTTAAACCCGTCCAGCATCACCTGCCCGATGTACTTCAGATATACTAACCGGTCGCCTTTACCTGTTATGCAGCTGGCAAAAACTACAAGGACGATGTTTCTTCTGGATCTAACAGCTTGGCCAACCAAGATCCTGGACTGAGGCATTGCTATGATCTTGTAAGTGAGTCTCTCTCTCTTGTATTGTTCTGTGCCTGCCAGCGTGCTTTGCTAGGATTTTCGACCAGTAATCCCTTTGTGCAGACAATGATTTCTACTACTAGCTGCTAAATTAGATATGTAGATGTCATACATGATACTACCTCGTACCTCGTTCCTAAATATAAGTCTTTCTAGAGATTCCACTATAGGCTACATACGGAGCAAAATGAGTGAATCTACACTCGAAAATGCATCTATATACATCTGTATGTGGTCCATACTGGAATCTCTACAAAGACATATATTTAGGAACAGGGGCAGTACATTACACAAAATCAAGGGTGGCATGTAGGAATTCTAGTGCACTACATTAGGCTCCCTTAGAGTGCCTGCTAGTCCAGCACACAGCGTCATGGCTAGTTTATGGTACGCACACAATCGTTAATTGGTGGTTTAAATATGCGCAAGGGATATGCAATGTAGTATCATGTAGAGATGTCTGAAATTAGCCGTGTCAACTTGCAGATAGGGTTACACAATGAAAAAGTACAAGATGTATGTGGCAATTTCATGGAACATCGCAAAAAAAGGAGAGGCAGCGGTGAGCCTATACAGTGTGCTATGGTACGTCACTCCTCCATTGCAATCATTGTGACATGTTATTTGTATGTCAGTTCTATTAGCCAAGTTTCTTAGGGACAGTTATTACGAGTTATCCTAAGAAAATAAGTACCTGTGAATATAAGCTCCATGTAATAAGCCAACCAGTTCTTTTCATTGCGTTTTCAGCTTATCTTTGGTATGATCAGTGGAAATTCTAAATTGCATTATATTTTTTTCATTTTGTTGCCCATATGAAAATTAATTTGGCTTGCAAACATCACAAATTGAACCCAGTGCAGTAATTAATATGATAGGAAAACACACCATCACTATTTGCTCAAAATGCAAATACAAAGATACCATCTACTTGGCACAATCTACTTTGGTCAATGTTTTCCATAGAGATCCCATTGCATAATTTAAACGAAGAACGCATGACCCACATTTAAATGAAGAACAATTATTTATTGAAATTCGATGGTCCAAGTGGCTGGTTATTTTCATATAGCAGCACCACCCAAAAGCATCATATAGCAGCAGCAGCTCATAGCAACTCATCATACAGCAGCAGCAGTCTGCAATTCATCATATACTAGCAGCAGCTCATAGCAATTCATCATATAGCAGCAGCAGGAGCAGCTCATAGCAATTCATCATATAGCAGCAGCAGGAGCAGCTCATAGCAATTCATCATATAGCATCAGCAGGAGCAGCTTATAGCAACTCATCATATAGCAGCAGCAGCAGCTCATAGCAATTCATCATATAGCAGCAGCAGCAGCTCATAGCAATTCATCATATATCAGTAGTAGCTCATAGCAATTCATTATATAGCAGCAGCAGGAGCAGCTCATAGCAATGCATCATATAGCAGCAGCAGAAGCAGCTCATAGCAATTCATCATATAGTGGATCAGAATGAAAATTTGGCAAAAAATCAGAGGAGATCCTCACCTTGTTGGATGAGCTCATCCTTCAACAGCACCTCAAGGCCATGGCCTGGGAGGAGGGGAGGGGGAATAAGGTGCCTTCTGCCGCAGTGTGGCATCAGCCGTAGTTGTGCAGCACCCAACGGAGTAGTGCGTTGGACGAACCACAGTGGAGCAGCTGCTGGAGACCATGAGAATGAGGGGCGGCGCCAGAGGGAGGAGCAGCCAGGGAGATTTGCCCCTACACGCCGTCCATGTAGCCTAGCTGGACATAGCATCGTCGAGGACCAGGCTAGATGGGACCAGTGGCGACAGCTCGCTGGAGGAACCCTAGTGCTGCAGGTAGGGGATCGAGGTAGAGGGAAAGGGGAGAGGAGATGCAAGCGGGTAGGGCAATGAATGCTTGCGTGTTTGTTTTTACTTGAGGGTCAGGTGTGACACGGGCATCATCAGTTGCATTTTGAGTGTAATATAGGCAGACAATAGAGTCATTTCAATATTCCCCTTCCTCTCAAATTTTAGTGAGGTTCTACCTTAAACACCCCTCTCCAATGCGAAATTAGTTAAGCCCAAGCCCATAACTCAAAAATGACTTCATTACATCTTTTATGGCTTATTTTGATAATAAGCCCTGAAAAGGCGGAATCGAACTGGACCTTAACCTGCAATTCAATTGTGCGTGCAATGATGATTACTCCTGCCTGCTATAGTGTACATTTAGGCATCATCATACATGGCATAACCTAATACATGTGCATTCTATTGTAGAATCTGGAATATGCAATGTTTATGTTAGTTCATACGTTGCACATGATGTTTAAATGCCCCTTAAATCTGGTCAGTCAAGTGATGGTCTTTAAGCCTCCTTCTTTGCTTCTTTTCTTGATATGTAAGATTTGCTCATACATTTGTTCAATTGCTTGTTTGCATCAACCAGCCATACTAGGACGGTTTGCTTTGATTACTTGTTGTTCTTGACCTAACACTCTAACAGAGCTTGTCAATGATTTAAACACTAAGGGCTGCTGTAGTGGGGCCTTGTCTAACTCATAGGTGACATAAAGGTTTGGCTGTACACTAAAGTAGGCTCTCCAAGAGTACCTGGAGATCCAGTTCGAAGGTATGCCTAGTTTTTACATAGTGCAGACATAGTAAATGCTCATTTCATTGTGTGCAAGTGCAAGAGATGCGGCATGTTTCATTATGTGGTGTTGTTTTGTTATAATCTCATCCTTTTGTGTTCACAGACTGGAAAGTATGCATATTTATCTTCCAAGGAGACGAGTAACTAGTTTGTGTCACCTTGCAGAGGGGGTGCAATGAAGATAAGATTGAGGATTTCCAAGTACAAGATGTTAGGAAGGAGCCTTGCAAGAGAAGTAGGAGCTGCGCTGAGCCTCTTCAACCTGTTAAGGTAAGTCACTGTATGCAACTCAACAGTTCAATTTCTTGTTTGTTTCAGGCATAGTTAATTTGCTCTTTTCAATTGCTTTATTTGTCCTCAGTTAATGAGATGCCCAAAGAATCATGCCTGATGTTGGGTACTTGTATAAATATTAGTTGACATAATTAAAGGCCTTACCATTTAATTACTCTGCCTAAGTGTGCCTGAAGATTTGAAGTCTATTAACCAACTATTATTGCATGAGGCTCACAATCTAGTTTATACTAGGCTAATGATTGCATAGTTTTGCCTGTTGTAGTATGTTTGTATGAAACCCTCTGCTGTTCATTATGCTCCCTAAGACTTTAATTGAGCTACAGAATGGCCAACTGCTTGCTTACTTATACGCAATGTCTTGTCTAAATTTGTAACTTGTCTGTGTTTTGGATTGGGCCCCAACATCATGCTCCTTTGGTGAGCTAAGAGGGATTTCTGTATGTAGGCTGCACAGACTATCTTTTTTTATAATTTTTAAAATATCACCTGCTTATGCTTCATGACGTGTAACATTATTGTTAGTCCTGTTTTGCCATGTAGTACAAAATAGTGTCTTGCTCGCTTCACCATTGTAACTATATTTTTGCCCTAGTCATGTGTACTTACAGAAACATTTCAGGATGAAGTGACATCAACACAAAGATCTGCGAGTAGTGTGGCATGGCCGTTACCGAATGATTATGGATTGGAATTGGAATGTGCTGATGTTCTCGAGCATCAACTAGAGGTGGCAAGACAACGTGTACATGATTGTCAACGTATAATCAACAAGTTGAGACTGGACATGCAGGTATTAGATGCAGGAGTCAAAAAAATGAAACAAGACTCTGAGGTAACCACAAAGGAATTGGAGATTTTGCAGACTGAAATTTGTGCTATCTAAATCCGGCCAATCCTATTTTCTGAAGAGATTATAGTTCAAATGGAGTAAAGTTGATGCGCGTCCATGATGTATGAGTTGTATTTGCCCAGTGTATGTAATTTCCTGTTTGTGTACGCTTTATTATCACCTATGCCGGACCATAATGCCCAGTGGGTATAATCGACTGTAATTTCTTTATTTTATAGTGTAGGATTATTCTATGTTTCTATGCCTTGGTATCTTTGTTGTATAGTGTATGTTTTTTAGAGGTGATAGTATTGAGTAGGATAATTCTTTGAATATGCTATATCGTTCAAACGGGGGCCAACTTGCCCAAAAATTGTAGTGACCATGGCCCTCCACAGGCCGTACGATCCATGGGCCATGTACGGGCCGTCGGATCCATGGCCTTCAATGGGCCGTCGGATCCATGGGCCTTCAATGGGCCGTCAGATCCATGGGCCTTCTACGTCTCATAGGATCCATGGGCCTTCTACGTCTCATAGGATCCATGGCCTTGTAAGGGCCGACTCATCTATGGGCCTTGTACGGGCCTTTAATGGGCCGTAGACGGGCTAGAGTGGAAATCATACTTTTTATGGGCTGACCATAACAGGCCCTTAATAGGCTGTATTTGGTGATGCTATGAAAATGGCCCAATAGATTAATGGTCCACAAACGGGCCGACTGTAACGATGGGCTGAATTTGGCACACAAGCAGAAAATGACAGTAATGGGCCATAAGTAAGCGAATGCTGCAAATGAGCCCAAGAGTAAATGGGCCCTCAGAAGGCCGAAAGATAACTTGGGCTGGAAACGGCCCAACAGAATAACGGGCCATTAATGAGTATAAAGTGATACACTGTTCATTACGGGCCAGTTTCACCACGGGCCATTAATGGGTGTAAAGTGATACATTGTTCATTACGGGCCAGTTTCACCACGGGTCATTAATGGGCCAAGAGTTACAAAGGTCCTCATATGGGCCGAAAGACGTCATGGGCCATACATGGGCCAGAAGTGAAAACGGGATGGAATCATATTGGATGGCCTAGATGACGCTACTGGGCCTAATTCGGATAGGCGTAACGGGCCTTGGGTTAGCGGGCTGTAAATGGGCTATATGCGAACAGGCCGTTAACAGGCTTTCCATGGGCCGGCCCGCCACCTTTTGACCAAGTCAAACGGGCCGCCTTTTCACAGGAATGGGCCTCTGTTGGGTCCGTGCCACGTGTCGACGTATCATAGGCACCTTCTGTCCAATGAGTGGATGACATCTGTCCCAACGATGAGCCGACACGTGTTTCCTCCAGCCAATGATGATTTTACACGTGGAAAATCCCCATTGGTCGGGGCTGTAACGGGTTATCGGATCCAAAACCCGACCCGATAGCTTAACGGCGTTCCGTTACGGTGGATGCCACGTGTCGGTCACCCTTGACGAAAGCACTTCTGTGACGCGTGATTTATCGTCATGGAAGTGGACACTTCCGTGATGATAATTTTGGTAATGTCATGGAACACTTCTACGACAGCACAAGTATGACTATCTTGATTCTGTTATAAAATTTTCATGGATGTACATGCATGACAAAAAACGCGACCTACTATGACAAACACATATCATCACGGAAGTGTATTTTTTTGTAGTGCTCGTGGTCAGTGGCCCATAGGCCTTTAGCGAGCGCGGGAATTATTGGGTGCGGGCGTCCATGCACCCGCATGGAGGCAACGGAGGGCGCATGCGGGGTTGTAGCCATGGTGCAGCAAAGGGAGGGCGCCGGCCGCGGTGAGGAGGCCGGCCAGCGAGCGGAGGGGGAGAGTGGGACGGGGCCGGAGCTGGGCAAGGGCGGCCACCGATGTGTGGAGGCGGTAGGACGGGGCAGCATGCAACAATCGCGGGTGGTAGGGCAGCACATGTGTGCGTGCGACAGCGAGCGAGGTGAGGCGTGTGCGGGCAGAGGCGGCCTCGGGGCGCGACGCACGGGATGGCAGGGGAGGCCAGTGCGCGCGGGTGGTGATGGAGATAGGCGCAGTGACCACGGTGGATCGGGGATGGTGCAGGCTTGTTTGTTCTATAGGGAGAGAGGAGTGGAGAACGGCGGCTCACATCGGAGCCGTAGGAAGGTGGCAAGCAAGTTCGAGGAAGGCTCGAGGTGGCCGGCAATGGAGAGGTGGGGCGGGGTGGTCCGATGACGGCAGCTCCAGGCGGCGGTGATCCGGTGACGGGTCCGGCACATCGAGCCGGTGGAACGGAGTAGGCGGCGGGGCACCGGAGACGGTGCGGTGTCGGGCGGTGCCGCGTGGAAGGAGATGGAGAGGCTGGCGCCGGCGAGGGGTGACCGGAGGCGTCGGGCGGCGGTGTCATGGCGAAGGGGTCGGGGCCCTCTGCCCTGATCCAGACGGGGGGAGGGGAGAGAGGCGTGGGGAGAGCGAGTGGCGACGAGTGGGGATCGGGAGAGGTTAGGGTTCAGGGAGTGGGGTGGCCTAATAGGCCGGGGAAGCCGGGGGGTTTGCCTTAGGTGGGCTGGTCAGTGGGAGTGGGACGAGGTCCAAGGAGGTTCTTCTTCGGTTTTCTTTTTTGATTATTTAAAAAATAGAGATGGTTAAGAGAATATTTTGGGCACACTATTTACTCAGGAAAAATATGGGAAGTGCCCCTTTTAATTCCCTGGTGATCTTAGACAGTGCCACAAATATTTTGTAGACCAGAAGAATTCATTTGTATTTTTCATAAATGAATTAGCAATAAAAATTGTTGGAATAGCATTGTTTTAAATGCTACTGCCCATTTTTGCAAAGGAGTGATGTTGTATTCCTTAATAAATAAATGTTATGGAATATTGGCTATGAGATGAACATTTTTCCAGCAACTTTTGGGCAACTTTATTTTGCACTTTGAATTTAAATTTATTTCAGAGATGGGAATTGAAATGAGTTCAATTATCACTGTGATCATGCATTGCAAATGATGAGGACAAGACAGGATTAAGAGGTGATCACTATAGTTGATACATGGGGGGTGTTACAACGTGATCCCCTTCCTCTATCACATCTTCTCTGCTGCTCCTCTCCGCCATGGATTGGATAGCTCTCAAGCTGGTGCCCCAAGCTCACGGCATCCAATTCAATGTTTCGCAAAGGACGGTTGTTATCACTGCGCTGCGTTGCAACACTCGCCGGCTCAGCCCGTGGTGGGATGCGACGCTCACCGGTGTTGCAGGGGGACACCCACCTGCGCTCACCTGCGTCCTTCCCCTACTGCAGTACGCGCCTCGCTACCACGGGTGTGTTTTCCCCAAGACATTCTCTCCACCATGTAATTTTCCCAAGCCACTACTCCAAGTCGTGCTCTTCAAATCGATGTTACAAAGTGCAGCCGTATTTCGATGCCGGGAAAGCCGTTGTGTGGTGCTGCGGCGCAACACTCACCGGCGCTCCAATGAAGCATTCACACCATGCAATCTCATCGGCGCTGCTGGCATTGCAAGTCGGATAGGGCATGGAGCAACAGGCGGCACCGGCGCTGCGATGCAACCTCGTCGACGCTGCTATGCAGCTCTCACGGCGCAACGATGCAACCTCGTCAACCCTGCGACTAAGCTCTCCCAATGCACACAATGGGAGGCACTATCGCAACCTCGTCGGCGCTACGCTATGCAGCTCTCCCGATCCACGCGACAGGAGACACCGATGTTGCAGACCTGCGTCTGATGAGACGCACTCGCGATGCTGCGATGGAGCGCCGCTGTGGCTCCAATGGAGCGCCTCGCGGGTTTGGAAGCTCCGTCAGGGCTGCAATGAAGCGTGCTGGAGCTACAATGAAGGGGGCCAGAGTTGCAAGCAAGCTCTTCCATGGCTGCAATGAAGCGCGCCAGAGTTGCATTGAAGCTCCGCCCGGGGCTTCAGTGGAGCGCCGAACATCGTCGGTGCTTCGCGTGCCTGTTGTGTTGCCATGGAAGCTGTTGCACAGAAGCTTTTTGCCGTGCTCGGTGTTGCAGCGGCTGCCGGTGGCTCCCAGTGATGTGTTGCAGCGGCCGCCGGTGGCTCCCAGTGATGTGATGCAACAGTCGCCGATGGCTCCAATGCTACGAGGTCGCCGATGCAGGAGTCATGGGTGCAGAGCAAGAGTCGATGTTGCTGTGGACCTGTGGTGGATGGAAGAATAGAGGAAGAAAGAAGAACAAAGGAAGAAAGAGGACGACTCCCTTTGGTACGATCGAACGGCCAATGTATGTCAGATCAGACGGCTAACTCAGCGGATGGTTTCTTAGGAAATCATCTGGCTGATTTGTAGCAACCGCCATATGCAAACGAATCATAAATTATACTTTTGATTCAAAAGATAAAGTAGATTTTTACTTGGAAACAGAATAAAAAAGTATGGGATGGTGGAGTTGTTGGGGAACGTAGCAAAAATTCAAAATTTTCCTACGAGTCACCAAGATCTATCTATGGAGAAACTAGCAACGAGAGAGAGGGGAGTGCATCTACATACCCTTGTAGATCGTTAAGCGGAAGCTTTCAAGTGAACGGGGTTGATGGAGTCGTACTCGTCGTGATCCAAATCACCGATGATCCTAGCGCCGAACGGACGGCACCTCCGTGTTCAACACACATACGGTTGGGAGAGACATATCCTCCTTCTTGATCCAGCAAGGGAAGGAGAGGTTGATAGAGATCTAGCAGCACGACGGCGTGGTGGTGGAAGTAGCGGGATCCCGGCAGGGCTTCGCCAAGCGCAAGCGGGGAGGAAGAGGTGTCACGGGAGGGAGGGAGGCGCCAGGGACTCAGGTGCAGCTGCCCTCCCTCCCCTCCACTATATATGTGGGCCTAGGGGGGGCGCCGACCCCTTGTAGATCCCATCTAGGGAGGGGGGCGGCGGCCCTAGGGGTGGCTTGGCCTCCAAGCCAAGTGGAGGCGCCCCCACCCCTTAGGGTTTCTAACCCTAGGCGCATGGGAGGCCCAAAGGGGGGCGCACCAGCCCACCAGGGGCTGGTTCCCACACCCCCTCAGCCTATGGGGCCCTCCAGGATAGGTGGCCCCACCCGATGGACCCCGGGACCCTTCCGGTGGTCCCGGTACAATACCGATGACCCGCGAAACTTTCCCGGTGGCCGAAACTGGACTTCCTATATATAAATCTTTACCTCCAGACCACTCTGAAACTCCTCGTGACGTCCAGGATCTCATCCGGGACTCCGAACAACATTCGGGTTACCGCATACTATTATCTCTACAACCCTAGTGTCACCAAACCTTGAGTGTGTAGACCCTACGGGTTCGGGAACCATGTAGACATGACGGAGACAACTCTCCGGCCAATAACCAACAGCGGGATCTGGATACCCATGTTGGCTCCCACATGTTCCACGATGCTCTCATCGGATGAACCACAATGTCAAGGACTCAATCAATCCCGTATACAATTCCATTTGTCCAGCGGTATTGTACTTGCCCGAGATTCGATCGTCGGTATCCCGATACCTTGTTCAATCTCGTTACTGGCAAGTCTCTTTACTCATTCCGTAACACATCATCCTGTGATCAACCCCTTGGTCACATTGTGCACATTATGATGATGTCCTACCAAGTGGGCCCAGAGATACCTCTCCATTACATGGAGTGGCAAATCCCAGTCTCAATTCATGCCAACCCAACAGACACTTTCGGAGATACCCGTAGTGCACCTTTATAGCCACCCAGTTACGTTGTGACGTTTGGTACACCCAAAGCATTCCTACAGTATCCGGGAGCTGCACAATCTCATGGTCTAAGGAAATGATACTTGACATTAGAAAAGCTTTAGCATACGAACTACACGATCTTTGTGCTAGGCTTAGGATTGGGTCTTGTCCATCACATCATTCTCCTAATGATGTGATCCCGTTATCAATGACATCCAATGTCCATGGTCAGGAAACCGTAACCATCTATTGATCAACGAGCTAGTCAACTAGAGGCTTACTAGGGACATGGTGTTGTCTATGTATCCACACATGTATCTGAGTTTCCTATCAATACAATTATAGCATGGATAATAAACGATTATCATGAACAAGGAAATATAATAATAACTAATTTATTATTGCCTCTAGGGCATATTTCCAACAGTCTCCCACTTGCACTAGAGTCAATAACCTAGTTCACATCGCTATGTGATTAACACTGATTGGTCACATCGCCATGTGACCAAGATCTAAAGAGTTTACTAGTGTCACTAAACTAGTTCACATCACCATGTGATTAAGACTCAATGAGTTCTGGGGTTTGATCATGTTTTGCTTGAGAGAGGTTTTAGTCAATGGGTCTACAACATTCAGATCCGTATGTATTTCGCAAATCTCTAGGTCATATTGTAAATGTTGCTTCCACGCTCCACTTGGAGCTATTCCAAATGGTCGCTCCACTATACGTATCCGGTTTGCTACTCAGAGTCATTCGGATTGGTGTTAAAGCTTGCATCGACGTAACCCTTTACGCCGAACTCTTTATCACCTCCATAATCGAGAAACATGTCCTTATTTACTCCAAGGACAATTTTGACCATTGTCCAATGATCCATTCCTGGATCATTCCTGTACCCCCTTGCCAGACTCATGGCAAGGCACACTTCCGGTGCGGTACACAGCATAGCATACTATAGAGCCTACGTCTGAAGCATAGGGGACGACCTTCGTCCTTTCTCTCTCTTCTGCCGTGGTCGAGCTTTAACTCTTAACTTCATTCCTTACAACTCAGGCAAGAACTCCTTCTTTGACTAATCCATCTTAAACACCTTCAAGATCATGTCAAGGTATGTGCTCATTTGAAAGTACCATTTAGCGTTTTTGATCTATCCTCATAGATCTTGATGCTCAATGTTCAAGCAGCTTAATTCAGGTTTTCTATTGAAAAACACTTTTCAAATATCCCTATATGCTTTCCAGAAATTCTACATCATTTCGGATCAACAATATGTCATCCACATATACTTATCAGAAATTCTATAGTGCTCCCACTCACTTCTTTGGAAATACAAATTTCTCATAAACTTTGTATAAACCCAAAATCTTTGATCATCTCATCAAAGCGTACATTCCAACTCTGAGATGCTTACTCCAGTCCTTAGAAGGATTGCTAGAGCTTTGCATACTTGTTAGCATCTTTCAGGATTTGACAAAACTGTCGGCGTACTAGGAACGGGGGTCCCCAGACTTGCCTGCTTGCGGCCCGCGGCGTGGCTCAAGGGGCAGCCCAACGCGGCCCATCTTCATCAACACGAGCTCAAGACCCTCGCGAAGGGCCGAGCCTCGCGAGGCGGACGACAGGAAGCCTCCTCAGGCACGGCCTCGTTAGGCTGGCTCGCGAGGAGGCGGAGAGATCAAGGCGGGGTACCTCACGAGGTGCCCATGACGCAAGCCATGACGACCAAGGGCGCCAGGCGAGCGCCAGCCCTTGCAGCATCCTCCCTTTCCTCTTTGGTGCAAAGGGAGCAAGCGCAGGCGAGAGCATCAAGCAAAGGCATCCATTTCGGTGCAACAAGACCAAGACTAGCAGAACGGCAGGATGGAGGTCATGTGGAGCCCAAGCCGGCGTCACCGCCAGAGCCTTTGGCAGGCGAGGACCAACTTTAGTCAGGATAAGTGTACTAGATGTTCCCCTTCAAAATGGCCAATTGCTGGCGCCCTTCCCGCTCAATATTTGAGAAGAGGCCTAGGGCCTTCGCCTATAAATAGGACTAGCCACCCACAAGGCAGAGGCATCGGATCCTCATCTGGAAGCCAGTAGAAAGAGCGACTGAACTCCCCCTTGCAGTTCATCGCACCAGCCAAGAACAGACCCTCGTGAGGCTGTTCTTCCTTGTATTGTTCATCATCAGCCCAAGAGGCAATCCACCACACCACAAACTAGAGTAGGGTATTACACCACAATGGTGGCCCAAACTAGTATAAACCCTGTGTCTCTTGTGTTGCACTTTTCATAGCTTAGATCCATAGAGAGGTGGTGAGGCGCAGGTAGGTTGAGGGCGAAATCTCCGCGCGCACCCCAGTGTTCGAATCTAAAGGGTCTGCCGGAACCCGAAATCTGACATTTGGCGCGCCAGGTAGGGGTGCGCCGGAATTTGTCTTCCACCGCCCTGTTCTTCATCGACCATCGCATCCATGTCGGACGCTCGTCGGGCCGGCACCGAGCGCCGTGCTGCTCTCGCTTCCTGCGTTGCCCAGACGACCCCCGTCGGCGGCCGCCCCCGCCGTTCCCCGTCGCCTGCTGTCAACGCCGCCACCGGCCCGGCGGGGAACGAGCAGCAAGCATCGTCCCAGCACCTGTCCATGAGGCGAGACGGCCGCACTGCTACTCCCTCGCTCGCCCCAGCTGGTTCTTCGTCCTGTGTGCCCCGCGCGGTCATGGAGGCTCGATCTGCACTCATCGCGGCAAACGAGCTCCTGCGCTACCGCCTAGTTGACGACGTCTATGAAGAGTGGCTCGACCGTGTCACCGAGCTCATCCGCGCCGCAAGGGGCTCCCCCGCGTCGTCCTTCTTGCTGCACCGTGCCCCGCCCCACGCGGGCGATGAAGCTCCGGGGGCGCCTCAGCCGCCTCCCCCTCAAGAAGGCGCCCTGGCCCCAAGGCGCATGGCACCTGGGCGGAACCCGCTCCGTCCGGCACAAGCGCAGCAAGAGCGGAGCTGCCAAGAGGTTCCTCGCCCCCAAGAAGCTGCCCGAGTGCTCCCTGCTCCGGCCCGTCGCGACCACGCTCCTGTTCCAGCACGCCAAGACCCTGCGCTGCTCCCAGCCGCAACGCATGGGGACTCGCAAGACCAAGCTCCTGGTCATCAAAGGCCTCCCGTGGCCACAGCAGGCTGCCTCGCCTTCACCACCGAGCTGCACAGCGTCGCGTGGCCCTGCAAGTTCAAGCCAGACCTGCCTCCTCGCTACAACGGCACGGCCAACCCTGTGGAGTTCCTCCAGCTCTACGAGCTGGGCATCGAAGCCGCCAACGGGGACGAGAAGGTCATGGCGAACTGGTTTCCATGGCGCTCAAGGACGGAGCCCGCACATGGCTCCTGAACCTGGCTCCTGGCATGATCTCCTCCTGGGACGAGATGCGCACACGTTTCATCACCAACTTCCAAGGAACTCGCGATCGGCCACCCGCCGTGAGCGACATGCGCCGCATCAAGCAGCAACCAGGGGAGACCCTGTAGAAGTACATCCAGCGCTTCAACAATGCACGTCTCAAGATTCCCAAGGTGACTGAGGAGGCCATCATCTCAGCCTTCTCCGACGGCGTGCGCGACATCAAGATGAAGGAGGAGCTGGCGATGCATGAAGATCTGTGCACTTCCTTGGAGCTATTCAACCTGGCGACCAAGTGCGCCAGGGCTGAGGAAGGGTGCCTTTCCCTCCTCGAGCTGCCAGCCGCAGACCTAGAAGAGAAGAAATCCAAGGCCAAGGACGTGAAGCGCAAGGGGGCTGTCGTGCTCGCGGCAGAGCCAGACACCAAGCGAGGCAGAGATCAACCCAAGTCTTTCAAAGGCAGCCGGTACTATGTGTACCACGACCTCCACACCCACAACACCAACGAATGTCAAGAGCTCCGAGCTGTGTGAGAGGGGAGGACCGGCTGGCGCCCCGACTGCAACGATCGAGGCTACGACCGAGGAGGAGGAAGAAACGCAGGACGTTGGGAAGATCGTGGCCCTCGCCAAGGGTGGCACGACCGACCTCGCGAGGATCGCTGGCAGGGGCAGCCTCACGAGGGAGACTGGAGGGATCAGCCTCGCGAGGATTGTCCGCAAGGAAATGCAGGCCTCCCTCCACTGCCGCCGGGCCAAGGAGAAACGAGGACCATCATCAGGACGAGGGGGTGGGGGCTTCCAGGAGCTGCGCGCGATCGCCTGCATCCTGGGCGGAGCTCAAGCCCCAGCCTCTCAACACATCTTCAAGCAGTTCGCCCGCGAGGTGAATGCAGTCCTGCCCAGGCTCGAGGCCACGCGCCCTCTTAGGTGGTCGGCGTGCGCCATCACATTCAACTTAGCGGATCAGCTCAAGTGCGCGGCCACAGCAGGAGTACTCCCGATGCTTTGCTCCCCACTCATCAACAACGTGCAAGTCACCAGGACCCTCATTGACGGCGGGGCAGGACTCAATGTCCTGTCTGTAGAGACATTCAACAATCTCCAAGTGCCTTACGATCAGCTTCATCCAACCAAGCCTTTCTCTGGAGTCACCAATGGCTCCACGGTTCCGATTGGGCAGGTCCGCCTCCCTGTCACCTTCGGGGCGCGCAACAACTACCACACTGAGCTCATCGACTTTGACGTCACCCACATTCGCCTGCCGTACAATGCCATCCTCGTGTACCCAGCTCTCGCCAAGTTCATGGTCGTGACTCATCACGGCTACAACGTGCTCAGATGCCAGGAAGTGGCGGAGTCATCACGGTGCCCTATGAAGAAAGAGACGTAGTGTACTCCCTGGAGCGAGCTTTTCAGGCCGCATCACTTGAAGACCCAGATCGCGGGAGCGGGAGGCTCCTTGAGACCGCTCCCAAAAAGAAGAAGACATCGCCAGGCCTGACCCCTCAGGAGGCAGGCCCCTCAAGGTCTACGCCTGCTCAGGGGGCACCTCCTTCTGTCGCATAGGAAGGCGTGCCAGGCGCCCTCCTCAAGCAAGGCTCGGGGGCTCCCTCCTGGAGGGTCACCGACCTTGCTAAGGTCACGAGGGAGGCGCTTGGGCACCACTTGGAGGCGTGTTTCAGAGCATGTTTCCCCCAGGAAGGAGCAAGGCAAAGAAGGCCAAACCATCAGGAGTTCGTCAGTCAGATCACGCAGGAGTTGTAGGAGTCAAGAGTCATGAGTGGCAGCCGTCGCTTACCCGCCACAGCTCCCCATCCAGGCGAGGATGGTGGGTTGCGCGTCTGCATCGACATCCCAGGGCTCAACCGAGCCGCCTCTCAGGAGCGCTTCTGGCCCTCACGTGTGGGGCGCTGCGAAGGCCCACCCCACAGCTACGTTCGCATGCCCTACGGCTTGCTGAACACGACTGTTGTGCACCAGCGCCTTATGAGGAGCATCCTGGAGGATCAGGAGGCCAGGCATTCCGCAGTCCTGACGGAGATGGAGATGGTTCGCGAGGAGCCACCAGCGCCTCCGGAGCCTCCCGAGGCCCCTGGGCCTGGGGGCTCATGAAGACCAGCTTCCGCAGCCCACGACATCCGCTACTTCAGCACCCCCTTTCGTCTTCAACGCTACCAGGTGACATCCTTCAAGTTTCATTTCTAGCTGGGAGCGCCCCCAGGGTTGCATTACTCCCAGGCCGCGCGGGTCCGTCCCTGCGGCATGTATCCCCTTTTACTTTATGTTCCTAGCTTACCTTGTTGGGGGCGCCCCTCGGGCTGCATCATCCCCAAGTCGCTCGGTTCAGACCCAGCGTCATGTACCCCTCTTGCGTTTATTTTCGGGCCATGCATTCGACCCATCATGCTTGTTATTTGATGCCTGTCCGCGACACCTCTTCTTCCTTCATGTCGGCCGCTTGCGCGTTAAAGGGGGGGGGTACCTGAGCATCGCGACTCAGGGCTCCTACTGGCCCTTCAGCCCTCACCCTCTGGCTTTGCCCACGGCAAACCAGCGACGGCTGAGACCCGCTCGAGGGCCGGGACCCGAGGACGTAGAGCGTCAATTTGCAGGAGCACATCACAAGTTAAGGCCCAGCGCCAGGTGCAACCCGCCTTGAGATAGGCCCCCGTGAGTCCCGCGCTGGCTCACGGGCGCCCGGATACACCTCGTCAGACCTTTAGTGCCTCGTCACCTAACCAAAGCAACCCACGACTGACCGCCGCTTGTCATGGCGGACTCTTGTTCTTTTTATGATGGGCCTGCATGATCCCCTCAAGAAGCAGCGCCAGGCGAGGCCCTCACGATGTCCTCCTCGCTCTCTACCGCGTGAACCGCTTGCACGTTAAAGGGGGGGTACCTGAGCATCGCGACTCAGGGCTCCTACCGGCTCTCCAGCCCTCACCCTCTGTCTTTGTCCACAGCATCGCGACCTGGCAAACCAGCGACGGCTGAGACCCGCTCGAGGGCCGGGACCCAAGGACGTAGAGTAGAAAGGGGAGCAAATACGAGAGGGAAGAGGCACGCAGGGACCTCGCCTGGCGACCTCGCCGGCCAATGCGCGGACCTAGCGCCAGACTAGGAAGCGGTTCCTGACTCTTGAGATAAGTCACCCTCCGGAAACACTAGCTATCGCAGCATCGTCCCCGCATCCAATGCAATCCCGTGTTAGCAATGTCACACTCCTTTCTCACCGAATGATGGCTGCTTGAGCGCTAAAGGGGGCCTCCTAAGCATCGCGACTCAGGGGCTCTTACTGGACCCCGGGCCGCTCACCTCCTGGCCTTGACCACGGCATCGCGACCTGACATACCAGCAACGGTTAAAGCTTGCCTTGGGACCGGGACCTGTCGGCGCAGAGCATCAAGCCCTCGCAAGGCTCGAAAGGAGGAACTAAGCTAAGGCGGGGCGAGCATCTCACTGCTTCACGATGAGGATCATATTAACAAAAGGAACTACAGACACCTTACAAGCCCCCACGGCGTGTGTTCTTGGCTCCTCGCAGGGACAAAAGACGCGTATCCTAAGGAGTCCTAACTACAGGAACCATGGCGGCAGACGCCATCATCAACAGTGGGCCGCGTGCAGCTCGGCGCCAGCCTCATCCAGACCGACCTCGTCGGCTGCCGGGCGAGCTGGCCCCGTCCCGGGCACGGCGCGAGCTTGGAGGCTCGTAGCTATCGTCGCTCGTCGCCGGAGTCAGAAGGAGCTTGGAGGAGTCGCTGGATCCTTCAAGGCGTCTGCCGTCATCAGAAGAGCTGCTGGAAGAGCGGGCGGCAGGCCTGGTCCTCGCTGCTCCGGAGCTCCGGCCGCTGCCTCTGGGGGAGCACTCCAGCCGGCTCCCTTCCTCATCGAAGACCTTGAAGAGCATTAGGGAGGCGCCATCGTAATCCAGGTGGATCACGAGGGCCCCCTCCGATCGGCAGACCTAGGCGATCCCGCCCCAACCCCGGGTCATGAAGACCTTGCTTGGAGCGACGACCTCGACATCCGCATCGGTCGTAGGAGTCTGGCAGTAAGCGTGCTGCAGCCAGAGCCTGAAAGTCCCCCTTGGCAGAATCTCGAAGGCAAAGGAAGGAGGAAGGCGACTCCAAGATCGAGGAGGCATGGCGGCGTGAAGCACAAACTCTCGGGAGGAGCTCTCGGCGTGAACTCGAGGAGGGACAACGCGCACCACCGTGACCCACCGGCGCCGACGGCGACGACGTCCATGGCGCTCGACAGCAACTCCTGCAGGGCCCTCAAGGTGGGCATACAGGGGCTGCGGGAACCTGGGCGGCGGCCGCTCGCACCAAGGCCTCGACACCTCCTGCCGCGCACCCTCATCTCGGTGGCAGAGGACCAACTGCTTCTTCGGTGGAAGCGGGTCAGGACCCTCTCGGGGGGCCTTTCCCTTCTCTTCTGCGGAGAACTGGTGGATCGGAGCCATTTCGGCAAGACGGAGCAATGGCAAAGATGAAGAAGAGGAGAAGTAGCAGAGGAAGATGAACTGGAATGGCCCGCGCCATTCCATACTTATAGCTAGGGGAGGCCAACCGCTAGCCTCCACGATCACAGGTCATCATGACCCGCTTTGCATGCAGGGGCTTGTCAGTTTGCGCAGTTGCCGAGGCATCGTGGGGAAGCGGAGCCTGTTAGGGCCCACGGCGCTTCGCACTTGCCCTTTCGCTTCTCTGCTCAGCCAAGTCCGCGCGCGCCTTGGGCCCGGGGGCTACTGTCAACGTTCTGGGAACGGGGGTCCCCAGACTTGCCTGCCTGCGGCCCGCGGCGTGGCTCAAGGGGCAGCCCAGTGCGGTCCATCTTCATCAGCACGAGCTCAAGACCCTCGCGAGGGGCCGAGCCTCGCGGGGCGGACGACAGGAAGCCTCCTCAGGCACGTCCTTGTCAGGCTGGCTCGGAGGAGGCAGAGAGAGCAAGGCGGGGTACCTCACGAGGTGCCCATGACGCAAGCCATGACAACCAAGGGCGCCAGGCGGGCGCCAGTCCTCGCAGCGTCCTCCCTTTCCTCTTTGGTGCAAAGGGAGCAAGCGCAGGCGAGAGCATCAAGCAAAGGCATCCATTTCGGTGCAACAAGACCAAGACCAGCAGAACGGCAGGATGGAGGTCATCGTGGAGCCCAAGTCGGCGTCACCGCCAGAGCCTTTGGCAGGCGAGGACCAACTTTAGTCAGGATAAGTGTACTAGATGTTCCCCTTCAAAATGGCCAATTGTTGGCGCCCTTCCCACTCAATATTTGGGAAGAGGCCCAGGGCCTTCGCCTATAAATAGGACTAGCCACCCACAAGGTAGAGGCATCGGATCCTCATCTGGAAGCCAGTAGAAAGAGCGACTGAACTCCCCCTTGCAGTTCATCGCACCAGCCAAGAACAGACCCTCGCAAGGCTGTTCTTCCTTGTATTGTTCATCATCAGCCCAAGAGGCAATCCTCCACACCACAAACTAGAGTAGGGTATTACACCACAATGGTGGCCCGAACTAGTATAAACCCTGTGTCTCTTGTGTTGCACTTTTCATAGCTTAGATCCATAGCAAGGCGGTGAGGCGCAGGTAGGTTGAGGGCGAAATCTCCGCACGCACCCCAGTGTTCGAATCTAAAGGGTCTGTCGGAACCCGAAATCCGACAAAAACCTTCTGGTTGTATCACATACAACCTTTCCTCAAGAAAATTGTCGAGGAAACAATGTTTTGACATCCTATCTGCAAGATTTCATAAATAATGCAGTAACTGCTAATCCAATTCCAACAGACTCTTAGCATCTCTACGAGTGAGAAAGCCTCACCGTAGTCAACTCCTTGAACTTGTCGGAAAACATCTTAACGACATGTCGAGCTTTCTTAATGGTGATACTTACCATCATTGTCCGTCTTCCTTTTAAAATCCATCTGTACCAACAGCCTTACGACCATCAAGTAGTTCTTCCAAAGTCTATACTTTGTTTTCATACATCGATCCTCTCTCAGATTTTATGGCCTCGAGCCATTTGTCGAAATCCGGGCCCACCATCGCTTCTCCATAGCTCACAGGTTCATTGTTGTCTAGCAACATGACCTCTAAAACAGGATTGCGTACCACTCTGAAGTAGTACGCGTCCTTGTTGACCTACGAGGTTCGGTAGTGACTTGATCCGAAGCATCATGATCACTATCATCAGCTTCCACTTTAATTGGTGTAGGTGCCACATGAACAACTTCATGTGCCCTGCTACACACTAGTTGAAGTGATGGTTCATTAACCTCATCAAGTCTCCACCATCCTCCCACTCAATTCTTTCAAGAGAAACTTTTCCTCGAGAAAGGACCCATTTCTAGAAACAATCACTTTTGCTTCCGAATCTGAAATAGGAGGTATACCCAACTATTTTGGGTGTCCTATGAAGATGCATTTATCCGCTTGGGGATCGAGCTCATCAGGATGAAACTTTTTCATATAAGCGTCGCAGCCCCAAACTTTCAAGAAACGACAGCTTAGGTTTCTCTAAACCATAGTTCATACGGTGTCATCTCAACAGAATTATGTGGTGCCCTATTAAAGTGAATGTGGTTGTCTCTAATGCCTAACCCATAAACGAGAGTGGTAATTCGATAAGAGACATCATAGTACGCACCATATCCAACAGGGTGCAACTATGATGTTCGGACACACCATCACACTATGGTGTTCCAGGCGGTATTAATTGTGAAACAATTTCCACAATGTCTTAATTGCGTGCCAAAGTTCGTAACTCAGATACTCATCTCTATGATCATATCATAGACATTTTATCCTCTCGTCACGATGATCTTCAACTTCACTCTGAAATTACTTGAACCATTCAATAATTCAGACTTGTGTTTCATCAAGTAAATATACTCAACATCTACTCAAATCATCTGTGAAGTAAGAACATAACGATATTCACTGCATGCCTCAACACTCATTGGACTGCACACATCAAAATGTGTTACTTCCAACAAGTTGCTATCTTGTTCCATCTTACTGAAAATGAGGCTTTTCAGTCATCTTGCCCATGTGGTATGATTTGCATATCTCAAGTGATTCAAAATCAAGTGAGTCCAAACAATCCATCTGCATGGAGTTTCTTCATGCGTATACACCAATAGACATGGTTCGCATCTCTCAAACTTTTCAAAAACGAGTGAGTCCAAAGATCCATCAACATGGAGCTTCTTCATGCGTTTTATACCAATATGACTTACATGGCAGTGCCACAAGTAAGTGGTACTATCATTACTATCTTATATCTTTTGGCATGAAAATGTGTATCACTACGATCGAGATTCAATAAACCATTCCTTTAGGTGCAAGACCATTGAAGGTATTATTCAAATAAATACAGTAACCATTATTCTCCTTAAATGAATAACCGTATTGCGATAGACATAATCCAATCATGTCTATGCTCAACGCAAACACCAAATGACAATTATTCAGGTTTAATACTAATCTTGATGGTAGAGGGAGCGTGCGATGTTTGATCACATCAACCTTGGAAACACTTCCAACACATATCATCAGCTCACCTTTAGCTAGTCTCCGTTTATTCCGTAGCTTTTATTTTGAGTTACTAACACTTAGCAACCGAACCGGTATCTAATACCCTGGTGCTACTAGGAGTACTAGTAAAGTACACATTAACACAATGTATATCCAATATACTTCTATCGACCTTGCCAGCCTTCTCATCTACCAAGTATCTAGGGTAGTTCTGCTTCAGTGTCTGTTCCCTCATTACAGAAGCACTTGGTCTCGGGTTTGGGTTCAACCCTGGGTTTTCACTAGAGCAGCAACAGTTTTTCCGTTTCATGAAGAATCCCTTCTTGCCCTCGCCCTTCTTGAAACTAGTGGTTTCACTAACCATCAACAATTGATGCTCCTTCTTGATTTCTACATTCGTGGTGTCAAAACATCGCGAATAGCTCAAGGATCATCATATCTATCCCTGTTATGTTATAGTTCATCACGAAGCTCTAGTAGCTTGGTGGCAATGTCTTTGGAGAAACATTACTATCTCATCTGGAAGATTAACTCCCACTCGATTCAAGTGATTGTTGTACCTAGAAAATCTGAGTACAAGCTCAACGATTGAGATCTTCTCCCTTAGTTTGTAGGCTAGAAAACTTGTCGGAGGTCTCATACCTCTTGACGTGGGCACGAGCCTGAAATCCCAATTTCAGCTCTTGGAACATCTTATATGTTCTGCGACATTTCAAAAATGTCTTTGGTGCCTCAATTCTAAACCATTTAACATTACCGAACTATCATGTAGTCATCAAAATGTGTATGTCACATGTTCGCAACATCCATAGACCACGTTCGAGGTCCAACACACCGAGCTGTGCATTAAGGACATAAGCCTTCTACTGTCCGCATAATTGCTACTGTCAACTTTCAACTATATTTTCTCTAGGAACATATCTAAAACAGTAGAACTAAAGCGCGAGCTATGACATAATTTGCAAAGGATTTTTGACTATGTTTAGGATAATTAAGTTCATCTAATGAACTCCCACTCAGATAGACATCCCTCCAGTCATCTAAGTGATTACATGATCCGAGTCAACTAGGCCGTGTCCGATCATCACGTGAGACGGACTAGTCATCATCGGTGAAAATCTTCATGTTGATCATATCTACTATACGACTCATGCTCGACCTTTCGGTCTCTTGTGTTCCGAGGCCATGTCTGTACATGCTAGGCTCGTCAAGTCAACTTAAGTGTTTCGTGTGTATAACTCTGGCTTACACACGTTGTATGTGAATGTTAGAATCTATCACACCCGATCATCACGTGGTGCTTCGAAACGACGAACTTTCGCAATGGTGCACAGTTAGGGGGAACACTTTCTTGAAATTTTAATGAGGGATCATCTTATTTACTACCTTCGTTCTAAGCAAATAAAATGCATAAACATGATAAACATCACATGCAATCAAAAAGTGACATGATATGGCCAATATCATTTTGCTCCTTTTGATCTCCATCTTCGAGGCTCCACGATCATCATCGTCACCGGCATGACACCATGATCTCCATCATCATGACCTGATCATCATGTCTTCATGAAGTTGTCTCGCCAACTATTACTTCTACTACTATGGCTATCGGTTAGCAATAAAGTAAAGTAATTACATGGCGTTGTTCAATGACACACAGGTCATACAATAAATTAAGACAACTCCTATGGCTCCTGCCGGTTGTCATACTCGTCGACATGCAAGTCGTGATTACTATTACAAGAACATGATCAATCTCATACATCACATATCATTCATCACATTCTTCTTGGCCACATCACATCACATAGCATACCCTGCAAAAACAAATTAGACGTCCTCTAATTGTTGTTTGCATGTTTTACGTGGCTGCTATGGGTTTCTAGCAAGATCGTTTCTTACCTACGCAAAAACCACAACGTGATATGTCAATTGCTATTTACCCTTGATAAGGACCATTTTCATCGAATCCAATCCGACTAAAGTGAGAGAGACTGGCACCCGCTAGCCACCTTATGCAACAAGTGCATGTTAGTCGGCGGAACCTGTCTCACGTAAGTGTATGTGTAAGGTCGGTCCGGGCCGCTTCATTCCACAATACCGTCGAAACAAGATTGGACTAGTAACGGTAAGCATATTGAACAAAATCAACGCCCACAACTGCTTTTTGTTCTACTCGTGCAAAGAATCTACGCAATAGACCTAGCTCATGATGCCACTGTTGGGGAACGTAGCAGAAATTCAAAATTTTCCTACGAGTCACCAAGACCTATCTATGGAGAAACTAGAAACGAGAGAGAGGGGAGTGCATCTACATACCCTTGTAGATCGTTAAGCGGAAGCGTTCAAGTGAACGGGGTTGATGGAGTCGTACTCGTCGTGATCCAAATCACCGATGATCCTAGCGCCGAACGGACGGCACCTCCGCGTTCAACACACATATAGTTGGGAGAGACATCTCCTCCTTCTTGATCCAGCAAGGGAAGGAGAGGTTGATGGAGATCCAGCAGCATGACGGCGTGGTGGTGGAAGTAGCGGGATCCCGGCAGGACTTCGCCAAGCGCAAGCGGGGAGGAAGAGGTGTCACGGGAGGGAGGGAGGCGCCAGGGACTCAGGTGCGGCTGCCCTCCCTCCCCTCCACTATATATAGGGTCCTAGGGGGGGCGCCGGCCCCTTGTAGATCCCATCCAGGGAGGGGGGCGGCGGCCCTAGGGGTGGCTTGGCCTCCAAGCCAAGTGGAGGCGCCCCCACCCCTTAGGGTTTCTAACCCTAGGCACATGGGAGGCCCAAAGGGGGGCGCACCAGCCCACCAGGGGCTGGTTCCCACGCCCCCTCAGCCTATGGGGCTCTCCGGGATAGGTGGCCCCACCCGGTGGACCCCCGGGACCCTTCCGGTGGTCCCGGTACAATACCGATGACCCCCAAAACTTTCTCGGTGGCCGAATCTGGATTTCCTATATATAAATCTTTACCTCCAGACCACTCCGGAACTCCTCGTGATGTTCGGGATCCTATCCGGGACTCCGAACAACATTCGGGTTACCACATACTATTATCTCTACAACCCTAGTGTCACCGAACCCGGGTTCGGGAACCATGTAGACATGACCGAGACAACTCTCGGGCCAATAACCAACAGCGGGATCTGGATACCCATGTTGGCTCCCACATGTTCCACGATGATCTCATCGGATGAACCACAATGTCAAGGACTCAATCAATCTCGTATACAATTCCCTTTGTCCAGCGGTATTGTACTTGCCCGAGATTCGATCGTCGGTATGCCGATACCTTGTTCAATCTCGTTACCGGCAAGTCTCTTTACTCGTTCCGTAACACATCATCCCATGATCAACCCCTTGGTCACATTGTGCACATTATGATGATGTCCTACCGAGTGGGCCCAGAGATACCTCTCCGTTACACGGAGTGACAAATCCCAGTCTCGATTCGTGCCAACCCAACAGACACTTTTGGAGATACCCGTAGTGCACCTTTATAACCACCCAGTTACATTGTGACGTTTCGTACACCCAAAGTATTCCTACGGTATCCGGGAGTTGCACAATGTCATGGTCTAAGGAAATGATACTTGACATTAGAAAAGCTTTAGCATACGAACTACACGATCTTTGTGCTAGGCTTAGGATTGGGTCTTGTCCATCACATCATTCTCCTAATGATGTGATCCCGTTATCAACGACATCCAATGTGCATGGTCAGGAAACCGTAACCATCTATTGATCAACGAGCTAGTCAACTAGAGGCTTACTAGGGACATGGTGTTGTCTATGTATCCACACATGTATCTAAGTTTCCTATCAATACAATTATAGCATGGATAATAAACGATTATCATGAACAAGGAAATATAATAATAATAACTAATTTATTATTGCCTCTAGGGCACATTTCCAACAGGAGTCTAGTTGGGACAATGTGCTTTCATGTGTCAGAGAAAGATGTAGCGAGTATCAGCATTAAACCATCAATGCATGTCATCGGATCTTGAAGAAAATTCAACGCCTCTCCCATGCACGGTACTTCCCGTGCATGGGAGAATTGCTTTTCTCATGAGTGTATGGCTCACCGTTGGCTCGATGTAGCTGAATGAGTTGACGAGCACGTCGTCAGCATCCTCCTCGATCAACGTCTTAAGGAAAACTGGCAGCGACTGTCGGTGTCAAAACCGGTGGATCTCGGGTAGGGGGTCCCGAACTATGCGTCTAAGGATAATGGTAACGGGAGGCAGGGGACACGATGTTTTACCCAGGTTCGGGCCCTCTAGATGGAGTTAATACCCTACTTCTTGCTTGATTGATCTTGATGATATGAGTATTACAACATTTGATCTACCACGAGATCGTAGATGCTAAACCCTAGGAGCTACCCTATGATTATGATTGTTCTCGTCCTACGGACTAAAACCTCCGGTTTATATAGACACCGGAGGAGGCTAGGGTTACATAGAGTCGGTTACAGAGAAGGAGATCTAACATCCGAATCGCCAAGCTTGCCTTCTACGCAATGGAGAGTCCCATCCGGACACGGGACGAAGTCTTCAATCTTGTATCTTCATAGTCCAACAGTCCGGCCAAAGTACATAGTCCGGCTGTCCGGATACCCCCTAATCCAGGACTCCCTTGGTAGCCCCTGAACCAGGCTTCAATGATGACGAGTCCGGCGCGCAGATTGTCTTCGGCATTGCAAGGCGGGTTCCATCTCCGAATACTCCAAAGTAAATCTCGAACACTTAAATCATGTGCGGCTCTGCAAGACACATTTCACATACCACCGTAGAGAGAACAATATTCTAGCAATCTAATCTGCTGACAACTTCAGCAGAGCGACATCATGCCATGGTCCGGTCATTATTCGAACCGTTTTTTCCAACCAGCTACTGCTCATATCGCGAGGCAGTTTCCCTAGGACGTCTTGTCGAAGTAGAGATCGTGCCCCCTTTATTGCAGGACTCTCATCAATACGGGTGTGGGTAACTCAACCGCACCGCTAATTACGGTGAGTGGGGAACGAGCAGGTTCTTCCGGGCAAGTGGGGAGGCGCAAAGTTTGATCGTTCCAATAAAGAGGAAAGGCCGCTTCCTTTTCACCCACGCCTCCTTCTGCTCGTCCATCCCATTTCACTCAAGCCCTAATGCCCAAGCATTCATCTTCTCCATCAACAAAGGTTCTCCGAAAACGTCTGGGTATAGAGCAGGAGGCAAATGGATGGCCTCTACCGTCCAGGAGAAGGATATCAAAAAGCTTCGGGAGGCCGGGTATCTGGCCAAGAAAATCGGCCACCGTCTTCCGACGGTGGGACAGATTGTCCCCACTCCGGATCCCCATGAGAGGGTTGTGTTCCTCCCTCATTTTATCTGCGGGCCCGGGTTTCCCCTTCACCCATTTGTTCGCGGCATCATGTATTATTATGGGATCAATTTTCATGATCTATCCCCTAATTCCTTCCTCAACATCTTGACGTTTATCGTCATGTGCGAGGCCTTTCTCCGCATCTCGCCACACTTCGGCTTATGGCTGAAGATCTTCAATGTGAAGCCCAAGGTGGTGAACGGCGAGCACGCCGAGTGCGGAGGCGCCATGGTGAGCAGGATGCCCAAGGTCACATGGCCGACAGGTACTTTCAACGATTCCGTCAAGGAGTGGCAGCAGTAGTGGTTCTACATCACTGAGTCGCGCGGCAAAAGGTGGGCCGCTGCTCCCGAATTCCAATCTAGAGCCCCCTTGCGGCTTACGTTCTGGCCCAAAAAGGGCTTGAACTGGTCTTCGTCCAACGAACTATCGGTGCTCCAGACACGCGTCAAGGGTATGGAAGATAAGGTCATCAAGCTTGTTGATGTAGTCCACGTGATGTTGGTCCGCCTGGTTCTTCCTTGTCAGCACCGAGCCTGCAATTTGTGGGAGTATGACCCGGCCGAGCACCAGACCCTGCGAGAGCTTTATGGCTCCTCTCACAAGGACATCTGGAAGGTGCTTTTTAAGTCCGGAAAACCGTGGCCGGACTCCGCAACGGACCGCGGGTACCAACTGTCCAGCCCTGCAAGTCTGATAAGTCATCATTATGTTTTGTCCATCCATATGTTTCATTGGCATATCCCGAGGAAGATGCTCTAACGTGCTTCTCACAATCATCCTAGGGATGGACGAAGAAGGCGGGGCAGATACACTGTCCAGCCCCGCTGCCAGAAGAACCAGCCGGACCACTTCTGACGAAGATGTTGGTCCCGGCGCCTTACGAGGCGCCAAAGAAAGAGGCCTATAGAGAGGCCAAGGAGACCAGAAGCGGCCTCCGTCGTCGCGATGCTTCGGACACAAAATCCGAAGACTCCATTGCCCATCTCTCCTCCGAAGAGGAAGAAGAGGAGGAAGAAGACAAGTCCCCCATGGGGGAAGGAAAGAAAAGTACGGCCTCCTCATCTCTGGAGGCCGAATTGCCTAAGAGGGGAAAAACTCCCCTGCCAGAGGCGTCCACTACGGCTACCGACAGCAGCCCGGAGTGGGATTCCAGGGCCCAGCCCCTGGAAAACTCGTGAGTACATGAAATCCGAACACACCTATGCGTTCAGGATTATTGAGGCATAATAAATTAATTGGTGCCACACTTTTTGCAGCCCGGTGAGGTCTTGCACCGAACAGTCCTCATCGGAGGATTCGTTGAGCTCAGATGCCCTAGAGAGCGAGATGCCTCCGAAGGCCCCTTCCCTTAAGCTCGGGCCTGACGCCGAGGAGCCGTCCCAGAAGGACCTAGACCAGGAGGGGCATACCTTAGGGGCCTGATATACGAGAGTGGCGGCTCCCATGAGTGTCGACGGCAGGGGCGATCGTGAATTCGGCCCACAGCCGGATACAGTCCCGGAAAGCTTTGAGGCTCCAGGATCGGGCAGGCAGCCCCCCTTTGCTGGAGGAGGCGAGCCTACTCTGCCGATGACCTCTGTCCAACCAGAGGCGCAAGGCAGCTTATCGACAATGCTAAAGAGTGCTTCCATCCTCGATGAACATCGCACCCTTATGGGTGTGGTGGTTGAAAAGATTCAGTCCGCGGAGAGTGGTCTGAATGAATCCTGCATCAGCCTTATAAGAGGCTTTGAGGTATGCTTTTAGGAGTTTTTGTAGATTACCACAGTATGGATAGTAGCCCCTGATACATTGTCTGGTGAAAAAGAGAACCGGACAGGGGATCAAATTTCCGTTTGCAGGAGACTTAGTTGATGACATCTCCTCCTTCTTTTATAAACATGCATCTATAGTGACTGCCGCCTCTCATACTGCGGAGGTATTCGGACTAAAGCAGAGTCTGGAGCGGGCCGAAGAAGAACTTGGCCGAGTGAAGAAACAGTTGGAGGACAATCGAGGTATGTCGAAACCTTGTTATTTTTAGCACAAATAAGTATGTGTGCCGGATAAAAGTATTTATATTGCGCGCTCTAGGGACAAATGCTGAAATTGAGGCGCTTAAGAAGGCTGTGGCTTTAGCCGAAAAGAAGGCAGCCACGGAGCAGGCTCTTCGTGAGAAGCACGAGGCCAGGGTCATTGCAGCTGAACGAGAGCTCCAGGAGGCCGTTAATAAAAGCAAGACTTCGGAGCAGAGTTTATCAGGGAAGGAATCCGAACTCGCCCAAGCTTTCCAAGACGCAAATGATGCTCGGGAAGAAGCCCAAGGTGCTCTGAAGGACATTCAGGAGGCGAGGAAAATTGCGGCTCGTAAGGCTGTTTCTTATTCAAGGCGATTTCTATGTAGTAATAGGAGAAGTTCAAGATGACAAATTGAACTGATTTCTCCAGGGGCGTTTGCGGAGCTGCCCTGCAGCATATCTAATGACGCTCAATTCTATCGAGCTGAGGAGAAGAAGACTGCGGAAAAGCTCTTCTGGTCGCAGTATTTGGCGCCGAATTATCCGGTGCCATTTGTCGATCAGATGAAGCAGCTGGTCAAGCTGCACCAGGCGGCCGAACTAGCCATGAAGGACTTGATTGTTCGACTATGGCCCGCCGAGTCAATTCCAAGCAGTTACTTTGGGCTCGTGAAGCGAATTGTGAGTGCTTGTCCTCAGCTCGAAGTCATTAAGCGGTCGGTCTGTATATAAGGTGCGAGAATGGCATTTTCCCGCGTGAAAGTGCACTGGGGAAAGATGGATGCTGAAAAGCTGATGACCGAGGGACCACCTGAGGGGAAGGAGCACCGCAAGCCCAAACTATATTATGATGGTGTCCTAAAAGGAGCCCGCCTTGTGGCAGAGCAATGCACCAAAGACATTGTATTTCCATGAAGACAATCATGTTGTCCTTTGTAAGGCGGAACAAAGTCACCTTTATTTATGTGTTTCCTATTATATGGAAGTTTTTCCTCATGCGCGGCCGTCTTATATATTAATCTTGAGAGTTCGCCAATCGTTGGCTTCTGCCCCCATGTAGGAAGTACGGGGGTGTTCGGGATAAACCTGAACACTCTTTATCCCATTTTTGGGTCCTTAAAGGAGGTGTTCAGTGCAGCGAACCAGGCAATCAGACTATAGGGCTTTATCACTCTCACTTAGTCATATGAATTCGAGTATGGTAGGCGCAGCCCCTGGTGTTGGGAAGACCGCACGAGGGGCTCTAATAGCACCTGATCGGAAGATCGATCCGTCGCACTCTGCATTTATTATGGCATTATGCGGAATAAATCCTTAAAGATTTTACAACCTCTCGAACAGCTGACCAGCTCTCGCCTTATCATGACAGTCAGTTTTCGGCTTTCTCTACTGAGGTGCTCGTCTGGAAGAACCGGGACACAATCGCAGTAGTTCTCCCAGCGCTACCTTAGCCGATATAGCGGAACGTAAGGTACCAAAACATGGGAGCCGGGCAAACCCAACTAATGACCCAAGACATGATTCGGAGCCGATGCATATAATGATATAAGTTCGGGGTGCCGAGCGACCGAGAGGGTGGCCGGACTCTGTTGCCATAGTATGGGTATAATGAAGCCCCTGGCGTATTAAGGCATGACACAATGTGCGGATGCCGTTACGACGAAAGGTGTCAATAAGAAATGACAGCAGGTAAGCGTCATGTAACTCTATATGCTGTATTCGAGTGACACGTTTATGCGTATGAGTGCGGTTAATGCTATAGTAAGAGGTGTGATGACGGAACCTTTTGAGACCGGGTGGGAGGAAGTTGTGTGCGGATCCGAAGTATATTCGGATTGTCTTCTCGGGGAGTATTTATATATTCCCTCCTTGTGCATCTGAGCTGATTCCACGTCGCCAGTCCTGTTCTGCGCAAAAGCGAGCCTACAAAGAAAAATGATTAGAGACATTTGTGTGTCATGGGGCGGTTGAACCGCGGGGTGTGGCCCTTCCCAACTTATGCTGGAGTGCTTGATTGACGCCTGGTTGAGCCGAGCTATCCTGCCGTGAAGTAGTTCGGACTCCTTTGTTGGTGTCCGGGAAGTTGGTTGTCGAATCAAGGTTCGATAAAGAGGCACAACTCGCTGCTTCAGTGGCGGTATACTCTTCGGCGCTGAGGAGGAGTTCGGTCTTGCCCGTAATTGTGACTATGTCACGTGGGCCTGGTATTTTAAGCTTGCCATAGGCACGGTGTGGTACCGCGTTGAATCGATCCAACGCGGTTCATCCTGGTCGTACGTAATAGTTACTGTATAGGGGGACAATGTCGAAGACTGACTCTTCGGTATGGTGATTGTTTGGTGATCTGAAGACAACCTCCAGGGTGGTGTTTATCACATTCACCATGTTGGTTTGCGTAGAAGTTTCTTTTGCCCTATATTGCTTGATGGTCTGTGCTCCTCGTTGTCTTCATTGCTTTGAGACCCCTTTATTGTTTTCGGCGCGTGACCGTCCGGCTTGTTTGAAGACCCGGCATTCTCTATTGGTATGATTGGCTGCCGTTCCTGGGGTACCATGAATTTGACATGGGCGGTCAAGTATGCGGTCCAGGCCGGATGGGCCCGAATTGCTTTTTTGAAGTGTCTTTTTCCGCTGACCGGACTGGGAGCCACGGAATCCGGCATTGACTGTCATGTCTTGGGCGTCATCATTGTTCTTGTGACGCTTATGTTTGTTGCGTCGAGGTTTATGGATGCTGTCTCTGGCCTCTGATGTGCCAGGGGTGTTTGCTATGTTGTTGTTACGAGCCAGCCAGCTATCTTCGCCCGCACAAAAGTGGGTAATGAGTGTCGTTAGGGCCGCCATGGACTTCAGTTTCTCTTGGCCGAGGTATCAGGCGAGCCGCTCGTCCCGGATATTATGCTTGAAGGCTGCTATGGCTTCGGTATCTGGACAGTCAGCGATTTGTTTCTTTTTGGTTAGGAACTGAGTCCAGAATTTCCTGGCTGACTCTCCGGGCTGTTGGGTAATGTGACCTAAGTCATCAGCATCTGGTGGTGGCACGTAGGTGCCTTGGAAGTTGTTGAGGGACGCGTCCTCCAGGTTTTCCCAACTGCCGATGGAGTTCGCCGGCATGCTATTCAGCCAGTGTCGGGCCGGTCCTTTGAGTTTAAGGGGAAGATACTTGATGGCATGTAGATCATCATCGCGGGCCATGTGAATGTGGAGAAGGAAATCTTCGATCCATACCGCGGGGTCTGTTGTGCCATCGTATGATTTGATGTTTGCGGGTTTAAACCTTTCTGGGAAGTCGTGGTCTGTTACTTCATCAGTGAAGCAGAGGGGGTGTGCGGCGCCTCTATGCCGGGCTATGTCACGACACAGTTCGACTAAGTCCGGTCAGTTATGTTTGGCCCGGCCGGACTTATTGTTAGTGTATCTGGCATGACGGTCATCGTCATGTGCTGGGGCGCGCCCCCGTGATCCGTAGATCGATCTGGGCTGTCCTGCTTTGTTTTCCAATATGTCTCGCAGGTCCTACGTATTGCCCCGGGCCATATTGTATTGGCGTGGGGGTGCGGGCTGGTATTCGGGCTGATACGCCGTTTTGTCTCGTCCACGAGGTGGCCGATCATCCTCGTCCTATGCTGGTAGTGTGGGCTCTAGGACCTCCTCCTCGAGTTGAGGTAGCAACTTGTGCTTTGGGTAACCTTTGGTGGGGCGCTCGAGTCCGTATTCCTCGGCTGCCAGGACCTCAGTCCATCTGTCTGTGAGCAGATCTTGATCAGCTTGGAGCTGCTGCTGCTTGTTTTTCAGGCTTCTTGCAGTGGCTATAAGCCGGCGCTTGAAGCGCTCCTGCTCTATGGGATCCTCAGGCCCGCCAAATTCATCGTCGCCGAGGCTCACTTCATCTTTGGAGGGAGGCATATAGTTGTCATCCTCCAAGTATCTGTCTGTCGCCTGTTCATCTGGGCTAACCTGCCCGTCTTCCTGTTCAGCCTGCTCGAAGGTACGCTGATCAGGATTGTATTCATCTTCGGCACCATCCGGATTGTTTTTGTCTTCTGTGTCGGTATTGCTGTGGCGGGGCTTAGAGCGACACCGATGACGCCCATGATTTGATTGCTTCCCTAAGGGGTTATCCTCTATTGCCTCATCGCCATTGCTTTCTTTGGGAGTGTCCACCATATATATCATACGAGGAGGTGGCTGTCCAGCGCCCTATGGGCGGTGGTTCCTGTTCTTCTCCTGCATCGTCGTCCATATCGTCGATGTCTTTGGAGTCGAAGTCAAGCACGTCAGTCAAATCATCGACAGTGGCAATGAAGTGGGTGGTGGGTGGGTAACGAATTTCTTCGTCGCCTGCTTCCCACTCGAGTCGGACATAGTTCAGCCCAGAGTCTCCTGACAAAGAGAGAGACCTTAATGAATTCAGCACGTCGCTGAAGGGTGAGTGCTGAAAGATATCCACAACGGTGAACTCCATTACTGGAGCCCAATCAGATTCGATGGGCCCGGATGCATGTGGTCTGGAACCTACGGCCGGACACAAGTCCGGGGGTCCGGTGACACAGATTTCCTTAGAGGTGGAGTCTGCATTCGGTTCTACCGCCGATGAGTATGCGGCCTCCGGGGCGGGGTCCATCCACCCGTCCTCGGACGACGCGATCTGCCCTGGATTTAGGTCCGGAGCTACTGCAGGTGCGGTATCTCGAATACTATCCGACAGTAGATCTAAGTCGTGCTCGTCGTGAGTGTTCCACGCTCCTGGCGTAGGCCCGAATCCGTCAAAGATCAAGTCTCCGGGGATATCGGCCGTGTAATTCAAGTTTCCGAACCTGACCTAATGGCCAGGGGCGTAGCTGTCGATCTGCTCTAGATGGCCAAGCGAATTGGCCCGCAGTGCGAAGCCGCCGAACACGAAGATCTGTCCGGCGAGAAAAGTCTCACCCTGGACCGCGTTGGTGTTGATGATTGAAGGAGCCATCGAGCCTTACAGCAACGACACAGAGGAACTCTCAATGAAAGCACCAATGTCGGTGTCAAAACTGGCGGATCTCGGGTAGGGGGTCCCGAATTGTGCGTCTAAGGATAATGGTAACATGAGGCAGGGGAAACGATGTTTTATCCAGGTTCGGGCCCTCTCGATGGAGGTAATACCCTACTTCCTGCTTGATTGATCTTGATGATATGAGTATTACAAGAGTTGATCTACCACGAGATCGTAGAGGCTAAACCCTAGGAGCTAGCCTATGATTATGATTGTTCTCGTCCTATGGACTAAACCCTCCGGTTTATATAGACACCGGAGGAGGCTAGGGTTACACAGAGTCGGTTACAGAGAAGGTGATCTAACATCCGAATCGCCAACCTTGCCTTCTGCGCAAAGGAGAGTCCCATCCGGACACGGGACGAAGTCTTCAATCTTGTATCTTCGTAGTCCAACAGTCCGGCCAAAGTACGTAGTCCGGCTGTCCAGATACCCCTTAATCCAGGACTACCTCAGCGACTCCAGCGCCGACGCGAACGGCGGCACGTCTTCCGGTCCCAGTTCCACGCCCAGCGCTCCGCGTACCAGAAGCTCACTCCCGTCCGTCACCGGCAGCGCCAGCCGCCCCGCCCACATCTCCCCGTAGACGACGTTCACCGCGCATGGCTGCGAGAAGAACGCCGCAGCGGGCTCGCCGGCCGTGCGCGCCACCCGCCCCGCCCACGGTTGGTGCGAGTCGTGCACGAGCACACGCACCGAGATGGCTGACGATGCCATGGACCTAGGGTAGGGTCATAGACCTGATCTATACGCCCTACCCATGATCACTACCCTAGAAGCAAGGACATTCAAAGCACAACAGGAAGTATCGACTGAAGCCATCGAGTGCAATCCACTCGACGAGTCACCTCACTCGGATACCCCCAATTTCACTTGACCTGGATGGAGTCATTCGACCATACAGGAAACCACTCGGAGTACAGAAGACTTAGAGTCACTCAGGATGGCAACGGTCAGGCGTTCACTCTGTAGTTTAAAGATCATTGTTAACATTTTATAGCTCGCGTTACCAGTAACGCCCTATCTTAATGTACATTGAACCCCTGTAACGGAGGACGGATGGGGTCCTGGCGCACTCTATATAAGTCACCCCCTCCTCTGGGACAAATGTTCGCACCTCTTGTAACACACACCCATATTCCAGTCAACCGCCTCAGGGCACCGAGACGTAGGGCTTTTACCTCCTCCGAGAGAGCCTGAACTCGTAAACTCATGTGTACAACCTCACCGTAGTTAGGACCTCGCCTCCGCATTCATACCCCTTATTCCTACTGTCAGACTTAGTACCACGACAGTGGCCTCCTCCGACAGCAGGAGCTCACGCAGCGCCTCGGGCCCCACGGCCTCCAGCCGGGAGAAGTACTCGGCGGGGTCCGGGCACGAGACGAAGCCGCCAGCGTCGAACCCGTCGAAGATGGCGGCCTCGCGGAAGGGCTCGCCGGGGGCGGGGTGGAGGAGAGCACGTGGCGGGTGGAGACGAACGTGAGGCGGAGGCCGTGCGCGCCAGGCGGCGGCTCAGCTCCAGCATCGGGTTCGTGTGGCCCTGCACCCCCAGGAACGGCAGGAGGAGGACGGCCGCACCCTCGCCGCTGCCTCCATGACCGACGTCCGAGCTAGCGGTGGCCGCTCGTGTGCTCTCCATGGTTCAGCTTGGTGGGGTTTCTTGGGTGTTTCTTTCTTTCGGTGGATTTTGTAGGCATGGAAGCAGAGTGACGCGCAAGATCTCTCTTGGAGCGGATGGTCAGATTTGTTGCTACGCTCCTGTCCGGTGGCGACGGAAGCAACGAGGAAGTTGTTCCCGCCCAGCCCCAGGGCAAAAGACGGAGTCAATCACTCGGAAATACTTGAGCAGAAGTTGTGCTCCAGGTCCACCCCATCGCCGTGAGCTCGAGTGCGGTGAGTATGCGATGGCACTGGTCCTACACCAACAGTGGCACCCAATTATCAGATACTACTGGTTTAAAATGCAATGTAGCTCACCACTACCGATCCAACAATTCTACCCCAACAGCGCCGACTAGGTTCTGGTGTCAGTTACCTTAGACATTGCTCAGATTTGTTCGGACTTGTTCTTCGACGGTTGGTTGGATCGAGCAGCGATGGCGCATGAGGGTCATTCGCTCTTTTAAGGCATTATTGTTGGAGAATCTTCTCATAGTACAGGTGATGTCAAGAGATGGTTAGTGCTGATGTGGTTATTTTGGTAGATTGTTGATCACCGTTTTCATCAATTTTTTATTCTTTTTTTCGCCATGGCATAGCTACCATCTTATTTGATTTTGCTGATTTTGCTAGTTGCTAGTGTGGTTTTCTGCGTGTGCGAATTGGTTTTGATTGTGTTCATCTTATCCATGCATAGGCTGGTTGTGTGTTCTTTATGTCTGTATCCCTTTAATGTTAAATTTTAAACAAAAAATTCACTCTTTGTCAGGAAAAAATCATATCTTCCCATGAAAGGAACAGAGAATAATTGATCATGTCCTCCAAAAATGCAGGGAGATATGGACACATTTGTAGTTTATCTGTTACAATTTGTTCCCGGCTGTCTACTATAATAAGGTTTTTTCCGGCTCCGACGAGGTAGCGGTAATGGTGATTGTGCGTCTTTGGCTTGCTCCAATGCATGTAGTTGTTGCTGGGTGGTTATCACCTGGATCTACCTTGATAGTTAATGAATAAATCAAATTTCCGCAAAAAAGATCCTCGTCACCTCAACTTGCACAACATACTTGTCTAGAAAATATGCAATACGATCTAGCAAATTTACCGTAATTTTCAGGACATTCAATTGTTAATCACAGTCTGTTTTCTGCAAACAATTTATTCCATACTTTTACCTTGTTTAACATTGAAGCTTGAATTTGATAAACTTATTCGGCGGTTAGACTGATGTGACGATCAAATCAAATGCTTCATCGCCACTCCCAAAATATTAGTAGAAATTATCTACCGCAAATGATCTTGAAAAATCTTAAGTAATTATTTCTACCCGGTTTACCTCCAAATTAGGGGCATGCTTGGATCCAAGGGACTATTTTTAGTCTGACTAAAATTAGTCGTTTTTAGAGGCTAAAGTTCCAATCACCCCTGACTAAAGAGAGGCTAGAATTAGTCTTGAGACTAAAAATTTTTAGTCAAGGGAACCCTACTAAAATGTGGATTAGTCCTCTCTCTCCTCATTTAACTCCTCTCCTTTAACACATGAGAGTTCTGGATTGGAGGGTTTGGAGGATAATAAATGCTCATTAACTCGATTTTAGTCTATTTAGGCTGGTCACAATGGGCAAGAACATAAGCTAGTAACTTCACACTTCCCTAGATTATGTTACTACCACCATAGTGGGTAGGAGCATCTATGTAGTGTCATGCAACGATGTATTTATTAGGTTATAGACTCATTGTTTCTTGGAGTGTGTGATGTTCCGGTAACTTAGCTAGTTACCACAAGCACCTCTCTCTTCACTAAATACGTGCCACATAAGCAAAGTTGTATTGAAGTGTGTGATGTTACTCCTAAGTTCCTCCCCACTGTGACCAGCCTTAGTATTTGTATCCAAGCATGGGTGAGGCTAACAAGTTTTAGTCTCATTATTTTTAGTCATGGAACTAAAACGTATCCAAGCACCCTCTAGATTGTACAAAAGATTAGGTTGTCTTATAAATTTGTCAATCTTTTTTTTTCGAATATAAATTTGTCCGTCTTTAAAAAAAAACTGACTACAGCTCGAGAGTTATCTTCTCTCCTCCATTATTTTTTGTGAGCAACCGGCAGGAGAGTCGCCTTCTCTCGTCCCAATATCCCTGTCATCTCTGCCCGACTAGATTCCATTCCAACAAAATATCAACAAGAGAAACATGACAAAGGAGAGAAAGAAAAAAAGTAACTGTTTTTTTTCGAGGGTGAAAAAAAATAACTGTGACCGGAGAGGGAAGTCTTGGAATGTCGAATCTACATGAACACCTTCCGTGTGGCTGTCAACTAAGCGTAAAAGTGACTTGATTATCTTCTTTGAATGCTTAGTCCTTTTTGTTACTGCTGTTGTACCTGCTTGCTCCTTCCTATGTATTTCGGCCTGAACTCGTGTTTTATGTTAGCCTATAACCTTATGAACTATGTGACTTACTCGCCTGGTTGTGGGCGGACGTTTCTTGCGTCTTCATTCTAAAAAAAGAGTTAAGGCCTGACATGGGGAAACTACATGAGCACCTTCCGTGTCAACTTGATTAACTAAGCGTGACAGTGACTTGGTCGGTTATACCCATGCTCAGAGAAGCTTCCTCACTACTTATCTTACTTGCTCGCCACTCAGAGAAGCTTCCCATCACTACTTATCTTACTTGCCCGCTACTCTACTCGAATCCTGTAGCGCCCATATATACAGTACTTATTTGCCAACACTTTCATCGGACACTCACTCCCTTCACTGAAACAAGCGGAGAAAACAGAGACATGGACAGCGCGACCTCGTCGTCCGGCGATGAGCGCGGCGGCGTGCACGTCCTGCTGGTGCCGCTGCCGGCGCAGGGCCACATGAACCCGATGCTCCAGCTCGGCCGGCGCCTCGCGTACCACGGTCTGCGCCCCACGCTCGTCGCCACGCGGTACGTGCTCTCCACGGGCCCGCCCCCCGGTGACCCCTTCCGCGTGGCCGCCTTCTCAGACGGGTTCGACGAGGGCGGCATGGCCTCCTGCCCGGACCCCGTCGAGTACTGCCGCAGGGCCGAGGCCGTGGGGACCGAGACGCTGGCGCAGGTCATCGCCGCCGAGGGGCGCGCCGGGAGGACGCCGTCCGTGATGGTCTACGACCCGCACATGGCGTGGGCGCCGCTTGTGGCGCGGGCCGCGGGCGTGCCGACCGCCGCGTTCATGTCGCAGTCGTGCGCCGTGGACCTGATCTACGGGGAGGCGTGGGCGGGGCGCGCGCCGCTGCCGATGGCGGACGGGAGCGCGCTGCATCGCCGGGGCGCGGTGAGCGTGGACCTCGGGCCCGAGGATCTGTCGCCGTTCGTGGTGTCGCCGGGGCTGTACCCCAAGTACCTCGACGTGTCGATCCGGCAGTTCCAGGGCCTAGAGCACGCCGGCGACGTGCTCGTCAACTCCTTCCGTGACCTCGAACCGCAGGAGGCGGAGTACATGGAGTCCAGATGGCGGGCCAAGACGGTCGGCCCGACGCTGCCGTCCTTCTTCCTCGACGACAGCCGCCTGCCGTCGAACAAGGCCTACGGCGTCAACTTCTTCAGCAGCGCCGCGCCGTGCATGGCATGGCTGGATAGGCAGCCTCCTTGCTCAGTAGTCCTCGCGTCTTATGGGACGGTCTACAGCCTCGACGCCGGTGAGCTTGACGAGCTTGGAAATGGGCTCTGCGATTCTGGCAAGCCATTTCTCTGGGTCGTGAGGTCCAACGAGGCACAGAAGATATCTGAAGAGCTCCATGGCAGGTGCAAGGAAAATGGATTAATCGTGCCTTGGTGTCCCCAGCTTGAGGTTCTCGCGCATAAGGCCATAGGTATGAAATTGTCAATCTTTGATAAATAGGTCTAAACAAATACTACTAGTAGTTATCTGATTGTTTTGCCAATAATATTGCCTACTTTGGATGTGCAGGTTGTTTCTTGACTCATTGCGGATGGAACTCAACGACAGAAGCACTTGTTGCCGGTGTGCCAATGGTGGCGATGCCGAGGTCGGCCGACCAGCCAACCACGGCAAAGTACGTGGAGAGTGCATGGGAAACCGGCGTGCGAATGCGGACAGATGAGAAAGGTTTGGTGAGGAGGGAGGAGGTAGAGAGGTGCATCAGGAAGGTGATGGATGAGGAGGGAAAGATTGAATACCGCAAAAATGCGACAAAATGGATGAGGATGGCCAAAGAGGCAATGCAGAAAGGAGGGAGTTCTGACAAGAATATTGCTGAATTTGCGGCTAAGTATTTATCAAGATGAATTTATGTCCAAGTATCCACAACCACTCAATAGTCATCGCGTACTATGTAGCATGCACATGTTGATATAGTATTATTCCTCTTCACTTTACACAGCAATGTCAACGCATTCACCGAGAAGCCTATAGCTAAGCTCAAGTTTTCTTGGGTGAGTGACCTTAACATAAATTCGTTTTATATTAAGTTATCAATGGATTGACTATACCTCAGCATGTCGTCGATGTAAGGTTGTGGAGAATTATATATGCTTGGTTTTATGCACATAGGTGTAAGCGCTAGATAAAGATGATCACTTGCTACCACCAAAACTTGATGCGGGAGTATTCAAAGTTTGAGTAAATTTCCTGTTTTTACACCATATTCGTGCTTCAGTGATAACTACTATCCTATTTTAGTAAAATTGCCCCTAGTTACCCGATTTAAGAAGTTTATTTCATGTTTTGCCTCATTTGATGTCGGATCCTCCTAAGACCATTGTCACACTCATTCAGACCAGAAAACAGGTGAAATTATATTCTCCAACTCTTCTAGACTATATTCTAATTAAATTATGCTATTAAAGTTTATGATCTTAAATTAAAATTTGAAATTCAATTAACTTCAGTTTCATGTACTATCAAATGTTTAACAGATTTAATATAAGATCTACAATTTGATCAGTTCTCCTAAGTTAATTTAACAACAAAGCCTTCAGCCCCAAACAAATTGGAGTAGGCTAGAGCTAAAACCCATAAGATCTAGAAACCAACTCATGATTCTGGCACGTGGATAGCTACCTTACACGCACCCTCTTGTACATGGCTAGTTATTTGGTGATATGTCAGTCCATCAGATATCTCTTTACAGACTCCTTCCATGTCAAGTTTGGTCTACCATGACCTCTTTTGACATTATCAGCATGCTTTAACTGTTTGCAATGCACTGGAGCTTTTGGAGGACTGAGATGTATATACCCAAACCATATCAAACGATGTTGGATAAGCTTATGTTCAATCGAAGCTAGCCCAACTCTGTCATGTATATCATCATTCCGAAACTGATCATTTCTTGTGTGGCCACATATCCATCTTAGTATGTGCATCTCATTACACCCAACTGTTGAACATGTCATATTTTAGTTGGCCAACACTCAGCGCCATGCAACATTGCAGGTCGAATCACTGTCCTATAGAACCTACCTCCCTTTTAGCTTTTACGGTACTCTCTTATCAAAGAGAAATTCAGAAGCTCAGTGCCACTTCATCCATCCAACTTTGATTCAATGGCTCACAACTTCATCGATATCACCATCCTTCTGCAACATTGATCAGAAATATCGAAAGGTGTTCTTCTGAGGTATAACCTGCACATAAAGGCTAACCACCTCCTCATGCCAAGTAGTACTGAAACTGCATTTCATGTACTCCATTTTAGTTCTACTAGGCCTAAAAGCTTTCAATTTCAAAGTTTGTCTCCGCCGCTCTAACTTTCTATTAACCATCGCCCGACTATCATCTACTAGCACCACATCATCCGCAAAGAGCATACACCATGGGATATCTCCTTGTACACCCCTTGTGACATCATCCATCACCAAAGCAAAAATATAAGGGCTCAAAGCTAACTCTTGGTGAAGTCATATTTTAATTGAAAAGTCATCAATGTTGACATCACTTGTTCGAATACTTATCACAACATTATTGTACATTTTCGTGGTGAGGGTAATGTACTTTGTCGGGACTTTGTGTTTCTCCAAGACCCACCACATGACATTCCATGACATCTTATCGTAGGCCTTCTCCAAGTCAGTGAACACCATATGCAGGTCCTTATTTTACTTCATGTATCTCTCTATAAGTTGTCATACTAAGAAAATGGCTTCCATGGTTGATCTCCTAGGCATGAAAACAAACTGATTTTGGTCACGCTTGTCATTCTTCTTAAGCGGTGCTCAATGACTCTCTCGTGTATCTTCATTGAATCTTAATTTCAATGATATGCTAAACCTGCCCTCCTTTGGTACTTTAGCCCTAACATTTCCCAATGATCGTATCATGTGGGTAGAGCCCCAAAGTATCTATATAATAAATTATTATTTTGCCAAAAATCAAATAAATCATTTTTTTCTAAACCATAAAAAAGAAGGTTTGAACTAAAAGTATTTATTTTCACAAAACATTAATTCATTAAAAGTTGTTTATGAGGCATATTATTTGTAAAGTTTTTTAAGCTTTTTTATCTATTTCCTTTTTTAAAAGGCCAGAAATGGCCTTTAAGTGGTTTTTCTCCAAAAATTCCAAAAATATTACCCCCAAACCTTATTTCATCATTCTGAATATCCCACCAGACCTTCACCACCTGGTCACGGTAAAGTACTAATCAAACAACATCTACTCAAAAGTAGGGTTCCAAGTTTCCCTATAAAAATGTATAAAAAATCGTGAAGTAAGCCCTGGAACTTCCTCTCTCTCTCTCTCTCTCTCTCTCTCTCTCTCTCTCTCTCTCTTTTCTCTCTCTCTCTCTAATGATCCGCTTTTGTGCGGGCGAGGACAGTTGGCTGGCTCGCAGCTCTCACATGGAGGGACTTCGGCACCTCAGAAGCACATGACGGGAATAGCAAATCCAGGTGCAATAGAAATAAGCGCCGGAACAATAACAGTGCTAGCGATACCGAGGACCCAACAGTTAATGTAGGGTTCAACGGCTCACAGGTTGGACCCAAAAAGAGGCCCTTTAAAGGGAATAAGGACGGCTCAAGTGCTCTGGATAAAATACTTGACATGCCTTGCCAGATTCATGGCACCTCGGATAAGCCCGTCAACCACACCAATTGAAATTGTTGGGTGTTCAAGCAGGCTGGCAAATCAGTAGTTGAGGGGTCAGGTGTCGGTGTCAAAACCGGCGGATCTCGGGTAGGGGGTCCCGAACTGTGCGTCTAAGGCTAATGGTAACAGGAGGCGGGGGACACGATGTTTACCTAGGTTTGGGCCCTCTCTATGGAGGTAATACCCTACTTCCTGCTTGATTGATCTTGATGATACGAGTATTACAAGAGTTGATCTACCACGAGATCGTAGAGGCTAAACCCTAGAAGCTAGCCTATGATTATGATTATTGTCGTCCTACGGACTAAACCCTCTGGTTTATATAGACACTGGAGGGGGCTAGGGTTACATCAGGTCGGTTACAGAGAAGCGAATCTACATATCCGAATCTCCAAGCTTGCCTTCCACACAAAGGAGAGTCACACCCGAAGATGGAACGAAGTCTTCTATCTTCTATCTTCATAGTCCAACAGTCCGACGTAAGCATATAGTCCGGCTGTCCGAGGACCCCTTAATCCAGGACTCCCTCAGTAGCCCCGAACCAGGCTTCAATGACGATGAGTCCGGCGCGCAGATTGCGTTCGGCATTGGAAGGTGGGTTCCTTCTCCAAATTCTCTAGAGTACCTGTTGTAACGAGCAGTGTCCGGCTTCCCATTTAATATTGCACTCATCGGCTTCCGTACCTTAATAGTATCAGCCTCCACGTGTCGAGCGAATGCGAGAAGCCGGGGCACTTTTACACTTGCCACCCTGACCATGTAAATAAATCGTCTATTAATGAGACGGGGATTCTCAGATCCAAATGACACCATCTTCCCCAAGCGAGGATTCATCAGAGCACGCCCGAAAAACCATCCCATCATGGACGGCCACCACAGCTCTTGCTCTCGCCCCTATAGCACTAGGCCAGGTGATTTGGAGAAGTGTACCATATCCCATGACTAATTGGTGAAGTTGCAGACCCAGGGGTTTCTTCCACCTGCATATCTTGTCCCCGTTCGAGCCGGATTAGCCACCTTTGACGGCGGGGAGCAAGCAGATAGTTTTCCCAACCCATCCAAGGGGAGCGAGTGTGCCTTGTCCCTTACTTGCTGAGGGGCATCGGGTTTCCAATCCATCCGTTCCTTCGCGGGCTCCTGGAGTACTATGGCCTCCAGCTGCACAATTTCACCCCTGCCTCCATTCTGCACATCGCAGGTTATGTCGCCCTTTGCGAGTTATTTCTAGGTTGCGAAGCTCATTTCGAGCTATGGAAGAGGCTGTTCTGCCTCGTCCCTCGCAATCAAGAGGGATCTATATTCCAAGTGGGTGGAGCCGAAATATGGCGCATCGCCGAGACAGGATACCTGTCCGGCACTCCAAAGAAGACATCCGAAGATTGGCCTTCCGAGTGGTTTTATATAGAGGACGTCTCCGTTTCTGACCCTATCCGAATGGGTCTCCCTGAGTTCACAAATGCCCCATTGAAGAAGCGTTGTAGCTAGCATCCCCGGAGCCCCAAGGAGGAAGATAGCAGAGAGGTCCTTCAATTGATGGGCAGGATAAAAACGCTTGCCCAATCCGGATTGACAATAATCGAGGTTATGTCAATACGCATAATGCGGGGGGTGCAGCCACTCCAGTATCGAGGGCGTCCCATGTGGCACTTCAATGGAGAAGATGATGCCACCCGCTGTGGTCAGAAAAGTCTGGACTCCGCCACTGCTCTAGCAAAAATATTGTCCGATTTATACAAAGGAGAAGAAGAGGAGTTCATCCACATTAAGCCACAAGATGGATTTTCCATGTAAAACCCCCCTAGCTGGGTGAGTTGCTATATCTTACTCAACTCCATTCATTCCTGCAGTCTTTCATCACAAATATTTACCTCGCCAGTCCATAACAGGAAATGCGGAAAGCTATGAGGGAGATCCACAGCCCATCTCCACATCCAGAGGACCACAATCGGGCTCTCAACCCCAGACTCGAAGAGGATCCGGACATATTTGTGGAGCTTGGCGACAGGGTGTTTTACCAGGCGAGCTGTGACGGCACCTTGGTGGCCATCATTGCGGACTATCCCGGCCTCCTCCTTGCGTCACATGTAAGTAAACAGGAGACTTGTCTTCCGAAAAGGATTCACTCTTTCCACCTTACCCACCGCACATATATTATGCTATAAAGGGAAGGCCATCGGCGCGCCATGCCGAACCCGAGGCGACTCACCAACAAGGGGCGCCCAAACCGGGTAGGCTTCCAAAAAGAAAAGCTAGCAGAGACATGGCTGAGCCGCCATCGAAGAGGTATGATTTAAAATATGCTTTGTGATTATCATCTTAAAATATAACAATATCTGTTGTGTCTTGTCAGAAAGAACATTCACTGGACTATATCCGGGGGCCCTGCCTGTCATGCCTCTACCAGTCGGATTCCGGAACTGGCCTTGAGGGTGGAGGCTAACATGGGGACAACACCGGACGGTCCTCCTATAGAGGATTCAGATAGAATATCCGCTACGAATTCCGAGGTGGAGAGCGCTATGAATCATCAGCGTCGGCGGGCCGCACTCCACGACCCTAGTTTTTCCGAAGAGGCTTTCAATGCCTTCAATTCAAGAGACGCGTACATCCGAGCTGCTCAAGATGGGCTTGCTAGAGCCACAAACCAGTATTTAAAAGATATACGGGTAAGCAAAATCTGATAATTATGTATATCAGTAGCCCCTGAGACTTGAAACAGTTGGTACAACTGATTTAAGGATCATTGTATGAACAGGTTCTTACAGAGAAGAATACCCTTTTGTCTCAAGAGCTGGAGAAGTGTCAATCCCAGCTAAGGGTCGCAACTGCTGAAATGGAGGAATCCAAGAAGGCCTCATCTGGTAATATTTCTCTCTATCGAGAAAAACGTAAATACCTATACCATTTGGTGTTCGGCATGTTGCGGATCTGACAATAGATTCTGTAGATAATCCCGGAGTGAATACGGGTATCCTACAAGAGGACGAGCAAAGAGCTCAACGACAACTAGATGCTGGCGAGCGTGTATATACATGGGTTAGGCGGGAGAAAAACGATCTCCAGGATGCCAATATCCGGCTGAGCGTAGAATTAAAAGATGTTCAGGCCCAGCTAGCTGACTCTGTGAAGGAGAATAGAAGGCTTTAACACGTCATTTTTAGTATGTTCTCAAACGAACCTTTATATAGTTCGGCGAAGAAACGGGCTAACAGAGTTATGTCTGTAGGTATGCTGACTGGTCGTCCCGGAGAAGAGATGCCTGGATCCTCAGGCGATCTGCTGCAAGAGCTTTCGTAATTGCACGAACAAGTTCAGCAGGTGATCCAGGGTGTCGCCAAGGCCTTGTGGCCATCCGCCTCCCTGCCGGGAAGCATGGGGGAGCTTGTACAACTACTCAAGGGAGCGCGGCTGCGTTTCCGACTATGGAAGATATCTGCCTGTCGACAAGGTGCGAGGGAAGCTTGGGCCATGGTAAAAACATGGTATACCAAGCTCGATCCGAATCACATGGCCCGGGTCGGACCTGTAGGGTCAGATGGGAATGAGATTCCCGTTAGTCTGGTATATGATGAGGTAGGATTAGCCGCAAAGTATTCCCAACAGGATTGTAGGCTAGACAACCTATTGGATGGCATAGAAGAAGAAGAAGTATGTGAGTCTAAGTGACTATGTACTTCAATTGACATATTTGTCCCTAGCCGGATTGTAAATCATTTGTCATGGCAGACCTTTTCGCTTCAGCCTCCAGACCCGACAGTCCGGAGTGTTTCCGAATACCCGCTCAGTTATATAAACCGGGGTACACGTGGAAACCAGGCGTAGGGGTCATAATTGCTTGAACAGACAAGTACCCAACTAGCTATGTTATATTACATGGATAGTAAGAAACATCTTCTAGAGAGAATAGTTCCGTTAAGGGTTCCTTTCCCTGGGTACGCATGCATTAATGTGCATGTCCGAACTGCGAGCAAAAATACAATATATGCAACATCTAGGGGTTTGTAATGTAATAGGTAAAAAACATCTTTAGTTCACCGACCGAGTATTCTCTTCAGAACGCTAGCTTTCGGCTTCACCCAGTCTGAGGTACACATCTGCGTACCCGGCAGTAACAATCGCAGAGGTGCTCCCCTTATGCCCTAGCCTAACTAACGGGAACGTAGGGCATAAACCCAGGAGCCAGGCAACCCAGCTTGGCCAAAACTTAAGTCATATCGATGCATATAATGGTGAAGAAAAGGTACATATGGAAAAGTTACACATATGCAGTGGGCATGATGCCCGGAAGATAATTATATTAAGCTTCTGTATAGGAAGCCCCCAGGTATAATGAGCACACATACTTGAAGATTAGCCCGTCACGAGTGTGTAGTCGAGTCACACTTAAAGCCTTAGAGCCATAAAAGAAAGAGAGAGGATATAACTAAAAAGTAAAAAAAGGGTGGAGGGAAGGAGACGAACAAAGAGTTCGGCGCTAGGCGTAGAATCTTCGGAGTCTGGCCGCGTTCCATGGGTTCGGCTCGAGTCGATTATCTGATGCATCATGCAGGCGGTATGCTCCTCCAATGAGAACTTTATCAATGATGAAGGGACCCTCCCACTTGGGCTTGACCTTGTCCTTTTTCTTCTCCGGTAGGCATAGAATGAGTTCACAAATGTTATAGGTTTTGGCCCGTACTTCTCTGGTTTGATACCTGTGAGCCTATTGCGGATAAAATGCGGAAAGGGCGTTTGCGACATCGCGCTCCTCCTCCAGGGCATCTAAATTGTCCTGCCGATCAAGCTCGGCTTCTCTCTCTTCATACATGCACACTCGAGGTGAGTCATGAATAATATCGTAGGGCAATACCGCCTCTGCGTCGTACACCATGAAGAAGGGTGTGTATCCGGTAGTGCGATTTGGCGTGGTCCGCAACCCCCATAATACGGAGTCAAGCTCCTCGACCCAGTGCATGTCTGATTCCTTCATAGATCGCACTAGTCTAGGTTTGATGCCACTCATAATAAGATCGTTTGCTCGTTTGACTTGACCGTTTTTTTGAGGGTGATAGACAGAGGCGTAATCGAGCTTAATGCCCATGTTGCCGCACCAAGTTTTCACCTCATCGGCTATGAAATTGGAGCCATTATCGGTGATGATGCTGTGGGGGACACCATAGCGGTGCACAACCCCTGATATGAAGTCTAGCACTGGTCCAGATTCGGCCATTTTAACTGGTTTGGCCTCTATCCATTTGGTGAATTTATCCACCATGACCAGCAGGTATTTCTTCTTATGGTTTCCTCCTTTAAGAGGTCCGACCATATCGATCCCCCAGACAGCAAAAGGCCAAGTTATGGGGATTGTTTGGAGAGAAGTGGGCGGCATATGGCTTTGGTTGGCGAAGAGCTGGCAACCGACGCAATGTTGAGGGTCTGGATCAGTTGACAGTCCCGTTCACCACGGATGAAATAGATGCCGTTATCAAGGAAATGTCGGCTGACCAAGCACCTGGCCCGAACGGCTTCACTGGTTTATTTCTGAAAAAATGCTGGCACCTGATTAAACAGGACTTTTATGAGCTATGCAATCAATTCTACGAGGGTGGCCTCAACCTTGAAAGCATTAATGATGGCTTTATTACACTCATACCCAAGGTTCGATCACCTGAGTCAGTCTCTGATTTTCGGCCAATTACTTTATTAAATTGTTGCCTCAAGGTCATCACGAAACTCCTCGCCAACCGGCTACAAAAGCTCATTCTTAAAATTGTTCATCGCAATCAGTGCGGATTCATCAAAGGTAGATCCATACAAGATTGTTTGGCCTGGGCGTTTGAGTACATACATCAATGTCAAGCTTCAAAACAAAAGATTGTGTTGCTGAAACTAGATTTTGCCAAAGCATTTGACACGATCGAACATGATGCCATGCTTAAAATTATGGAGCACATGGGGTTTGACGCCAAATGGCTGGATTGGATCAAATGCATCTTCTCCTCCAGAAAATCTTCAGTCCTCCTTAATAGTGTTCCAGGTCGACAATTCCTCTGCAAATGTGGTGTTCATCAAGGTGACCCCTTATCACCACTCATTTTCGTTCTGGCTGCTGACCTGCTTCGGGCTGCTATTAATGACGCGTTCCGACAAGGCCAAATTCAGCTACCGTTCCGGAGACCAAACCAGAATGATTATCCTGTGATCCAATATGCCGACGACACGATAATTCTACTCCCAGCTTCCGCTGAACAAGCTACGACAATCAAGGGCATTCTTTCGGATTATGCTACTTCAATTGGTTTGAAGATAAATTTCCACAAGTCCACTTTAATCCCGATCAACTGTGAACCTGATTGCTACAACGACGTCGCCTCTATCTTTGGTTGCAAGGTAGGATCTATGCCTTTCACTTACCTGGGATTACCTCTTGGAATAACCAAGCCTACGGTCCAAGATCTGATGCCTCTAGTCTGCTCGATGGAAAGAAGAATGACCATCACTCTAGCACTAATGTCATATGGTGCAAAGTTATCGCCCCTCAACACAATGATCACATCACTCACCATATTTTCTCTCTGCACCCTCAAATTCCCACCGAAGATTCTAGAGCTGCTTGATAAACTCAGAAGAAAGTGCCTTTGGACAAAAAAATGGAGCAAGGAGATAAATGCAACTCACTTGCGGCTTGGGACATGGTTTGCCGACCAAAGCAAAGTGGTGGCCTCGGTATCATCAATCTCCGTATCCAAAGCGAGGCCCTTCTCCTCAAATATATGCACAAATTTTACAACCACCACGACCTGCCTTGGGTGGAGCTGATATGGACAACGTACTACACACACAAGATCCCACACGCATCAAATCCATGCGGGTCGTTCTGGTGGAAGGACATGCTGAAACTCACACCAATATATCGAGGAATATCCAAGCAATTGTCAAAGTTGGAGACACGGTCCTTATGTGGAAAGATCTATGGTTGGAATCAGTGCTGGAAGAATCACACCCGCGGGCCTTCTCCTTTGCATTGAATGAGGACATCGTTGTCAAGGATTTCTTGGGATCCACCTCCCTCCATGAAACATTTCACCTTCCCCTTTCGGTGCAAGCACTTGATGAAGTCCGTGACCTGCAACAAAAAGTGCTACACGTCGGTAATCATGACAAATCAGACACACATGACACATGGGAATATTGTTGGGGTTCAAAAGACTACAAAGCCAATAGATACTACAAATTCTACTTTCGGGATGTCAAGGCCCACCAATCCTACCACTGGCTCTGGAAGTCGAAAGTTACGCTAAAAATCAAGATGTTTGGATGGTTGTTCCTCTCTGATCGACTAAATACTCGCAATATGCTCAAGCGAAGACACTGCAACATCGGAGAAGACCTTAGCTGTCTCTTATGTAATCAACAAGTTGAAGAGGATGTGGAGCACATGATCTTCCAATGCCCTTTTAGCAAAAATTGCTGGTCCAAAATAGGGATCTCGTGGGAAGACTCTGGATCCAGACTGCACTGGATAAACAAAGCCTCTATTGATTGGAATAAACCCATGTTCATGGAAATCTTCTTACAAGCAGCTTGGAGCATATGGAAAGAAAGGAATAAAAAACACTTTAGAGGCATCCCTCCAACATGTCATGGCTAGCTTGATAGGTTCAAAAAAGACTTCACCCTACTCCAATACAGAACCAAAGTAGACTTGAGAGACTTTATTCTCTCTTTTGTAAACACCCTTCCACCCCACTAGTTAGTCTAGGACTTGGTTAGACCACACTCTCTCCCAAAGTGGAAGATGAGCTGCTTGTAAATATGTGTTGTACAGTGTACCCTACTTTTTGAGTAATACAAACATAGTGGGAGCCTTTTTGAGTAATACAAACATAGTGGGAGCCTCTCCCACTGTATAACTTCTCAAAAAAAACGACGTAATGTTGGACGAGGTCCTGTGCGTCTGCTCGGGCTGTCGGCCAGTAGAAACCTGTACGAAAGGCCTTGCTTACAAGGGCCCGAGCTACGGCGTGGTGGCCGTCGAGTCCAGCATGAATTTCAGCCAAGAGTTGCTGCCCTTCCTCTTCGGAGATACATCTTTGGAGTACTCCGATAGCGCTTTTCTTATAAAGCTCTCCCTCGTGGACCTTATAGGCTTTAGAGCGCCACACAATGCAGCGTGCCTCATTTTGATCCTCGGGGAGTTCTTGCCTATTTAGGTAGGCTAGGAAGGGTTCGGTCCATGGGGCGATGACTGATACGTCCATTTTGCATCATGCTTTTATATCAATATTTATTGCATTATGGGCTGTCATTACACTTTATATCTCAATATTTATGGCTATTCTCTCTTATTTTACAAGGTTTACCATGAAAAGGGGGAATGCCGGCAGCTGGAATTCTGGCTGGAAAAGGAGCAAACGTTGGAAACCTATTCTTCACAACTCCAAAAGTCCTGAAACTCCACGAAACAACTTTTTGGATTTATTAAGAATTTATGAGCGAAAGAAATAGGCCTGGGGGCCCACACCCTGTCCAAGAGACAGGGGGCGCGCCCCCCTATCTCCGGCGCCCCCTGGTGGTCCTCCGGCGTCCAGCTTCTGCTATATCATCACTTTTACCCTGGAAAAATTCGGGGGCAAGCTTACGGGACGAAACTCCGCCGCCACGAGGCGGAACCTTGGTGGAATCAATCTAGGGCTCTGCCGGAGCTGTTCTACCGGGGACACTTCCCTCCGGGAGGGGGAAATCATCACCAGTGTCATCACCAACGATCCTCTCATCGGGAGGGGGTCAATCTCCATCAACATCTTCACCAGCACCATCTCCTCTCAAAACCCTAGTTCATCTCTTGTATCCAATCTTGTATCAAAACCACAAATTGGTACCTGTGGGTTGCTAGTAGTGTTGATTACTCCTTGTAGTTGATGCTAATTGGTTTACTTGGTGGAAGATCATATGTTCAGATCATTTATGCATATTATTACTCCTCTAATTATGAACATGAATATGCTTTGTGAGTAGTTACGTTTGTTCCTGAGGACATGGGTGAAGTCTTGCTATTAGTAGTCATGTGAATTTGGTATTCATTCGATATTTTGATGAGATGTATGTTGTCTTTCCTCTAGTGGTGTCATGTGAACGTCGACTACATGACACTTCACCATTATTTGGGCCTAGAGGAATGCATAGGGAAGTAATAAGTAGATGATGGGTTGCTAGAGTGACAGAAGCTTAAACCCTAGTTTATGTGTTGCTTCGTTAGGGGTTGATATGGACCCATATGTCTAATGTTGTGGTTAGGTTTACCTTAATACTTCTTTTTGTAGTTGCGGATGCTTGCAATAGGGGTTAATCATAAGTGGGATGCTTGTCCAAGTTAGGGCAGTACCCAAGTGCCGGTCCACCCACATATCAAATTATCAAAGTACCGAACGCGAATCATACGAACGTGATGAAAACTAGCTTGACGATAATTCCCAATGTGTCCTCGGGAGCTCCTTCCTCATTATTAGAATTTGTCCAGGCTTATCCTTTGCTACATAAAGGATTGGGCCACCTTTCTACACTTTATTTACTTAATTTACTTTTTGCTCGTAACTATTTGTCCTATCACAAAACTATCTATCACCTACTATTTCAGTGCTTGTAGAGAAAACCTTACTGAAAACTGCTTATCATTTCCTTCTGCTCCTCGTTAGGTTCGACACTCTTACTTATTGAAAGGACTATGATAGATCCCCTACACTTGTGGGTCATCAAGACTCTTTTATGGCGCCGTTGCCGGGGAGTGTAGCACTTTTGGTGAGTGGAACTTGGTAAGGAAACATTTATATAGTGTGATGAAATTTTCTGTTACTTGTCACTATGGAAAATAATCATTTGAGGGGCTTGTTTGGGGTATCTTCACCCCAACCGGAAGAGCAAAGAGATGCTCCTCAACCTACTGAACCTTATGAAAATATTCACTTTGAGATTCCTTCGGGAATGGTAGAAAAAATGCTAGCTAATCCTTTTGAAGGAGACGGAACTTTGCATCCCGACTTACACCTTATCTTTGTGGATTAAGTTTGTGGATTATTTAAGCTTGCAGGTATCCCCTATAATGTTGTCAAAAGGAAGGTCTTCCCTTTATCTTTGAAGGGAGATGCAATGACATGGTATAGGCTATGTGATGATACGAGATTTTGGAATTATAAGCGACTGAAGTTGGAATTTCACCAGAAGTTCTACCCTATGCATCTTGTTCATCGTGATCGTAATTACATATATAATTTCTGGCCTCGCGAAGGAGAAAGCATCGCTCAAGCTTGGGGGAGGCTTAAATCAATGTTGTATCCATGCCCCAATCATGAGCTCTCTCGGGAAATGATTATTCAGAATTTTTATGCTCGGCTTTCTCTTGATAATCGCAACTTGCTCGATACTTCTTGTGCTGGTTCCTATATGCTGAAGACTATTGATTTCAAATGGGACTTATTGGAAAGAATTAAACGCAACTCTGAAGATTGGGGTTCCGACGATGGTAAGGAGTCAGGTATGACACCTAAGTTCGATTGTGTTAAATCTTTTATGGATACCGATGCTTTCCGTGGATTTATCTCTAAGTATGGACTTGACTCTGAGATAGTAGCTACTTTTTGTGAAACTTTTGCTACTCACATTGATCTCCCTAAAGAGAAGTGGTTTAAATATAATCCTCCTATTGAAGTGAAAGTAGTTGCACCTATTACAGTCGAAGAAAAGACTATTACATATAGTGATCCTATTATTCCTACTGCTTATGTCGAAAAACCTCCTTTTCCTGTTAGGATAAAAGATCATGTTAAAGCTTCGACTGTTGTTCGTAAGAGTAATACTAGGACTTATACACCTCCTGAGCAAATTAATGTCGAACCTGGTATTGCTATGATTAAAGATCTCTTGGATGAAGACTTAGATGGGCATGTTATCTCTTTTGTGGGTGAAACTGCTAATATTGCTAGACCCGATACTAAGACCCGTAGACCTATTGTAGGCACGCCTGTTATTTCTGTTAAAATATAAGATCATTGTTATCATGGCTTATGTGATATGGGTGCTAGTGCTAATGCGATAGCTTATGATCTTTATAAAGAAATTATGCACGATATTGCACCTGTTGAATTAGAAGACATTGATGTTACTATTAAGCTTGCTAATAGGGACACCATCAAACCTATTGGGATTGTTAGAGATGTTGAAGTCTTGTGTGGAAAGATTAAATACCCTGCTGATTTCCTTGTTCTTGCTTCCCCACAAGATAATTTTTGTCCCATTATTTTTGGTAGACCTTTCTTGAATACTGCTAGTGCTAAGATTAATTGTGAAAAGAATATTGTCACTGTTGGCATAGATGGTATGTCTCATGAGTTTAATTTCGCTAAGTTTAGTAGACAACCTCGTGAAAGGGAATCACCTAGTAAGGATGAAATTATTGGTCTTGCTTCCATTGCTGTTCCCCCAACTGATCCGTTAGAACAATATTTGTTAGACCATGAAAATGATATGTTTATGAAGGAAAGGGAAGAAATAGACGAAGTGTTCCTTAAACAAGAACCTATGCTAAAACATAACCTTCCCGTTGAAATTCTTGGGGATCCCCCTCCACCCAAGGGTGATACCATGTTCGAACTCAAACCCTTACCTGATAATTTCAAGTATGCTTATCTTGATGAAAAAGAAATATATCCTGTTATTATTAGTGCTAACCTTTCAGAGAAAGAAGAAGAAAGATTATTGAAAACTCCGAAGAAACACCGAGCTGCTATTTGATATACTCTGGATGATCTTAAGGGCATTAGTCCCACATTATATCAACACAAAATTTCAGTGGAGAAAGATGCCAAACTAGTTAGACATCCTCAAAGACGATTAAACCCCAAAATGAAGGAAGTGGTAAGAAAGGAGATTCTAAAACTCCTTGAGGCAGGTATTATCTATCCCGTTGTTGATAGTGAATGGGTAAGCCCTGTCCATTGTGTCCCTAAAAAGGGAGGTATTACCGTTGTTCCTAATGATAAAGATGAATTGATCCCGCAAAGAATTATTACCTATGTCAGCGCAGGATCAATCTAAAACTACTTTTACTTGCCCTTTTGGTACTTTTGCTTATAGACGTATGCCTTTTGGTTTATGTAATGCACCTGCAACCTTTCAAAGATGCATGATGGCTATATTTTCTGATTTTTGTGAAAAGATTTGTGAGGTATTCATGGATGACTTCTCCGTCTATGGATCCTCTTTTGATGATTGTTTGAGCAACCTTGATCGAGTTTTGCAGAGATGCGAAGACACTAGTCTCGTCCTGAATTGGGAAAAGTGTCACTTTATGGTTAATGAAGGCATTGTCTTGGGACACAAGATCTCCGAGAGAGGTATTGAAGTTGATAAAGCCAAAGTTGATGCTATTGAAAAAATGCCATGCCCCAAGGACATAAAAGGTATAAGAAGTTTTCTTGATCATGCCGGCTTTTATAGGAGGTTCATTAAGGACTTTTCTAAAATCTCTAGGCCTCTGACTAATTTATTGCAAAAAGATATTCCTTTTGTCTTTGATGATGATTGTGTAGAAGCATTTGAAACACTTAAGAAAGCTTTGATCACTGCACCTATTGTTCAGCCACCTGATTGGAATTTACCTTTTGAAATTATGTGCGACGCTAGTGACTATGATGTAGGTGTTGTTTTAGGGCAAAGAGTCGATAAGAAATTGAATGTTATCCAGTATGCTAGTAAGACTCTTGATACTGCCCAGAGAAATTATGCTACTACTCAAAAAGAGTTCTTAGTAGTCGTGTTTGCATGTGATAAGTTTAGATCTTATATTGTTGATTCCAAAGTTACTATTCACACTCATCATGCTGCTATTAAATATCTCATGGAAAAGAAAGATGCTAAGCCTAGACTCATTAGATGGGTTCTCTTGCTCCAAGAATTTGACTTGCATATTATTGATAGAAAGGGAGCTGAGAACCCCGTTGCAGACAACTTGTCTAGGTTAGAGAATGTTCTTGATGACCCACTGCCTATTAATGATAGTTTTCCTGATGAACAATTAGTGGTTGTCAATGCTTCTCGTACTGCTCCTTGGTATGCTGATTATGCTAATTACATGGTTGCTAAATATATACCGCCTAGTTTCACATACCAGCAAAAGAAAAAGTTCTTTTATGATTTAAGACATTACTTCTGGGATGATCCACACCTTTGTAAAGAAGGAGTAGATGGTATTATTAGACGTTGTGTGCCTGAGCATGAAAAGGAACAAATCCTACGCAAGTGTCACTCTGAATCTTATGGAGGACACCACGCGGGAGATAGAACTGCACACAAGGTACTACAATCTGGTTTTTATTGGCCTACTCTCTTCAAAGATGCTCGTAAGTTTGTCTTATCTTGTGATGAATGTCAAAGAATATGTAACATTAGTAGACGTCAAGAAATGCCTATGAATTATTCTCTTGTTATTGAACTGTTTGATGTTTGGGGCTTTGATTATATGGGACCTTTTCCTGCCTCCAATGGTTATACACATATTTTAGTTGTTGTTGATTACGTTACTAAGTGGGTAGAAGCTATTCCAACCAGTAGTGCTGATCATAACACTTCTATTAAAATGCTTAAAGAACTTATTTTTCCGAGATTTCGAGTCCCCAGATATCTTATGACTGATGGTGGTTCACATTTTATTCATGGTGCTTTCCGTAAGATGCTTGCTAAGTATGATGTCAATCATAGAATCGCATCTCCTTATCACCCACAGTCTAGTGGTCAAGTAGAGTTGAGCAATAGAGAGCTCAAATTAATTTTGCAAAAGACTATGAATAGATCTAGAAAAAATTAGTCCAAAAAACTTGATGATGCATTATGGGCCTATAGAACTGCATACAAAAATCCTATGGGTATGTCTCAATATAAGATGGTTTATGGAAAAGCATGTCATTTACCTCTTAAACTTGAACATAAAGCATATTGGGCTATTAAAGAGCTCAATTATGACTTCAAACTTGCCGGTGAGAAGAGGTTGTTTGATATTAGCTCACTTGATGAATGGAGAACCCAAGCATATGAGAATGCCAAGCTCTTCAAAGAAAAAGTCAAACGCTGGCATGATAAGAGGATACAAAAGCGTGAGTTTAACGTAGGAGATTATGTGTTATTATTCAACTCTCGTTTAAGATTTTTTGCAGGAAAACTTCTCTCAAAATGGGAAGGTCCCTACGTTATCGAGGAAGTCTATTGTTCCGGTGCTATAAAAATTAACAACTTCGAAGGCACAAATCCGAGGGTGGTTAACGGTCAAAGAATAAAGCATTACATTTCAGGTAATCCTATCAATATTGAAACTAATATTATTGAAACCATAACCCCAGAGGAATACATAAGAGACACTTTCCAGAACATTCCAGACTCCGAAAAGGCATAGGTACGTGGTACGGTAAGTATACCGACTCCAAAACAACTCTAATGGCAATTTCTATCAGTTTTGGATTATTTAAGAATTTTAGGAAGAAAGAAGTAGTCCGAAAGGGACACGAGGCTCCCACGAGAGAGGAGCCCCCCCCCCCCCGTAGGGCACGCCCCCTGTCTCGTGGGCACCTCGTGTGCCTCGTGGACTCCGTTTTCTTGTATGTTACGTATTTTGGTCAGTAAAAATTCATTATATATACTCCCGAAGGTTTTGACCACCTTATCACGCAAATATCCTCTGTTTTCGTTTCGAGCTGTTCCTGTTGCAGATTTAGAGCACCATGACTTCTCCCTTCTACAACAACGAAGACAAGGATGCCTGGCTATTGAAGATATAGCTGAAAATAGAGGAACCAGAAGAGATCAACAAGGGTGAAGGGATCAAGAAGGCCATGGAGGTTCAAGCTACGGTGGTGAAAGAAGAAGACATCCCTCACCCTTTACCTAACCTTTTCACTCCAACAGAGATTGAAGCTTTCAAGATGATTGAGTTAGCCCGCATACAAAAAAAGTATCTCACACAGGAGAATATTTTGTTGAAGGATCATATTGCTGGGCTCAAGGGCATTATCCGCAAGTTGGAGGAGCTTTTACGCTTGATGTGTGATTATCCACCGTCATCATCACCACCTCCATCACCTCCGAGGAAATAATTACATGGGTATGGGAACTCCCCTTGGTAACCGCCAAGCTTGGGGGAGGTGCCCCGGTATCGTATCACCATCACACTCCTATCTTTACCGCTTTATTTAGTTCGATCCTTTTAGTAGTATCTTGATCTAGTAGATTGAAGTTTTGATATCAAGTAGTTTTGAGTTTTGCATTGTGATCTCTTTACGTAAGCAAGTCCGTGTGCTATCTATAATAAAGATTAGTATTGAGTCAAGGGCTTTGCTATGTTGCTATGATCTTGAGAAAGTAGAAAGAACAAAAGAGTTCATATTGATCTTATGGATAGTGATAACTTCACACATAGAAAGTATGAGGCATAAAAATTGTTGAGAGTTGATGAACGTAGCCTTGGTCATCGTTGCAATTAATAGGAAGTGATAAGGAAAGAGGGGTTCACATATAGATATATTATCTTGGACATCTTTTATGATTGTGAAGCACTCATTAAGTATGACATGCTAAAAGAGTTGATGTTGGACAAGGAAGACAACGTAATGGTTTATGTTTTCCGACATCTCAGTTAAAGTATATTGTCATTGACCTTCCAAACATGTTGAGCTTGCCTTTCCCCCTCTTGCTAGCCAAAATTCCTTGCACCAAGTAGAGATACTACTTGTGCTTCCAAATATCCTCAAACCCAGTTTTGCCATGAGAGTCCACCATACCTACCTATGGATTGAGTAAGATCCTTCAAGTAAGTTGTCATCGGTGCAAGCAATAAAAATTGCTCTCTAAATATGTATGACTTATTAGTGCAGAGAAAATAAGCTTTGTACGAACTTGTTGTGGAAGTAATAAAAGCGACGGATTGCATAATAAAGGTCCACATACAAGGGGCAATATAAAGTGACGTTCTTTTGCATTAAGATTTCGTGCATCAACCCTAAACGCGCATGACAACCTCTGCTTCCCTCTGCGAAGGGCCTATCTTTTACTTCATGTTTTTACTCTATGCTTGAGTCAAGGTGATCCTCACCTTTCCACTTTTTCATTTTATCCTTTGGCAAGCTCCTCGTGTTTGAAAGATCATGATACATATATCCAATTGGATGTAAGTTGGCATAGGCTATTATTGTTGACATCACCTAAAGGTGAATACGTTGGGAGGCAACACAATAAGCCCCTATCTTTCTCAGTGTCTGGCTGAAACTCTATAACCACAAGTATTGCATGAGTGTTAGCAATTATGGGAGACTACGAGATAGTTGAGTATGTGAGCTTGTTGAAAAGCTCTATTATTGACTCTTTCTGATCTTACGATAAATTGCAATTGCTTCAATGATTGAGATTATAGTTTGTTAATTCCCAATGAAGTTTATGAACCATACTTGACATTGTGAATTGCTTATTACTTGAGCATAAGAAATCATATGACAAAATCTATATATGTTGCTGTTATTAGAATGGTCACGATGCCCTCATGTCTGTATTTTATTTTTATCGACACCTCTATCTCTAAACATGTGGACATATTTTTCGATTTCGGTTTTTGCTTGAGGACAAGCGAGGTCTAAGCTTGGGGGAGTTGATACGTCCATTTTGCATCATGCTTTTATATCAATATTTATTGCGTTATGGGCTGTCATTACACTTTATATCTCAATATTTATGGCTATTCTCTCTTATTTTACAAGGTTTACCATGAAGAGGGGGAATGCCGGTAGCTGGAATTCTGGCTGGAAAAGGAGCAAATATTGGAAACCTATTCTGCACAACTCCAAAAGTCCTGAAACTCCACAAAACAACTTTTTGGATTTATTAAGAATTTATGTGCGAAAGAAATAGGCCAGGGGGCCCACACCCTGTCCAGGAGACAGGGGGCGCCCCCCCCTATAGGGCGCTCCCCCTATCTCCTGGGCCCCCTGGTGGGCCTCCGGCGTCCAGCTTCTGCTATATCATCACTTTTACCCTGGAAAAATTCGGGGGCAAGCTTACGGGATGAAACTCCGCCGCCACGAGGCGGAACCTTGGCGGAATCAATCTAGGACTCTGGCGGAGCTGTTTTGTCGGGGACACTTCCCTCCGGGAGGGGGAAATCATCACCAACGTCATCACCAATGATCCTCTCATCGAGAGGGGGTCAATCTCCATCAACATCTTCACCAACACCATCTCCTCTCAAAACCCTAGTTCATCTCTTGTATCCAATCTTGTATCAAAACCACAAATTGGTACCTGTGGGTTTGCTAGTAGTGTTGATTACTCCTTGTAGTTGATGCTAATTGGTTTACTTGGTGGAAGATCATATGTTCAGATCCTTTATGCATATTATTACTCCTCTGATTATGAACATGAATATGCTTTGTGAGTAGTTACGTTTGTTCCTGAGCACATGGGTGAAGTCTTGCTATTAGTAGTCATGTGAATTTGGTATTCGTTCGATATTTTGATGAGATGTATGTTGTCTTTCCTCTAGTGGTGTCATGTGAACATCGACTACATGACACTTCACCATTATTTGGGCCTAGAGGAAGGCATAGGGAAGTAATAAGTAGATGATGGGTTGCTAGAGTGACAGAAGCTTAAACCCTAGTTTATGCATTGCTTCGTTAGGGGTTGATATGGACCCATATGTCTAATGTTGTGGTTAGGTTTACCTTAATACTCCTTTTTGTAGTTGCGGATGCTTGCAATAGGGGTTAGTCATAAGTGGGATGCTTGTCCAAGTTAGGGCAGTACCCAAGTGCCGGTCCACCCACATATCAAATTATCAAAGTACCGAACGTGAATCATATGAACGTGATGAAAACTAGCTTGACGATAATTCCCAATGTGTCCTCGGGAGCTGTTTCCTCATTATTAGAATTTGTCCAGGCTTATCCTTTGCTACATAAAGGATTGGGCCACCTTGCTGCACTTTATTTACTTTATTTACTTTTTGCTCGTTACTATTTGTCCTATCACAAAACTATCTATCACCTACTATTTCAGTGCTTGCAGAGAAAACCTTACTGAAAACCGTTTATCATTTCCTTCTGCTCCTCATTGGGTTCGACACTCTTACTTATCGAAAGGACTATGATAGATCCCCTACACTTGTGGGTCATCAATGACAGCCATGATCAGATGGGTCGAAGGTGTTATTTCGGTGGCAGAGCCTCCGATTATGTTAGTGCGTTCAGAATCTGGGGTTGTGGTCGGATCTGGACTAGTATTGCTGGTCTCCCCTTGCCACACCACGGATGGCTTGAACAACCTTTCTAGGAAGATGTTAGGTGGGACCGGGCCACGGTTAGCACCGATGCGGGCAAGGATATCCGCCGCTTGATGGTTTTCTCGAACCACATGATGAAATTCAAGCCCCTTGAATCGAGCTGACATTTGGAGGACGACATTACGATAAGCCGCCATTTTCAGATCCTTGGCGTCAAAGTCTCCATTTATTTGAAATATTGCGAGGTTCGGATCCCCACGCACTTCTAGGCGTTGGATGCCCATGGAGACAGCCATCCGAAGACCATGCAACAGAGCCTCGTATTCGACTGCATTGTTGGAGTCTGCGTATAGTATTTGGAGTATGTATTGGACTGTATCTCCGGTGGGGGATGTCAAGACAACGCCCGCTCCCAAACCAACCAGCATTTTAGAGACGTCAAAGTGCATGATCCAATTGGAGTATGCGCCATACTCTTTAGGGAGTTCGGCTTCTGTCCATTCGGCGACAAAGTCAGCCAGTACTTGCGATTTAATGGCTTGTCGTGGTTTATATGTAATGTCGAATGGGAGGAGCTCGATGGCCCACTTAGCAATCCGGCCTGTGGCATCGCGGTTATTTTTTATATCGTTGAGTGGTACTTCGGAGGCCACCGTGATTGAACACTCTTGAAAGTAGTGTCGTATTTTCTGGGATGCCATGAAGACCGTGTATGCTATCTTTTGATAATGGGGGTACCGTGACTTGCATGGTGTGAGGAAAGTGGATACGTAGTATACCGGCTTTTGAAGTGGGAACTTATGTCCGTCCTCCTCTCGCTCGACGACGAGCACTGCGCTTACAACTTGGTGTGTTGCAGCTATGTATAACAACATGGGTTCGCCAATGTTTGGCGTGGCCAGGATTGGGTTGCTGGCCCGGAGGGCCTTTATTTCTTCCAGTCCGGCCGTTGCCGCATCCGTCCACTCGAAGTGTTCGGTGCGTCGAAGAAGGCGATAAAGAGGTAGTGCCTTTTCTCCCAATCGGGAGATAAAGCGGCTTAAGGCGGCCATGCATCCGGTTAATTTCTGGATTTGTTTGAGGTCTGTTAGGGTAGCCAACTGTGACAAAGCTCGAATTTTAGCCGGGTTTGCTTCAATTCCTCTATTAGAGACGATGAAGCCCATCAGCTTTCCGGCGGGAACACCGAAAACACATTTTTCCGGATTGAGCTTGATGTCATATGTTCGGAGGTTGTAGAACGTGAGCCTCAGGTCGTCTATTGAAGATTTGACGTGTCTGGTCTTGATGACCATGTTGTCCACGTATGCCTCAACTGTTTTGCCGATTTGTTTTTCCAGGCATGTCCGAATCATGCGTTGGTAGGTTGCACCGGCGTTTTTGATCCCGAAAGGCATGGTGTTGAAACAAAAAGGGTCGTATGGGGTGATAAATGCCGTTGCGGCTTGATTGGACTCCGTCATCTTGATTTGATGGTATCCGGAGTATGCGTCGAGGAAGCACAATGAGTCGTGTCCTGCAGTAGCATCGATGATTTGAGGGGAGGGGGAAGGGATCCTTAGGGTAGGCCTTATTGAGGTCCTTGAATTCGACGCATAGGCGCCAGGATTTATCCTTCTTTGTTTGGCACCATCACTAGATTTGCTAGCCAATCCGGGTGTTTTATTTCTCTGATGAATCCAGCTTCGAGTAACTTGGCTAGCTCCTCTCCCATAGCTTATCGTTTAGGCTCTGAAAAGCGCCGTAATGTCTGCTTGACCGGCTTGTATACCTTCAATATGTTGAGACTATTCTCGGCCAGCCTGCGTGGGATCCCCGACATATCTGAAGGGTGCCAGGCGAAGATGTCCCAATTCTCGCGTAAGAACGCCCGCAGTGCGGCGTCGATTGTGGGGTTCAGCTGTGCCCTGATGGATGCTGTTTTTGTAGAGTCCGTTGGGTGGACTTAGAATTTGACTATTTCATCCGCTAGTTTGAAAGAGGTGGACTTGGATCGCTTATTGAGTATCACATTGTCCCTATCCACTGTGGAGCATAATGCAGTTAGTTCTTCGGCCGCGAGGGCTTCGGATAATGCCTCAAGGGCCAGGGCGGCAGTTTTATTTTCGGTGCGGAGTGCTATGCCCGGATCACTGGCTAGAGTGATGATTCCGTTGGGACCGGGCATCTTGAGCTTCATGTACCCATAATGGGGTATATCTTGGAAGCTCGCGAATGCGTCCTGCCCTAAAAGGGCGTGGTATCCACTATTGAACGAGGCCACTTGGAATGTTATCTCTTTGGACCTGTGATTTTCCGGTGTGCCGAATACCACATCGAGTGTGATTTTTCCCGCACATCGTGCCTCCCGACTAGGGATAATTCCTCGGAAGGTCGTGCTTCTTTGCTCAATGCGGCTCTTGTCTATTTCCATTTTGCTGAGAGTTTCCTCGTAGGTGAGGTTTAATCCGCTGCCGCCGTCCATGAGCACTTTAGTAAGCCGGAAGCCGACCACAATTTTACTAAGGACCAAAGCGGCGGGTGCTCGGACTTTTCGGAATTGAGGTTTGTCACTGGCATTAAAGGTTATAGCCGTGCCGTTCCAGGGATTTATTGCTGCAACGTGGCAGACTTCGGCGAGGCCGCAGAGTGCTCTGTTGTGCTTGTTATTCGAGGCGAAAGCCTCGAAGACTGTCAACACTGTATTGTTGTTTTCTGAGGGATGATGCTCTGCGGTACTATCAATGAGGAGATCCTCGCCGCTTTTGGCCACCTACCGAAGTATCCAACATGCTCTAAGGCTGTGTGTTGGTACGGTATCCAGTGTGGTGTGAATTTTGCATGGCCTATTGAGCCATCCCTCCAATACGGTTCCACGCCCTGTAGTGGGCTTTGGTTTCTTCGTGATTGGATCGGGTGACTTGCGAGAGTGCACCCTTTTCGTTCGGATGAGGGGTTTAGTGAGAGCCAGAGGATCCCAGAATGTTGCCTGAGTTTTCCAGGTGCTTTCCATCACACAGTACTTCTGTACTATGGCCGCCAAGTCAGCGAAGTGTGATATATCACGACGACTTATGGCGTTAAGGATTCCCTTATCCGTGCAATTTTTGCAAAAGAATGAGATTGCGTCTTCCTCGCGACAGTCCTTAACCTTGCTCATTACAAGGAGGAATCTGGCCCAAAAGTGATGTACTGTCTCTTGGGATTGTTGTCTGATGTGGGAAAGATCGCTTGTATCTGGGTGGGTGGGTGGATTTAAGTTCGTACCCTGACCCGATCCGGGGCACAGAGGCAGAGAAGCTTCCGAACTTAGTAGTTTGGGTTCCGGGATGTTGCCCATTTTTTTTGGCCCGCTGTCCGATTCTAAATTCAGAATTTGGGACATATCCACCCGTGAGCGGGTAACCGGCTCAGAGAGCTCAGGAATCCGGGCATAGTTCGTCCTCAAAATAGAGGAAGAGTTGTTGCATTGCTCCTCCACCACCGCTATTTGGTGGGTGATCGGCGGAGAATTAATCTCTCTTCGACCGGGTTTAAACCCAATCCGGTCATAGTCCGTAGCGACTCCCAAAGGGGCGATGCGATCCAGGAACTCGTTCAAGGACGATAGCTCCATCGGATCCATCCGCTCAGCATATTCCGAGCTGACGTGGAGGCTGTTTTCGATGACCCGAGAAGTCATCGTCGGCGCGGCGGCCGATCGGGCGGTCATGACGAAGCCGCCTAATCGGAGGGTTTGGCCTGAGGCCAGGGCTCCCCCAGAGGTGATGTTGTCCTTGATAACAAGGCAATCCATCAAACCTTTTTTTGACGTCACAGTGGAACTCTCAATGAAAGCACCAATGTTGGTGTCAAAACCGGCGGATCTCGGGTAGGGGCTCCCGAACTGTGCATCTAAGGCTAATGGTACCAGGAGGCGGGGGACACGATGTTTACCCCGGTTCGGGCCCTCTCTATGGAGGTAATACCCTACTTCCTGCTTGATTGATCTTGATGATATGAGTATTACAAGAGTTGATCTACCACGAGATCGTAGAGTCTAAACCCTAGAAGTTAGCCTATGATTATGATTGTTGTCGTCCTACGGACTAAAACCTCCGGTTTATATAGACATCAGAGGGGGCTAGGGTTACATCAGGTCGGTTACAGAGAAGGGAATCTACATATACGAATCTCCAAGCTTGCCTTCCACGCAAAGGAGAGTCCCACCCGGACACGGGACGAAGTTTTCTATCTTGTATCTTCATAGTCCAACAGTCCGGCGCATATAGTCCGGCTGTCCAAGGACCCCTTAATCCAGGACTCCCTCATCAGGAAAGGACCAGTCTTGGAGCAATGACGAGGATGAACCTCGCAGGACAAATAGCGGTGGCCAAAAGAAGTTCCCTTTTTATGTCAAGGATGTGAATATGATCTTTCTCACGCACATTCCCAAGAAGGAGCAAAAACGCGCACTTCGGGACGTCTATGCCTTAGAGCCTGTAGCCCCGAAATTCAACCCTTGATCGGCTTGCCCGATCACTTTTGACAAAAAGGATCACCCAACCAGTATCCGTCATGGCGGGTCGGCTGCCCTGGTGCTAGACCCCATTGTCGATGGATTCCACTTAAACCGCGTCCTTATGGATGACCGAAGTAGTCTCAACCTGATCTATGCCGATACGGTCAGAAAAATGGGAACCGATTCATCACAAATCAAGCCCAGTAACACCACATTCAAGGGTGTCCTACCCCGCGTGGAGGCCCAATGCGCTGGCACCATAACGCTAGAAGTTGTTTTCGGCTCGCCCGAGAACTTCTGCAGCAAGGACTTAATTTTTGATATAGTCCCCTTCCGCGGCGGATACCATGCATTGCTCGGTCGTACTGCGTTTGTTCGCTTCAACGCGGTGCTGCACTACGCTTACCTGAACCTCAAGATGTCGGGGCCCAACGGTGTTATTATCATTAATGGCAACATGGAGCGCTTCCTCCGTACAGAGGAGAAAATAGTTGCCTTCGCAACTGATCTCCAAGCGGCCGAGGAAGCGGCCCAACATACAGCTCGACAAGACTCATCAGCATCCTCAAAGCGCGTCTGTACTATCACTTTAGCCCTTGGCCAAACTCGTGTGAACCCTAAATAGGGGCACACGCTCCCCAGCTCCTCTCCTCTGATAGCAGACAACATACCTCGAGTACATAATTTTGCACTTAAAATTCCATGGGAGATTGGGGAGCATAACTTTATAAAAGAGGTGTGTTATCTTGGGTCACCTGTACACGCAACCATCCAAAACCTAATGTCTCTTCAGCACTGTAAAAGGCCCACCAGGAAGTACATCTTGGCATCATAAAGCTGTCACACTACGGCTTTAGCCTTGTTAGGGGCTCCGCTACTCAAATGCATCTAGCATAGCCTATGCGGAATAGCCGGCAGTATTTACCAACCTTGGATTAGACAAGGAAGAGCTGGTTAATAGCACGGAGGCACAGACGTGCGGCAGGGAAACATGGGACACAACGCCCGCTTTTTTACAGCCTTGTATGACACTCCTTTTTTTCTTCTTCCAACATTATCTCTATATTTTTATGATTTTTTAAAACTAGCTCGGCATGTGTGGTTAAACCTTATGAATGAAGAAGCAAAACTCTTTTTGGTCCTTGCACAAATTTACGTGTCGTTTTTCCGTCCTTGCCTAGTAGCAATAGAGAAACCATTTGCAACATACAAATGAGTCTGACTTTCAATCGGGCTCACTCTCCCTCTTCCTCCCCCCCCCCCCCCCCTCTCTCATTTCTGAAGAAGACTATGCTTTTTACCAGCTATGAACAATGCATGTATTGAGCACATCATCATCATTTCTCTTATGTCCAGAATTGGCATCCTACAACAGAGTTGCCAACCACAACAAACAAACTCCTTGCTCTGTGCTCCTTGCATCCCACGGCACAGTTGCCAACCTCGACACGATACAACTAAAGGAGCTAGGCTATGGAGTTTGCAACTTTGGCAACCTTTCGTTTGGGTGTTGAGGTCCCAAGAGGTAGACAAAGTTGCCCCAAGAACTCCATGACAAACGCAACATAAATGCTTAATTGTTCCTTTTTGCCCTCTGCTAGAAGTACTGGCTCACAAGGTTGATAATTGCTAGTGGAATTTTTCAATTAATAAAAGTTAAGCTTGCAACCGGTATACATATGATCGCAATAGGGCAATGGCCGGACCAACCGACCACTGCAAAGTATGTAGAGAGTGTGCGGGGGCTCGGCTTGTGCCTCTGTTCAAGAATTCATCCGATTAACCAGTTAACTTGCCGATTAATCCCTACTAGTAGGGTCACCGAGTAGCCTATACACCTATAAATTATCCGATTAATTGATTAAATGGTCGATTAACTTGTCGATTAGCCGATTAATCCCCTACTCACCACTCAATCGAGCAGTTACCAGTTAACGATTTTCTCAACAATGCCTTGTGCGCACGTCGAGATGAGAAGTGCCTGGTGAGAAGGGAAGAGGTGGAGAGGTGCATCAAAGAGGTGATGGGTGTGGAGGAGTACAAAGGAATGCTTCCAAGGGCATGTTGAAGGCCAAAGAGGCAATGCAGGAAGGAGGGAACTCTCACAAGAACATTATAGATTTTGCAGCCAAATTGATCCCTCTATCCCGAAATATATGGCATATGAATTTAGTCAAAAATTCAATGCTTCCTATGTTTGACCAAATATATAAGAGTAAATAGCACCAACAATAATATTAAATGAATACACTATAAAAATACATCTAATGGTAAGTATATTTATATTCATTTGTTTTTGTTTTTTGCGAAAAGATTCGGTATTGTTTACCTTCACATATTTGTGTATACGCTTTCTCAAACTTAGAAAACGTTGATTTTTTGACTCGGTTTGTACGCCATGTATTTATGGACGAAGGGAGTATATCAAATTAAGACCTTTTTTTATTAGAGACAATTCTAAGTTGCTAAGCCTATACTGAACATTTGAGTCTCTTTTGTTGTAAAACCGAGTGGTTTCTAATAACTGCTGCTTACTAGGAGAAATAAGATATCCGATTATGGTAGTACACTAGTACTCATGTGAGGACCGGAGGTGTGTGAATAGTAGATTTCTGATTGGAGAATCATTTTTCGAAAAGGGTGATATAGAAGAATACGCAGGTCGTACCATATATATACACCACAAACGCTTCAAAGGTGGATCGATTTACAAGCTAGTAGGATAGGAATGAAGCAGCTGGCTACGCCGTGGGGTAGGAAGGCTGCATGGCGAGCCCGCAGAGGCCCTGCTCGTCGGCGACGTCCCTCTCCATCCTGATAAAGCCGTCCTCGCCCCACCCCGCGCCCCACGAGTTCTTCATCACCCAGAACTTGGTCCCGTCTCCGGACACGCCGTACCCGACGGCCGCGATGCCGTGGTCGAGCTGCGTGCCGCACGCGCCGGAGAGCACGCCGCCCTTGTAGAACCGGAAGAGGTTGTCCCCGCCGTCGACGGCCAGGGACACGGGCTGCGCCGCCACCGCCTTAAGCAGAGACGCCTCGTCATTGGCCGGCACGTCCTCGTGCCCCGTGATGGTCGCCGCGGCCGTGCTGGAGTCGCAGGTGCTGCCCTCTGCACCGGTGTAGGGGTAGTCGGCCTCGGTGGCGAGGCCGCCGTTTTTGACGACGAACTCGAAGCCGTTGTCCATGAGCCCGCCCTCGCAGCCCTTGTCTGTGCCGTCGCAGTCCACCAGCTCCTGCTCCGAGAGGGAGACCAGCTTGCCCGTGCTCAGCTTCACGATGCCCTCCATGGAGGCCACCGTGGAGAACGCCCAGCAGCACCCTGAAATGAACAAACGAGTCAGCATACTCCAGTGACCATAGGTTCATGCAAATATAGAGCATAATTGGTTTGATGCCAAAAATTGGCATGCCAACATTTGGCAAATGCCAAATTTTGTCCAGTGCTTGGTTGGCTACCATGTTTCCTTGCCAACCTCACAAAAAGTTGCCAACTATTGGCAACTTTTGATATTGCCAATTGTTGGCTTGCCAAGTATTGGCAATGCCAAATGTTGGCATCAAACCAATTATGCTTGTTTGTGCTGCGTAGTGCGTACCACATTGGCCTTGGTCTTTGATGGGAGTGACGGCGCCATTGGTCCTCCAGTCCACGGAGGCCGGGAGGTCGTCGAGGCTGGCGTTCGCGTACCTGAACCCGGTGCTCCGGTCCTTGTTAGTCACAGCAACTGGCTTGTATCCGGTGTGGGTAGCCCTGAACTCGTCCTCAGTGATATCGGCGAACTGGTTGGCCTCCAGCCAGAACTTGTTGTTCCCGGCGTTCGCGGACTCGATGAACGCGACGTTGGCCTTGAACACCTCCAGCCGCCTTGCTTTCTCGGCGGCGTCACCGTACACGCGGCCATACTTGCCCATCCACTGCTCGTGCCTCGCGGCCATGGACGCATCGTCGGCGAGGTCGCGTGCCGCCAGTGCGCCACTGAGCGCGCAGGTGCACGCCAAAACGAGAACTATCCAGTAATAACTAGCCATGGCCGGTAGGGGTGGAAGATCGATGGAGAAAGTTGTGCTGGATCTTGTTTGTGTGATGATACATGTGGGTGTAATGAGGATCATATATAGCTATGACATGAGATGGTTCGTCTGCAGTGAACTGCTTAATTTGATTCTGGGGCAGTGATTGCTGCGTGCCGTGAGAGGGCGAACGGAAGATTAGTTCTAATCTTTTGTTAAACAAATGCACGGAATTGCTTTGGGGGCGAGCTGGCTTGGTGAGAACAACACTAGTTAATACTAGTATTATTCGACCGAAGAATGTTGAACATCTTGTTACATCGTTGAACAAGATGTAGATTAACTAATTAGCTGTACACGACCTGTAACATAAATACTGCTTAATTAAGCATTGTGTAGCAATAAAAAAAAGAATGCACTTAGTTATAGAAGGCAAGGCACGGAAGAAGCAAAACTCAAGATCATCCTCCTCAGACCCACATAATATATGCAAAGTAATGGATCCTTCCAAGCCAAAACAGGAAATGAAAAAGAAGAAGAAGAAAACAGACATCCATGCACTTTGTGCGAGGCCTGGAATGAAATGTGAAATCACAGATCAAAGAAATGGCATCCAAACTTTGTGCATGGCCAAAGTTTTCTAGCCAAATGTTGCATGCTAAGAGTGCCACATGTAACAATATATTTGTAAGAAGAGTAGGGCGTTTTGAAGCTTGGCCTCCATGGAGGCTGAATTTTCTGGAAAAAAAAATTCAAACTTATCAGTTTCAAAACAATCTGAAGTTTTTTGTACAAGTATGTATACAAGGATATAATGTGTATGTGTGTATTCCTTTTGGGTGAAATACCTTGAAATGCGAGCTGTACAAATAAAAACAAAATCATGGATTGTAAGGATGAATAGTGCATATAATAAAAAGGCGCAGATTTTTTTTCTTGAAAATTTACACAGTTGTACATTACTGTCTCTAAGTATATGTGTATTTTTAAATAAAAATCTGAAACGTACAAATATGAATCTTGGTCATCTTAAATTCGGCTTCCATGGAGGCTGACCTCCATTCAACATTTTCGATATCTGCTATATATAGTCTACTAAGGCCCAGTTCTTTTGAGCAGATTGTGTAGAATTTCGGTCTGGAAAATCTGGAGTCAAAAGAACTCGTTTTGACTTCCAAAATCTGGAGAGGATTCTCTAGAATCCTAGTGCAATCCAAAAGCACCCAAAAAGCTAGATTTTCCCAGAATCCTGAGATTTTGGCAAGTCCCACCACTGAAAACGTTTCAAAATATGAGTGTACCCCTATCCCATGGAGAAATTACGTCCAAAATGCCACTAGCTCATCCACATCCACGCGCTGGAGAGCTAACGCTTCGCACGGCCGCTCCCTGTTCGCATCAGGGGAAAGCACTCCCATTCTAAATGTAATATTTAGCACTTTTTATGACATTCGGAAATCACTTTCGTACTCATATTCGACTAGATACTGTTAGAAACAACAAGGTGTTAATAAATTCATCAAACATTTTCTGTCTAAAGGTACTACAGACATTTCAACACACAACTTTTTCCCGAATCTCAACCTACAATCTCAGAAAAGAACTCGGCAACAGATTCTGGGAGAAGCAGATTCTGGGAGAATTTTCCAAAATCTTGATTCTGCAGAATCCTGTGTGAAAAGAACTGGGCCTTAGTCTAGTAAGATTCACAAGGTCAATCATATTTGCTGGGAAACTGTTCAAAAATAAGTTTTGCACGGAAGGCCTAAACTGTAATGATACGGCTCAGCTGAGAAACTGCACTGGCTGTGTAACCCGGAGACGCGCTGGCGGCGACCTTCCTGGGACTCATGGCGCCGGAGTAGGTTCCTTGGCACATGTGCCGATTTAATGGAGATAGGCGGGTAGACTGATGTTGTTTCAGTGCGGAGAGAAGGCGTGCGCAACGAACGAGCAACAGGCGGCGAGCCGCTTCAATGCCGACTTCAGTTAGTGGTCGCGTCTGATATGGGCCGGCATGAATGCGAGAAGCTGACTTCGGTGGGAAAATGTGTAGGCGTGGGAGAGGGTTTTTTGGTGGGCCAGGTTAGTTAGAAGCGTGCGTGACAATAGTTCATGCACCCGCATCCCCTCTCCAGATTGTCTAAAAAGCACGTCTGGACCGGTTGATGGATCGATGATGGCAAAACACGTCACAGTTAGACGGGTGCGGGTGGCTCGACGTGGGAGATTCCTTAGAGCAAGTACAATAAGGTGGCATAAGCAGACTATAAGGACTAGAATATTGTATATTTGCTTAGTTGGAGGAGAAGAAGAGGAGAAAGAAAATAAGCGGACTCTTCGTTAGTAGCCAGCTGCAATATGAGCCCCAAGATGCTTTGTGAGGTTGTAAGGTGGGTCAACTACTAATAAAGTACTAGTACACAATTAAAACTTAATATTGTACATGTCGTCTATGAGGTTGACTCTAAATGACATGGCAACTCCTTAGAGCAACTCCAACGCGCCGACCCAAACGGATGACGATTTTGTCCGCCTTTTGTCCATTTGGGTCGGCCGCCCGCTCGACGTCCGCCTTGTTTATGACAGTGCGGCCAATGCGCCGATCCATATTTACCGGTGTGGCCGGTTGGCCGCTGTTTTTCAACAAATATACACCCATTTTGTATAGTTTCACAAGCAAACAAAAAATAGCATAATTTCACAACCAAATAAATTTAGCATAGTTACAAGCCGAATAAAAAATAAATTGTCTCAAATACATTTGAAAAAAAGATACATCTATTAGTTGCCAACATGATCCCACATATACTCAACCAAAACATTTTGCAGCTGCATGTGAGTTTCTCAATCACGCATTTCATGATGAAATTGGGTGAACTGTGCAAACGTTGTCGCTCCTCTTCCATGCTCAGGCACAACATCCTCACCCTGAAATTGAAAACCTTGATTATAGATACGTTTCGGGCGCTCATCTTGCTGGCATTCATCCCAGTGCATGCAATCTATGCTGCCAAGCATCCCTGGGAAGCCCCTGCTGGCTTTCATCGCCAACAATCGGACTGTATCTTGAGCAATCGGCTCTCTCAAGTAATCAAGGCACACATCAATCACAGTTTTGCAGAACCTGTGCATGGACTCTAGGCATGTAGACTCGCTCATACAGACGTACTCATCAATGAGATCACCGAGCACTCCTATGCAAGCATGCGTACGGCTGTAGTGCATTTTTGATAAGATGAGAAGCCAATCTTTCCAAGGGCATCCTATTTGCACTCGAAATAATTATCGTATCCGACCACCCCCTCGCTAATACGGTTGAAAAGATGCCTAGCCATAAGAAAATGCCACATGAATTTTTGATGTTTGAACATCGGGTTGGTTGTGTCAAAGTAGTTCTTCCAAAGAAACAAATGACCGCTCTCTCTGTTGCAATTCAACACCGGAATGTGCCCTTGGATCGAGCCCCAGAACAACGACCGCTGCCTATTAAGGTGGTCATGGACCAACACGGCAGCCAACATATCCTCATCATCGGACAAGGAATCGTCGGAGTCGCACATGAAATTGTGGAAAAAGAACTCGTTGGCGGAGTCTATTGTTTACCTTGACAAACTGTCGAACTACTTGCGGGTGTCGACGGAGAAGCTGGCCGACGAAGAGAAGAGACGGTGGAGTGTGGGGTGGGAAGCTTTTGGGGCCCCGGCGGCGAGGCGTGGTGCCGGCGACGTGGGAGGTGGCAACGATGGGGGAGGCCTGTCGGCACGGGCCACTGGCAGAGGCACCGAAAAATGGGCGGCACCAGCGACTGTGCGGGCAAGGGTTTACTGCCGATATGAATGGAAGAGGATGGCCAATGTGCCACCGATTAGCGGGCCAGAGGAGTAGACGCGCGTCGCGTGCGTCCCTTCGTGTCCGCGTCGACACAAATCAAGCTCAAAATTTGGCAAGAAATGGGTCGGTAGGTGGACAAAAAACGGACGCGCGTTTATTTGAGTCGGCGCGTTGAGTCGATTTTTCTATCCACGCCGACCCGAACAGACACGCGTGGATGAAATAGATCCACGCGTTAGAGTTGCTCTTATAGCTTATCGTTGGCTGTATTATTAACCATGGTCTGAAGTGCTATATAGTCTAGTAAGATTCACAATCAGAGAAGACCTGAAATGAAATGATACAGCTCTGCTGATCAACTGCACTCGCTGAAAAAGGCTCCTCGAATCTGGGCTGCCTCCAGCTCCTCGCGCCGCCGCCTAGATCCCACGCGTCGCCGCAGCCGGCGTCACGCCCCTTCCCTCCCCGGGTTCGTCGCCGAACTTCCCCGCCGCCCGCCGCAGTCTCCTCCCCTACGACCTCCTGCCACCACCAACCGCCGCCGGCTCCTCCCCATCTTCAACTCTACCGACCGCCTCCTCCTCTTCCCCATCTTCAACGGACGCCACCGAGCGTGCGCTCCTCCTGCGCAGCCACCACCCAAGGTACTCAGCAGCCTAGGCTTCTCTCCCTCTCTCTTTTCTCTTCTGCAAAGATGAGTAATTTCAGAAATGGCGATTTCAGATTGCATATTTCTCTGAAACCAAATACTACTATTATCCTCGTTCCTTTCTCTTGTGGTAGTTTGAGAGATGACTAATTTCCGACATTGTAATTTTAGGCTGTACTTCTTTGTTGTAATTTTGCCGACACTAGTAATTTCAGATATATTGTACATCTCTTGGTATAATGTCGACACAGATTGTACTGTACTTCTTTGTGGTTGGTCCATCTATATGGACCAAAAACAATTATGGGTTTAGCATTTTTGACATCTATTCCTTCCATCCCATAATATAAGAACGTTTTTGGAGAGTGGCAATAGAGCACACGAGCTCACTTGCTCCTGTTAGCTGCACCAATGGAACAATCACACTTGGGCACATGTATTAAGTGTGGGTGTTCAAAACAGGGAAGGATACGCAGCATCCACAGTAGCATACCGTGACAGGTTCCGTTTAATGTGACGGCACGAAGACGGTAGGACATGCAACGGAAGATGCACATATGTTCCGTCGGTACAACATGCTATTTATTATATATTTTTTGCAAGAAATACTATTTATTATAATTAGACAATATATTTTTTGTTCCCCAAACTTTTGTCAGATTCTAAATTTAATCCCGTAACTTCGAAACTGGACAACTTGCACCCTCAACTATTGAAACCGGACAAGTTTCACCCCGGTTTTGATTGCGCTGACTCCAATTCATGTATTATTTTCAAATTCGTGAATGTTTTAAAATTCACATACATTTTTCAAATCCGTTTAATTTTCTAAGTTTTCGCAAACTTTTCAAGTTCGCGTAGTTTTTTTTTCAAATCCATGTACCTTTTTGAAGTCCGAGTATTTTTTTAAAGAATCACATACTTTATTTTTCAAATGCATTAACTTTTAAAAAAATTGTGTACTTTTTCAAATCCATAACTGTCTTCAAGTTCACATGCTTTTTTCAAATTCATGTACTTTATTTGGAAAATTCATGAATTTTTAAAAAATCTGAACTTAAAAAAGGTATGCGGACCTGAGAAAGTATACTAATTTGGAAAAAAACATGCGTTTGAAAAATTAGATTAACTTTAGAAAAGTACGTGAATTTTAAAAAAATACCTAAACTTGAAAAAAATAAGTGGATTTAGAAACAGTTCATGGATTTGAAAAAATACGCGGATTTGTAACTTTGTCCAAACTTGAAGAAAGTATGCAATTTTGAAAAAATTATGCGAACATAAAAAAGTACGTGAATTAAAAAAAAAGGTCGCTCGACGTTACCATCAGTTCACACCTTGGACACGTGCCTTGCACATATCGATATAAAAAACCAAAAAAAGCATCTCTGATGCATGGACGTCCGTCGATCTGTGCCGTACTAACGTTGCCTCTTCGGTCCATAGTATACGCATTAAATAAGCCCATAAACCCACGCGAAGCGACGCCTCATGATTCCATGATCAGGCGAGCTTGTCCACGCCTGTGGATATTCGACCAATCATGCTCTTATGTCTACATGAATTTAATTTGCATGTGGGAATTTATGCAACGTGACAATGTGTTAGAATAGACTAGATTTCAGTTGTTGATGTGTTGGGTAAGGTGTCATGAAATGAAATGGAATTCAAACATATAGTGGGTGAGGACAAGTTGCTGTTTAAAATTGAAATGAACGGAGGGTCGGCTTATGATTCATGAAGTGTTGCGTCGATTCAAACGAATGTGCGTAAGTGCGTTCCAGATGCACTAGATGACTCTCCCAACTAGCCATGCCTTTATCTGATGTATCGACAGATAGATTGAAACTTTAGTTTTTCCTGCTGGAGCTCGTCTTCGTTTTCCTTTTTGTGGAAAAAATGGTGGGTAGATAAGCAGTACTACTACCCTTTTGCCTTGGATGCCTCGTGAAAGGATAGTGACTGGGCTCTCGGCAGCCTATTATGACCTGGGCTACGGGTAGAAGACGGAGCCTGCTGTCAACCGCTCTTACCATGGAATGAATGTTACTGCGCTAGGTGGGCCAGCTGGCTAATTTATGGCAGCGTCCTCTGTACCCGCGAGCATCCTTTTAGCAAATCTCGATGATGTCTCACGGTGTATGATACCGTGACCAGGCGAGGACGGGCACTCCTGTGAGTTTTCGGTTTTTGACACTACACTAGTGTCAAAAACGTCCTTACATTATGGGACAGAGGGAGTACATTACACGTAAGATTGGACTAACTACTGCTCTAGGTGGAAAAAAAAATCTGCATCCGCCCCTGCCAAAGTTGTTCATCCTGTGATAGGTGCAGCCCTCCCATGGTTTAACGGTGAATTAAATTTGCTAACCATGTAGTGCCGCATATAGCTGATTCTGAATTGTGCATAATAAATAAATGGTCTAAAGGCGGGATTGTAGTTCTGATTTTGGGTCGGCCAATGCTTGATGCTGGAAGGTGTGTCTGATGTTCCAATTGATTTTGCTTCAACAACAAACAGAACAGTGTTATCTGGGCATTTTCTGGTCTGCACCTTTCTCATGGTTTTGCTAAACTCCTAGACAAATTTGCTAATCATATTGTGGTGCTCATTGCCTGACATCTTGTGAATGATGCCATACTGCCAATCATGCACTATGGCCTTACGCGGGGAATCGGGGATTATTATAGTTCAGATTTTGCTTTGGTTGGGGCTTGATGCTGGGTATAGTGTTGATGTTCTTCAGGACTTTGGTCTGATCCGGTCTAAATGTTGTTTTATTTGTTTTCACTTTTGCAAGAACCTTTAGATGATGGTTATATCTGATTGTCATCTTTAACCATGTGTAATTCATGTATTCAGTTGAACAACATAAGAATTTGGAAATAAATTGCAGTGAACATCTTGAAAGCAGAATAACAAGTCTTAAATAAAACATGTTAGCTTTCGAGCTTTAGTTCCCCATATTACAGTATATAAATAAAGACCTTGTGGCAGAAGCAGGCTGCGATAACATGGCCCCAGATCTGATATTCCAGAGTCAACATACTCCTTGTACATCTGTGTACTAATTATACGACCTTCTGTTCAAATGCCTTGATTCGTTGCGGATTCTGAACCTTCTTTTTTCTGTCAGCACTAGTGGTTTTCTAATGTTATATCAGTACACACTTGATTCTTTTTTTAGCAGAGTTAACACTTCTTAGTTGTGATGTTTGACGTGTGCAGCTAAAATATCGACCCAGGAATGGCAGTGTCTTGGACACGAGTATTGAAGCGTGGAGTTATTCCAAGAGACACAGCTCAATTGGTTGGGACAAGAGGCTTTGCCGTTGCGGCCAAGGGAAAGGAGGGCGGAAAAGGTGGCGCGGCTGATGCTAAACCTGTGCTCAGCAAAGAAATGAAGAGCACAGGTGTGTTTGGGGCGAATATCCTGAAGGAGGGTTCTGACCCGAAGATCCAACCAGACTCTGAGTACCCTGGCTGGCTGTGGCACATGATCGACAAGCGTCCGGTGCTGAGCGAGCTACGGAGGAAAGATGCCAAGGTGCTGCCCTATGAAGACCAGAAGCGTTTTATCAAGCTGGACAACCGGACTCGGATCAAAGAGAACAATGCTCTCACAGTTAAGAACTGATCGGGACACTCTCATCTCATCATAGTGTCTTCTTATCTGGAGTAGTTGATTTTGGTAATAATGTAGCATTGAAGCCGAGCTCACAGTAGAATGTAGCCTATGCGACCAGCAAAATAGTTTGTCATGTTCTTATGAAGATTTAACTTGTGTGTCCTGTAGCAAATGCTGTACCAAGTTTCCCATGCTCCTGCTTGTTTGCGTTTCACGGTAAGATGTAAGTTCCATGCTTTGAAGTAAAAGCTATAGCACAGGGGGGTGCTTGTGATGATACCTATTATTGGTACAGCTTTGAAATTTGAATTATTTATGCTTGTTCCCTCCTTGTCCCAGTGGATAATCACCGACATTTCAAGCAGCGGTGCGTGAACTGACAGATCAATACTTCCGTGCATTAAACCACCAAGGGTTTGTTATGCTTGCTAACGGGAATTGCCATCCTCGCGACAACTTAATTTACCATAAAAAAACGTTTGATTTGCCATGGTTAAAAATCCGACGTCAGATTTTTGACATTCCCGATTAGAAAGTGAGGCAACCGATTTCAGTCAACCGTGGAGGTCTTAAACATGTGAACGGTTTGCCAGATGTCAGCCGTGACAACCAGTTGAGAATAACTTTTCTATAGTATGCTGATGACACCATCTTGTTTGTGGGAAACGGTTGCACCGGCTTTTATTTTGCGCCAATGCGAAATGGCATCAAGTTCTACCGAGGTTATACATGCAGTTCATTCTACACAAACTCTATCAGAACAACAAGCTCTACTAAGTACTACCGAGGTTACAGATGAAGAAAATATTCCAAATGGTCAAATAGAACAGTGCAAACAAAATCTGAACATACAACTAGCAATGCAATGTAAATTTATAGATCAAACGATATGACATCATAATATCATGCATCAGCCCTAATGCTATTAGCAAAATAAGCACGCGAGTATGCAACCCATAAATTAGATTATATTTGTGATTCATAGTTACATGCAAAGCAACAAAGGCTCTTTCAGATATGTGAAAGGCCTGAAAAACATGGCAAGGGGGTGGTGTTCAAAGTCATTGTTGGTCAAGGATACCCGGTCGTGCAATTCAAAGATATTATATGTGATCACTAAAGTGCATGCCAAAGACCATGGAGTGCTCTGATGGTAACTAAAATTTTCAGATCAGTCAGGAAGGGAAGATGCAAATCTGCAAGCAATGTGACATGCTGCCAGATGGGACAAACGTTTGAAGGAGCAAACTTAAGGAGCAAACTTAGGGAAACTAATAACACAGATTACACAGCAAGCAAAATACCATTTAAAGTATTTCTGTTTCCCACCAGATATCAATCAGACCACAAATTTAACGCAAAGTTTGCGATGTAAGGCCACCAAAGTCAGGGGCGGCTACTTAAAGAAGCAGATACCATGGATGCTTCATAGTTCAGCACATCCAAAAATCTTCCACTCCTCACAGGCATTTTGAAGCAGATGTCATGCCTGTTTCCTAATTCATCAAATCTAATAAACTTCGACTGCTGCTGAGTGAATAGGCTGCTCTCCACTGCTAAAAAAGGGTCCTCGCATGAAAAATCACTTCCTTCTTTAAAACTCCATGCTTTGCCTCCTTCGGGCCCTGTACTCTTAAGAAGCAGCACTTCGCAGCACCTTATGACCTCAGAAGCCTCCTTCAGTTTGGAGAACGCCACGGCTACTGAAAATGGAGTGAAGCTTGGGTTTGCCATTATAATCACCGCAGTCTCCAGCACCTTTGGGAAGATCGACTTGAGGAAGGCAACCTCGCCTTGTTCCCCTCGGAATTCACGGAAATACATCTGGACTATGTGCAACATAGCACTTTCAGTAGGACCCTCCTGGAAATTGAGGCTGAGCCTACCAGCGGACCGATCACATTTTCTGGACTGCAAAGGGAGATCAAATCAGTCAATAGTTGGAGAGCAACTGAGAGAGGTGCACACATTTGGTGAATGAAGAAAGCCTTAACATGTGTTGCTTGAATAACTACATACAGGATTCACTTTCCACAACAGAAGAAAACATAGACAGTAAAGAGCTCTGATGGTAATTGACTTGACAGGTCTATGCAAATCAATCAGAACAAATAATCTACAAGTGATAAAATCTGCCGCATGAAGGAACAAGTATTAGATGTAATATCTAGAGGAGATTGGTAGGAATGTAAGTAAAACATGAATTAGCTCAGATATCTACAGTTGCTATTAGCTGTTTCGGAAGAAGAAAATATATAAGGTAGCAGTATTACGAAATTGCGTCTTTTGTGAACAAGGGAGATTTACTTTTGGCAGCTCAGGTTCATAAATTACATGCAGCGCTCAACTCTAAAAACTGGATGCTATATGCACACATAACTAAATGCTTTCATGTGCATGATGAAACTAGCAGAAAGTGCCAAGGACCAAGTAGCAGCTAGTGGTACAGAGATAAAAAAATACAAAAACTAAGATGGTGTGTGCGTTATTCGGCCTCTCATGATTATCGTCCACGCATAAAAGAAAAAAGAAATGAGGCTGCAATCTTTCAATATTAAAAAATCGGAGATACATTCCTGAGCTGATGCAACTAGTATTATGCAAATATTAAAATCGCCCATGAAAGTGCAGCTATTGCGGCGCAATCGCTGCCTGGGATGCTTCCGCGACGCTATGGCCAAAATTACGCGATCTCCCGTGAGGCCCGCGATCGCATTTAAGTTTTCATTTGGAACCAGAACATGGCAGGCTCTTGGTTCCCTTGTTTGTGAACTAGTGATGCTTGTTTGTAAGTTGTAATTGGTGATGCTTGTTTCAGTTTATGTAAGTATATTATATACTGCAATCCTCTGTTTTCCTGATGAAAATACCCTGTTTTCCTGCGAAGAATGTCCATGTACTAGCTGCCGCTAAATGGCTTAGCGGCCGCTATTGCCCGCAATAGCGGCTGTAGCGTTTCGGACAAGCTGCCGCGAAATGGGATTGCCTGCGATTTAAAACTTTGGTATTATGTTATATCATACAGACCACTAAGAAACTGTAGACAGCAATGTGCAAGATTACCATATGTATCTGTCATCAGTGTGAAATAAGCATAGCAGGATTGCTATGTTGCTACTAGCTTGCAACAGCTCAAATGCATCAGTGTGAACTAAGCAAACGAACATTTAGATGCTGTGTTCCAGAAAAGGATCCGGACATGCCAGAATTCAAGAAGCAAAGCAATAGAAACAAAATTTGATATAATAGAAATTGTGCCACGAGAAATTTTTTTATTACCAAATGTCATAGCATAAGCAGATGAGCATGCAATCCCTGGAATTATAGTTGTGTACTCTAGTCTGTGAAAACTTGGGTTTAACGTCGTGTCTTCGTCTGACCGACGGCTGCGTGTTTATATGCTGGGGCGCGACTCCCAGATCGCGTACATGGTTGAGATCACAACTTGGGATACAAGGGATAAGAGGATAGAGAGATAGAGTTGTTACAAAGATAAACATGCTAACAACCTGGACTATCCTAGCCGGACTCCCCTTGGGACGTACGCCATCAACCTGTCACGACTGGGCACACAATGCGTTGCTTAACATCCTCCCTTAATCACAACTTTGTCAAGTTGAGATTACGCTTGAATTCTTCGAAACTTCTTGTGGGTAGTGGTTTTGTGAAGCCATCTGCAACTTGATCTCTGGAATGCACAAAACGAATCTCTAACTGGTGATTTGCAACTCTTTCTCTGACAAAGTGAAAATCAATTTCAATATGCTTCGTTCTTGCATGAAACACTGGATTTGCAGATAGGTAGGTAGCACCAAGATTGTCACACCATAGGCATGGAGCTTTAGTACTCTTTATACCAAGTTCCTTCAACATAGACTGTACCCAAATAATCTCTGCCGTAGCATTTGCAAGTGCCTTGTACTCAGCTTCTGTACTTGACCTGGATACAGTAGCCTGTTTCTTTGCACACCATGATATTAGATTTGGTCCAAAAAATACTGCAAACCCACCAGTGGAACGTCTGTCATCTATGCATCCTGCCCAATCAGAATCTGAGAAAGCACTGACTAGGGTAGACGAAGATTTACTGAAAGTAAGACCAAGATTCATAGTATTTTTCACATATCTTACTATACGTTTAGCAGCAGTCCAATGAACTGTGGTGGGTGCATGCAAAAACTGGCATACTTTGTTAACAGCAAATGAAATATCAGGTCTTGTCAAAGTCAAGTACTGAAGTGCTCCTACCAGACTTCTGTAGTTTGTACTGTCCTCTTGATTCAAGGGATCTCCTTCTGTAAGTGAGAGTTTTTTTGAACTGGTTGGTGAGGGTTTACATCCTTGAAGACCAGCCCTTCTTACCAGATCAGTGGCATACTTTTCTTGAGAGAGATGAAGGCCATCTTCATGTTTCTTTACCTCAATTCCTAGGAAGAAATGCAAATCTCCTAGATCCTTCAGAGCAAACTCAGCACTTAGATCCTTCAGAAGTCCTGTTATTGCTTCATCAGAGGAACTTGTGACAATTATATCATCAACATAAATAAGAACAAATATGGAGGTATTTGATCTATTATAGATAAACAGTGATGTATCAGACTTTGAAGGGACAAATCCAAGTGCTTGCAGTTTCCGACTTAGACGTGAGTACCACGCCCTAGGAGCTTGCTTTAATCCATATAAGGCTTTATCAAGTTTGCACACGTGTAGTGGTGAGTTTTTGTTTACAAACCCAGGAGGTTGCTTCATGTAGACTTCCTCTTCCAGAATGCCATGAAGGAACGCATTCTGAACATCCAATTGTCTGAGACTCCATCCCCTGAAAACAGCAACAGACAAAACGAGGCGAATAGTGGCAGCTTTAACAACAGGACTAAACGTGTCCTCATAGTCTATGCCGTACCGTTGTTTGAACTCCTTTGCAACGAGTCTTGCTTTGTAACGATCTATAGATCCATCAGACTTTCTTTTGATCTGAAACACCCATTTACAATCAATTAGATTTTTACCTGGTCGTGGAGGCACCAAGTGCCACGTTTTATTTTTCTTCAATGCCGAGTATTCTTCTTCCATGGCCTTTCTCCACCGCGCATCATTCATTGCCTCTTCAACTGAACTAGGTTCACCTGTGGAGCAACAAGCAAGGCCGAATTTTGTTTTATAATTAACATGTTGAATTACCCCTTTTTGGAGACGAGTCCGCGGCTGCACCGGCGAAGCTGCACCACTCCGAGGCGCAGAAGATCCCGCCTCAGATCCCGAAGCAGATGCGCCTGGCGCTGTCCCTACAATGTTCCCGGCGCCAGGATCGTCTGTGGCTGTAGCGCGCGCGGAGCCCGTTGTGGGCGGCACAGAAGATCCCGTGTGTGCTACGGCCGCATCATTACGCGATGGTTGCAGGGGATCAGCGCCGGATCCCACGCCCGCGGGCCCCGTCGAATCGGTGTGGGGCTGAGCGCCTGCTGTCGGATGTCGGCGCGCGTAGCAGCGGGGTCCATCCGTGGGCCAGCGCCTCTCAGGCAGACACGTGGTCGCCTCGGATTGGCGTGTCCCGGTGTCTTCAGGTGGGCGAGTCTCTGGCGCCCGCGTGTCGGCTGGAGAGTCGACGCCGCCGCGCCTGATAGGTGACGCGGTTTCTGGCGCGCCGTGCGACGCGGTTTCTGGCTGCAGCCGCGCAGACTCCGAGGTGGATAGCCTGGGCAGGTGCTGCAGTAACGATCCCGAGGAGGATTTGCCTCCCAAACCTGGACACATGAAATATTGCCCATTGGGGCTGATTTCTTGATCATTTTGGGTGATTTCTTCACCAGTTTTGCTTCCTTCTGCTGCATCAACACATAGCTCATGCACATGGTTATGAGAATTAGTCAATGATGAATCAACACAATTATTATCCCCCCTTTGATCAAGACCGGTGAGATGAGAGGGCAGAAGCAAAATTTCTTGGCGTAGTAAAGCGCCAGCGTTTGGATGAAGATCAGCAAAGGGGAACTTGGTTTCATCAAAGACCACATCACGTGAAATATAGACACAGCCAGTAGAGACGTCTAGGCATTTAACGCCCTTGTGCATGGCACTGTAGCCAATGAAAACACATTGCTTAGACCTAAACATGAGTTTGCGGTTTTTGTAAGGTCTAAGATTGGGCCAACAAGCACAACCAAACACACGAAGAGAAGTGTAGTCTGGTTTGGTATGGAGGAGTTTTTCTGTAGGTGTTTCATTGTTGATGACACGACTTGGAAGCATGTTAATGAGATGAACAGCGGTGAGGAAAGCCTCATCCCAAAACTTTAGTGGCATGGAGGCACCAGCAAGAAGAGCTAAGCCAACTTCTACAATGTGACGGTGTTTGCGTTCTGCCAACCCAATTTGTTGATGGGCGTGTGGGCAAGACACGTGATGAGAAATACCAAGTTCTTGAAAAAAGAGTTGAGCTTCTCATACTCACCTCCCCAATAAGATTGGAGGGCAAGTATTTTACTATCAAACTGACGTTCAACGAGTGCTTGAAAGTTACGAAAAACTTGAAATACTTCAGATCTTTTCTTAAGAAGATAGATCCATGAATATTTGCTATAGTCATCGATGAAGCTCACATAGTACGTGTGTCTACCGACAGAGGACGGGGCAGGCCCCCACACATCGGAAAAAATAAGTTGCAAAGGTTTGGTAGAAACACTAGTAGAGATCGGATATGGCAACCGATGACTTTTTGCTCTTTGGCACGAATCACAAATGGTTTCAACATCACACTCTCCAACATATGGGAGCTTATTTTAGTTGGGGAACGTAGCAGAAATTCAAAAAATTTCCTACGTGTCACCAAGATCTATCTATGGAGAAACCCGCAACGAGGGGAAGGAGAGTGCATCTACATACCCTTGTAGATCGCTAAGCGGAAGCGTTCAAGAGAACGGGGTTGAAGGAGTCGTACTCGTCGTGATCCAAATCACCGGAGATCCTAGTGCCGAACGGACGGCACCTCCGCGTTCAACACACGTACAGCCCGGTGACGTCTCCCATGCCTTGATCCAACAAGGAGAGAGGGAGAGGTTGAGGAAGACTCCATCCAGCAGCAGCACAACGGCGTGGTGGTGATGGAGGAGTGTGGCAATCCTGCAGGGCTTCGCCAAGCACCGCGAGAGAGGAGGAGGACTTGGGAGAGGGGAAGGGCTGCGCCAGAACTTGGTTGCAGCTCCCATGCGCCTCCCCACTATATATAGGGGTGGAGGGGGCTGGCTTCTTTCCCTCCAAGTCCATTGGGGCGTTGGCAAAGGTGGGAGGAAAGAAATCCCATCATTTCCTTCCCCACCGATTGTTATCCCCCCTTTTTAGGGATCTTGAACTTATCCCTTCGGGATATGATCTTATTCCTTCCAAGGGGGGATCTTGGTGCGCCTTGACTAGGGGTGTGGGGCCTTGCCCCCACTACCCACGTTCATGTGGGTCCCCCCATGCAGGTGGGCCCCACTCCGGAACCTTCTAGAACCTTCCCGGTACAATACCGAAAAATCCCGAACATTTTCCGGTGGCCAAAATAGGACTTCCCATATATAAATCTTTACCTCCGGACCATTTCGGAACTCCTCGTGACGTCCGGGATCTCATCCGGGACTCCGAACAACATTCGGTAACCATGTATATCTATTCCCTATAACCCTAGCATCATCGAACCTTAAGTGTGTAGACCCTACGGGTTCGGGAATCATGCAGACATGACCGAGACAGCTCTCTGGCCAATAACCAACATCGGGATCTGGATACCCATGTTGGCTCCCACATGTTCCATGATGATCTCATCGGATGAACCACGATGTCAAGGACTCAATCGATCCCGTATACAATTCCCTTTGTCTAGCGGTATTGTACTTGCCCGAGATTCGATCGTCGGTATGCCGATACCTTGTTCAATCTCGTTACCGGCAAGTCTCTTTACTCGTTCCATAACACATCATTCCGTGATCAACCCCTTGGTCACATCGTGCACATTATGATGATGTCCTACCGAGTGGGCCCAGAGATACCTCTCCGTCACACGGAGTGACAAATCCCAGTCTCGATTCGTGCCAACCCAACAGACACTTTTGGAGATACCTGTAGTGCACCTTTATAGCCACCCAGTTACGTTGTGAAGTTTGGTACACCCAAAGCATTCCTACGGTATCTGGGAGTTGCACAATCTCATGGTCTAAGGAAAAGATACTTGACATTAGAAAAGCTTTAGCATACGAACTACACGATCTTGTGCTAGGCTTAGGATTGGGTATTATCCATCACATCATTCTCCTAATGATGTGATTCCGTTATCAACGACATCAAATGTCCATGGCCAGGAAACTGTAACCATCTATTGATCAATGAGCTAGTCAACTAGAGGCTTACTAGGGACATAGTGTTGTCTATGTACCCACACATGTATCTGAGTTTCCTATCAATACAATTATAGCATGGATAATAAACGATTATCATGAACAAAGAAATATAATAATAACTAATTTATTATTGCCTCTAGGGCATATTTCCAACAGTCTCCCACTTGCACTAGAGTCAATAATCTAGTTCACATCGCCATGTGATTAACACTGACAGGTCACATCATCATGTGACCAACATCCAAAGAGTTTACTAGTGTCACTAAACTAGTTCACATCACCATGTGATTAAGACTCAATGTGTTCTGGGGTTTGATCATGTTTTGCTTGTGAGAGAGGTTTTAGTCAACGGGTCTGCAATATTCAGATCCGTATGTACTTCACAATTCTCTATGTCATATTGTAAATGCTGCTTCCACGCTCCACTTGGAGCTATTCCAAATGGTTGCTCCACTATACGATCCGGTTTGCTACTCAGAGTCATTCGGATAGGTGTTAAAGCTTGCATCGATGTAACCCTTTACGCCGAACTCTTTATCACCTCCATAATCGAGAAACATGTCCTTATTTACTCCAAGGACAATTTTGACCGCTATCTGGTGATCCACTCCTTGATCACCTTTGTACCCTCTTGCCAGACATGTGGCAAGGCACACTTCCGGTGCGGTACACAGCATAGCATACTATAGAGCCTACGTCTGAAGCATAGGGGACGACCTTCGTCCTTTCTCTCTCTTCTGCCATGGTCGAGCTTTAACTCTTAACTTCATACCTTACAACTCAGGTAAGAACTCCTTCTTTGACTGATCCATCTTGAACACCTTCAAGATCATGTCAAGGTATGTGCTCATTTGAAAGTACCATTAAGCGTTTTTGATCTATCCTCATAGATCTTGGTGCTCAATGTTCAAGTAGCTTAATCCAGGTTTTCTAATTGAAAAACACTTTTCAAATAACCCTATATGCTTCCTAGAAATTCTACATCATTTCTGATCAACAATATGTCAACAACATATACTCATCAGAAATTCTATAGTGCTCCCACTCACTTCTTTGGAAATACAAGTGTCTCATAAACTTTGCATAAACCCAAAATCTTTGATCATCTTATCAAAGTGCATATTCCAACTCCGAGATACTTACTCCAGTCCATGGAAGGATCGCTGGAGCTAGCATACCTTTTAGCATCCTTAGGATCGACAAAACCTTTCTGATTGTATCACATACAACCTTTCCTTACGAAAACTGGTAAGGAAACTCGTTTTGACATCCATCTGCCAGATTTCATAAATGCAGCTAATGCTAACATGATTCCGATAGACTTAAGCATCGCTACGGATGAGAAAATCTCATCGTAGTCAACTCCTTGAACTTGTGAAAAACTCTTCGCCACAAGTCGAGCTTCATAGATGGTGACATTACCGTCCATGTCCATCCTCTTCTTAAAGATCCATTTATCTCAATGGCTCGCCGATGAACGGGCAAGTCCACCAAAGTCCATGCTATGGATCCTATCTCGGATTTCATGGCTTCTAACCATTTGTCGGAATTTGGGCCCATCATCGCTTCTCCATAGCTCGTAGGTTCATTGTTGTCTAGCAACATGACCTTCAAGACAAGATTACTGTACCATTCTAAAGTAGCACGCATCCTTGTCACCCTACGAGGTACAACAGTGACTTGATCCGAAACTTCATGATCACTATCATAAGCTTCTACTTCAATTGGTGTAGACGCCACATGAACAACTTCTGTGCCCTGCTACACACTAGTTGAAGTGACGGTTCAATAACCTCATCAAGTCTCCACCATCCTCCCACTCAATTCTTTCGAGAGAAACTTTTCCTCGGGAAAGGACCTAATTCTAGAAACAATCCCTTTTGCTTCCGAAATTGAGACTGGAGGTATACCCAACTGTTTTGGGTGTCCTATGAAGATGCATTTATCCGCTTTGGGTTCGAGCTTATCAGCCTGAAACTTTTTCACATAAGCGTCGCAGCCCCAAACCTTTAAGAAATGACAGCTTAGGTTTCTCTAAACCATAGTTCATACGGTGTCATCTCAACGGAATTACGTGGTGCCCTATTTAAAGTGAATGTGGTTGTCTCTAATGCCTAGCCCATGAACGATAGTGGTAATTCGACAAGAGACATCATGGTACGCACCATATCCAATAGGGTGCAACTATGATGTTCGGACACACCATCACACTATGGTGTTCCAGGCGGTATTAATTGTGAAACCATTTCCACAATGTCTTAATTGCGTGCCAAAGCTCGTAACTCAGATACTCATCTCTATGATCATATCATAGACATTTTATCCTCTTGTCACGATGATCTTCAACTTCACTCTGAAATTACTTGAACCATTCAATAATTCAGACTTGTGTTTCATCAAGTAAATGTACTCAGTATCTACTCAAATCATCTGTGAAGTAAGAACATAACGATATCCAATGCGTGCCTGAGCACTCATTGGACTGCACACATCAAAATGTATTACTTCCAACAAGTTGCTTCCTTGTTCCATTTTACTGAAAACGAGGCTTTCAGTCATCTTACCCATGTGGTATGATTTGCATGTCTCAAGTGATTCAAAATCAAGAGAGTCCAAACGATCCATCTGCATGGATTTTCTTCATGCATATACACCAATAGACATGGTTCGCATGTCTCAAATTTTTCAAAACGAGTGAGTCCAAAGATCCATCAACATGGAGCTTCTTCATGCATTTTTATGACTTACACGGCAGTGCCACAAGTAGGTGGTACTATCATTACTATCTTATATCTTTTGGCATGAACATGTGTATCACTACGATCGAGATTCAATAAACCATTCCTTTAGGTGCAAGACCATTAAAGGTATTATTCAAATAAATAGAGTGACCATTATTCTCCTTAAATGAATAACCGTATTGCGATAGACATAATTCAATCATGTCTATGCTCAACGCAAACACCAAAAGACAATTATTCAGGTTTAATACTAATCTTGATGGTAGAGGGAGTGTGCGATGTTTGATCACATCAAACTTGGAAACACTTCCAACACATATCGTCAGCTCGCCTTTAGCTAGTCTCCGTTTATTCCGTAGCCTTTTATTTCGAGTTACTAACACTTAGCAACCGAACCGGTATCTAATACCCTGGTGCTACTAGGGGTAGTAGTAAAGTACACATTAACATAATGTATATCCAATATACTTCTATCGACCTTGCCAGCCTTCTCATCTACCAAGTATCTAGGGTAATTCTGCTCCAGTGGCTGTTCCCCTTATTACAGAAGCACTTAGTCTCGGGTTTGGGTTCAACCTTGGGTTTCTTCACTAGAGCAGCAGCTGATTTGCCGTTTCATGAGGTATCCCTTCTTGCCCTTGCCCCTTTTGAAACTAGTGGTTTTACTAACCATCAACAATTGATGCTCCTACTTGACTTCTACTTTCGCGGTGTCAAACATCGCGAATACTTCAAGGATCATCATATCTATCCCTGATATGTTATAGTTCATCACGAAGCTCTAGCAGCTTGGTGGCAATGACTTTGGAGAAACATCACCGTCTCATCTGGAAGATCAACTCCCACTCGATTCAAGTGATTGTTGCACTCAGACAATCTGAGCACAAGCTCATCGATTGAGCTTTTCTCCCTTAGTTTGTAGGCTAGGAAAATCGTCGGAGGTCTTATACCTCTTGACGTGGGCACGAGCCTGAAATCCCAATTTCAGCCCTCGAAACATCTCATATGTTCCGCGATGTTTCGAAAACATCTTTGGTGCCTCAACTCTAAACCGTTTAACTAAACTATCACGTAGTTATCAAAACGTGTATGTCCGATGTTCACAACATCCACAGACGACGTTTGGGGTTCTGCACACTGAGCGGTGCATTAAGGACATAAGCTTTCTACTGTCCGCATAATCGCTACTGTCAACTTTCAACTATATTTTCTCTAGGAACATATCTAAACAATGGAACTAAAGCACGAGCTATGACATAATTTGCAAAGGGTTTTTGACTATGTTCAGGATAATTAAGTTCATCTAATGAACTCCCACTCAGATAGACATCCCTCTAGTCATCTAAGTGATTACATGATCCGAGTCAACTAGGCCGTGTCCGATCATCACGTGAGACGGACTAGTCATCATCGGTGAACATCTTCATGTTGATCGTATCCACTATACGACTCATGTTCGACCTTTCGATCTCTTGTGTTCCGAGGCCATGTCTGTACATGCTAGGCTCGTCAAGTCAACCTAAGTGTTTCGCGTGTGTAAATCTGGCTTACACCCGTTGTATGTGAATGTAAGAATCTATCACACCCAATCATCATGTGGTGCTTCGAAACGACGAACTTTCGCAACGGTGCACAGTTAGGGGGAACACTTTCTTGAAATTTTAATGAGGGATCATCTTATTTACTACCGTCGTTCTAAGCAAATAAGATGCATAAACATGATAAACATCACATGCAATCAAAAAGTGACATGATATGGCCAATATCATTTTGCTCCTTTTGATCTCCATCTTCGAGGCTCCATGATCATCATCGTCACCGGCATGACACCATGATCTCCATCATCATGATCTCCATCATCGTGTCTCCATGAAGTTGTCTCGCCAACTTATTACTTCTACTACTATGGCTACCGGTTAGCAATAAAGTAAAGTAATTACATGGCATTGTTCAATGACACGCAGGTCATACAATAAATAAAGACAACTCCTATGGCTCCTGCCGGTTGTCATACTCATCGACATGCAAGTCGTGATTCCTATTACAAGAACATGATCAATCTCATACATCACATATCATTCATCACATTCTTCTTGGCCATATCACATCACATAGCATACCCTGCAAAAACAAGTTAGACGTCCTCTAATTGTTGTTTGCATGTTTTACGTGGCTGCTATGGGTTTCTAGCAAGAACGTTTCTTACCTACGCAAAAACCACAACGTGATATGCCAATTGCTATTTACCCTTCATAAGGACCCTTTTCATCGAATCCGATCCGACTAAAGTGGGAGAGACTGGCACCCGCTAGCCACCTTATGCAACAAGTGCATGTCAGTCGGTGGAACCTGTCTCACGTAAGTGTACGTGTAAGGTCGGTCCGGGCCGCTTCATCCCACAATGTCGCCGAATCAAGATTGGACTAGTAACGGTAAGCATACTAAACAAAATCAACGCCCACAACTACTTTGTGTTCTACTCATGCAAAGAATCTACGCAATAGACCTAGCTCATGATGCCACTGTTGGGGAACGTAGCAGAAATTCAAAAAATTTCCTACGTGTCACCAAGATCTATCTATGGAGAAACCCGCAATGAGGGGAAGGAGAGTGCATCTACATACCCTTGTAGATTGCTAAGCGGAAGCGTTCAATAGAACGGGGTTGAAGGAGTCGTACTCGTCGTGATCTAAATCACCGGAGATCCTAGTGCCGAACGGACGGCACCTCCGCGTTCAACACACGTACAGCCCGGTGACGTCTCCCATGCCTTGATCCAACAAGGAGAGAGGGAGAGGTTGAGGAAGACTCCATCCAGCAGCAGCACAACGGCGTGGTGGTGATGGAGGAGCGTGGCAATCCTGCAGGGCTTCGCCAAGCACCGCGAGAGAGGAGGAGGACTTGGGAGAGGGGAAGGGCTGCGCCAGAACTTGGTTGCAGCTCCCATGCGCCTCCCCACTATATATAGGGGTGGAGGGGGCTGGCTTCTTGCCCTCCAAGTCCATTGGGGCATTGGCAAAGGTGGGAGGAAAGAAATCCCATCATTTCCTTCCCCACCGATTGTTATCCCCCTTTTTAGGGATCTTGAACTTATCCCTTCGGGATATGATCTTATTCCTTCCAAGGGGGGATCTTGGTGCCCCTTGACCAGGGGTGTGGGGCCTTGCCCCCACTACCCACGTTCATGTGGGTCCCCCCATGCAGGTGGGCCCCACTCCGGAACCTTCTAGAACCTTCCCGGTACAATACCGAAAAATCCCGAACATTTTCCGGTGGCCAAAATAGGACTTCCCATATATAAATCTTTACCTCCAGACCATTTCGGAACTCCTCGTGACATCCGGGATCTCATCCGGGACTCCGAACAACATTCAGTAACCATGTATATCTATTCCCTATAACCCTAGCATCATCGAACCTTAAGTGTGTAGACCCTACGGGTTCGAGAATCATGCAGACATGACCGAGACAGCTCTCTGGCCAATAACCAACAGCGGGATCTGGATACCCATGTTGGCTCCCACATGTTCCACGATGATCTCATCAGATGAACCATGATGTCAAGGACTCAATCGATCCCGTATACAATTCCCTTTGTCTAGCGGTATTGTACTTGCCCGAGATTCGATTGTCGGTATGCCGATACCTTGTTCAATCTTGTTACCGGCAAGTCTCTTTACTCGTTCCATAACACATCATCCCGTGATCAACCCCTTGGTCACATCGTGCACATTATGATGATGTCCTACCGAGTGGGCCCAGATATACCTCTCCGTCACACGGAGTGACAAATCCCAGTGTCGATTCGTGCCAACCCAACAGACACTTTCAGAGATACCTGTAGTGCACCTTTATAGCCACCCAGTTACGTTGTGACGTTTGGTACACCCAAAGCATTCCTACGGTATCCGGGAGTTGCACAATCTCATGGTCTAAGGAAAAGATACTTGACATTAGAAAAGCTTTAGCATACAAACTACACGATCTTGTGCTAGGCTTAGGATTGGGTCTTGTCCATCACATCATTCTCCTAAGATGTGATCCCGTTATCAACGACATCAAATGTCCATGGTCAGGAAACTGTAACCATCTATTGATCAACGAGCTAGTCAACTAGAGGCTTACTAGGGACATGGTGTTGTCTATGTACCCACACATGTATCTGAGTTCCCTATCAATACAATTATAGCATGGATAATAAACGATTATCATGAACAAAGAAATATAATAATAACTAATTTATTATTGCCTCTAGTGCATATTTCCAACAATTTTTCCTAAGCACTCGCTCAACTAAAGAAAAAGCTGCATGTCCTAAACGATCATGCCACCGTGTGGAAGATAGCTTGGTCGCACTAAAAACTTGTTTATTGAACCTTCTTAGAAGCCCCGGAATCAAAGGATAGAGCCCGCGAACGCATCTAGCTCGGTACAGTACCTTCCTCGTTACCTGATCCTTGATCAAAAAGAAGAAAGGGTGAAACTCGAGGAAGACATGATTATCAATGGCAATGCGGTGAACAGAGAGAAGTTTTTAGATGCACTAGGGACATGCAAAATTTTGCGAAGATGAATTGGACGATGCGGGGTTTTAATAATTGAGTGACCAACATGACGAATTTTCATACCTTCTCCACTTGCGGTGTGGATGTGGTCTTGGCCGCGGTACTTCTCGCGCATGGTCACCTTCTCGAGTTCGCCGGTGATGTGGTTCGTAGCGCCACTGTCCATGTACCAGTTTGTGTCCACGCCGTACGACCCATCAGCCGCGGCAGCCACCTTCTCATCCTGAGAGTCATCATCATCATCGTCGAACCTGTACCAGCAATCCTTTGTTGGGGAACGTTGCAGAAAATTAAAATTTTTCCTACAGTTTCACCAAGATCCATCTATGAGTTCATCTAAGCAACGAGTCAAGGGAGAGAGTTTGCATCTACATACCACTTGTAGATCACGAGCGGAAGCTTGCCAAGGGGATGGTGATGATGGAGTCGTACTTGAACGTGATTCAGATCACCGATGTCCTAGTGCTGAACGGACAACACCTCCGCGTTCAACACACGTACGGGACGGGGACGTCTCCTCCTTCTTGATCCAGCAAGGGGGAAGGAGAGGTTGAGGAAGATTGCTCAAATGGCAGCACGACAGCGTGGTGTAGTTGGTGCAGCAGTACTCCGACAGGGCTTCGCCAAGCACGTACGGAGGAGGAGAGGTGTTGGGGAGGGGAGGGGCTGCGCCTTGGCTTATGGTGTGTAGCAGCCCTCCCCTCACCCCTCTATATATAGGAGAAGGGGCAAGGGGGGCCGTCCCTCTAGGGAAACCCTAGAGGGGGGCGGCGGCCAAGGGGTGGGGGGCTTGCCCCCCAAGCAAGGGGGGTGCGCCCCCTTTAGGGTTTCCCCCCCAACCCTAGGCGCATGGGCCCAAAGGGGGGGCGCGCCAAGCCCACTAGGGGCTGGCTGCTATCCCTACGCAGCCCAAGGGGCCCCCCGAGAGGGGTGGTCCCTCCCGGTGGACCCCCGGAACCTCTCCGGTGGTCCCGGTACAAAACCGGTATGACCCTGAAACTTTCCGGTGCCCGTTTAACAACTTCCCATATATAAAACTTTACCTCCGGACCATTCCGGAACTCATCGTGATGTCCGGGATCTCATCCGGGACTCCGAACAACATTCGGTAGTCACACACTAGTCTTCCTAACAACCCTTGCGTCACGGAACCTTAAGTGTGTAGACCCTACGGGCTCGGGAGACATGCAGACATGACCGAGACCACTCTCTGGCAATAACCAACAGCGGGGTCTGGATACCCATGTTGGCTTCCACATGCTCCTCGATGATTACATCAATTGAACCACGATGTCGAAGATTCGATCAAACCCTGTATACAATTCCCTTTGTCAATCGGTACGTTACTTGCCCGAGACTCGATCGTCGGTATCCCAATACCTTGTTCAGTCTCGTTACCGGCAAGTCACTTTACTCGTACCGTAATGCATGATCCCGTGGCCAACACCTTGGTCACCTTGAGCTCATTATGATGATGCATTACCGAGTGGGCCCAGAGATACCTCTCCGTCATACGGAGTGACAAATCCCAGTCTCGATCCACATAAAACAATAGATACTTTCGGAGATACCTGTAGTGCACCTTTATAGTCACCCAGTTACGTTGTGACGTTTGATACACCCAAAGCACTCCTACGGTATCCAGGAGTTACACGCTCTCATGGTCGAAGGAAGAGATACTTGACATTGGCAAAGCTCTAGCAAACGAACTACACGATCTTTGTGCTATGCTTAGGATTGGGTCTTGTCCATCACATCATTCTCCTAATGATGTGATCCCGTTATCAACGACATCCAATGTCCATAGCCAGGAAACCATGACTATCTGTTGATCACAACGAGCTAGTCAACTAGAGGCTTACTAGGGACATATTGTGGTCTATGTATTCACACGTGTATTATGATTTCCGGATAATACAGTTATAGCATGAATAAAAGACTATTATCATGAACAAAGAAATATAATAATAACACTTTTATTATTGCCTCTAGGGCATATTTCCAACAGTCTCCCACTTGCACTAGAGTCACTAATCTAGTTACATTGTGATGAATCGAACACCCATAGAGTTCTGGTGTTGATCATGTTTTGCTCGCGAGATAGGTTTAGTCAACGGATCTGCGACATTCAGATCCGTATGTACTTTGCAAATTTCTATATCTCCATCTTGAACATTTTCACGGATGGAGTTGAAACGACGCTTGATGTGCCTGGTCTTCTTGTGAAACCTGGGCTCCTTGGCAAGGGCAATAGCTCCAGTGTTGTCACAGAAGAGTTTGATTGGCCCCGACGCATTGGGTATGACTCCTAGGTCGGTGATGAACTCCTTCACCCAAATAGCTTCATGCGCTGCCTCCGAGGCTGCCATGTACTCCGCTTCACATGTAGATCCTGCCACGACGCTCTGTTTGCAGCTGCACCAGCTTACTGCTCCACCATTCAACATATACACGTATCCGGTTTGCGACTTAGAGTCATTCGGATCTGAGTCGAAGCTAGCGTCGACGTAACCCTTTACGACGAGCTCTTCGTCTCCTCCATAAACGAGAAACATGTCCTTTGTCCTTTTCAGGTACTTCAGGATATTCTTGACCGCTGTCCAGTGGTCCTTGCCGGGATTACTTTGGTATCTTGCTACCAAACTAACGGCAAGGTTTACATCAGGTCTGGTACACAGCATGGCATACATAATAGATCCTATGGCTGAAGCATAGGGGATGACACTCATCACTTCTTTATCTTTTGCCGTGGTCGGTGACTGAGTCGAGCTCAATCTCACACCTTGTAACATAGGCAAGAACCCTTTCTTGGACTCATCCATTTTGAACCTTTTCAAAATCTTATCAAGGTATGTGCTTTGTGAAAGACCTATGAGGCGTCTCAATCTATCTCTATAGATCTTGATGCCTAATATATAAGCAGCTTCTCCAAGGTCCTTCATTGAAAAACATTTGTTCAAGTAGGCCTTAATGTTGTCCAGAAATTCTATATTATTTCCCATCAAGAGTATGTCATCTACATATAATATGAGAAATGCTACAGAGCTCCCACTCACTTTCTTGTAAACGCAGGCTTCTCCATAAGTCTGCATAAACCCAAACGCTTTGATCATCTCATCAAAGCGAATATTCCAACTCCGAGATGCTTGCACCAGCCCATAAATGGATCGCTGGAGCTTGCATACTTTGTTAGCGTTCTTAGGATCGACAAAACCTTCCGGCTGCATCATATACAGCTCTTCCTTAAGATGCCCGTTAAGGAATGCCGTTTTGACGTCCATCTGCCATATCTCATAATCATAGTATGCGGCAATTGCTAACATGATTCGGACGGACTTAAGCTTCGCTACGGGAGAGAATGTCTCGTCGTAGTCAATCCCTTGAACTTGTCGATAACCCTTAGCGACAAGTCGAGCTTTATAGATGGTGACATTACCATCCGCGTCCGTCTTCTTCTTAAAGATCCATTTGTTTTCTATCGCTCGCCGATCATCGGGCAAGTCAGTCAAAGTCCATACTTTGTTTTCATACATGGATTCTATCTCGGATTTCATGGCTTCAAGCCATTTGTTGGAATCTGGGCCCGCCATCGCTTCTTCATAGTTCGAAGGTTCACCGTTGTCTAACAACATGATTTCCAGGACAGGGTTGCCGTACCACTCTGGTGCGGAACGTGTCCTTGTGGACCTACGAAGTTCAGTAGCAACTTGATCCGAAGTACCTTGATCATCATCATTGTTTTCCTCTTCAGTTGGTGTGGGCATCACAGGAACATTTTCCTGAGCTGCACCACTTTCCCGTTCGAGAGGTAGTACTTCATCGAGTTCTACTTTCCTCCCACTTACTTCTTTCGAGAGAAACTCTTTTTCCAGAAAGCATCCGTTCTTGGCAACAAAGATCTTGCCCTCGGATCTTAAGTAGAAGGTATACCCTACAGTTTCCTTAGGGTATCCTATGAAGACGCATTTTTCCGACTTGGGTTCGAGCTTTTCAGGTTGAAGTTTCTTGACATAAGCATCGCATCCCCAAACTTTTAGAAACGACAGCTTAGGTTTCTTCCCAAACCATAATTCATACGGTGTCGTCTCAACGGATTTAGACGGTGCCCTATTTAAAGTGAATGTAGCTGTCTCTAGAGCGTATCCCCAAAATGATAGCGGTAAATCGGTAAGAGACATCATAGACCGCACCATATCCAATAGAGTGCGATTACGACGTTCGGACACACCGTTTCGCTGAGGTGTTCCAGGCGGCGTGAGTTGTGAAACGATTCCACATTTCCTTAAGTGTGTGCCAAATTCGTGACTTAAATATTCTCCTCCACGATCTGATCGTAGGAACTTTATCTTTCGGTCACGTTGATTCTCTACCTCATTCTGAAATTCCTTGAACTTTTCAAAGGTCTCAGACTTGTGTTTCATTAAGTAGACATACCCATATCTACTTAAGTTATCAGTGAGAGTGAGAACATAACGATATCCTCCGCGAGCCTCAACGCTCATTGGACCGCACACATCGGTATGTATGATTTCCAACAAGTTGGTTGCTCGCTCCATTGTTCTAGAGAACGGAGTCTTGGTCATTTTTCCCATGAGGCATGGTTCGCATGTGAATCAAGAGACTCTAAAAGTCCATCAGCATGGAGCTTCTTCATGCGCTTCACACCAATGCGACCAAGGCGGCAGTGCCACAAGTATGTGGGACTATCGTTATCAACTTTACATCTTTTGGCATCTACACTATGAACATGTGTAATATTACGCTCGAGATTCATTAAGAATAAACCATTGACCACCGGAGCATGACCATAAAACATATCTCTCATATAAATCGAACAACCATTATTCTCAGACTTAAATGAGTAGCCATCTCGTATTAAACGAGATCCAGATACAATGTTCATGCTCAAACTTGGCACTAAATAACAATTATTAAGGTTCAAAACTAATCCCGTAGGTAAATGTAGAGGCAGCGTGCCGACGGCGATCACATCGACTCTGGAACCATTCCCGACGCGCATCGTCACCTCGTCCTTCGCCAGTCTCCGTTTATTCCGCAGCTCCTGCTGTGAGTTACAAATATGAGCAACGGCACCGGTATCAAATACCCAGGAGTTACTACGAGTACTGGTAAGGTACACATCAATTACATGTATATCAAATATACCTTTGGTGTTGCCGGCCTTCTTATCCGCTAAGTATTTGGGGCAGTTCCGCTTCCAGTGACCCTTCCCCTTGCAATAAAAGCACTCAGTCTCAGGCTTGGGTCCATTCTTTGACTTCTTCCCGGCAACTGGCTTACCGGGCGCGGCAACCTCCTTGCCGTCCTTCTTGAAGTTCTTCTTACCCTTGCCCTTCTTGAACTTAGTGGTCTTATTGACCATCAACACTTGATGTTCTTTCTTGATTTCAGCCTCTGCTGACTTCAGCATCGAGAACACTTCAGGAATGGTCTTTTCCATCCCCTGCATGTTGTAGTTCATCACAAAGCTCTTGTAGCTTGGTGGGAGCGACTGGAGGATTCTGTCAATGACTGCCTCATCAGGGAGGTTAATATTCAGCTGGGTCATACGGTTGTGCAACCCAGACATCTTGAGTATGTGCTCACTGACAGAACTATTTTCCTCCATCTTACAACTATAGAACTTGTCGGAGATGTCATATCTCTCGACCCGGGCGTGAGCTTGAAAAACTAGTTTCAGCTCTTCGAACATCTCATATGCTCCGTGATGCTCAAAACGCTTTTGGAGCCCCGGTTCTAAGCTGTAAAGCATGCCGCACTGAACGAGGGAGTAATCATCAGCACGAGACTGCCAAGCATTCATAATGTCTTGGTTCTCTGGGACGGGAGCGTCACCTAGCGGTCCTTCTAGGACATATTGTTTCCTGGCAGCTATGAGGATGATCCTCAGGTTCCGGACCCAGTCCGTATAGTTGCTGCCATCATCTTTCAGCTTGGTTTTCTCTAGGAACGCGTTGAAGTTCATGTTGACATGAGCGTTGGCCATTTGATCTACAAGACATATTTGCAAAGGTTTTAGACTAAGTTCATGATAATTAAGTTCTAATCAAATTATGAACTCCCACTCAGATTAGACATCCCTCTAGTCATCTAAGTGTTACACGATCCGAGTCGACTAGCCCGTGTCCGATCATCACGTGAGACGGACTAGTCATCGTCGGTGAACATCTTCATGTTGATCGTATCTTCCATACGACTCGTGTTCGACCTTTCGGTCTCCGTGTTCCGAGGCCATGTCTGCACATGCTAGGCTCGTCAAGTTAACCCTAAGTGTTTTCGCTGTGTAAAACTGTCTTACACCCGTTGTATGTGAACGTAAGAATCCATCACACCCGATCATCACGTGGTGCTTAGAAGCGACGAACTGTAGCAACGGTGCACAGTTAGGGGAGAACACTTCTTGAAATTTTGTAAGGGATCATCTTATTTACTACCGTCGTCCTAAGTAAACAAGATGCATAAACATAATAAACATCACATGCAATTATATAGTTGTGACATGATATGGCCAATATCATATAGCTCCATTGATCTCCATCTTCGGGGCTCCATGATCATCTTGTCACCGGCTTGACACCATGATCTCCATCATGATCTCCATCGTGTCTTCATGAAGTTGTCACGCCAACGACTACTTCTACTTCTATGACTAACGCGTTTAGCAATAAAGTAAAGTAAGTTACATGGCGTTCTTCAATGACACGCAGGTCATACAAAAATAAAGACAACTCCTATGGCTCCTGCCGGTTGTCATACTCATCGACATGCAAGTCGTGAATCCTATTACAAGAACATGATCTCATACATCACAATTCATCATTCATCACAACTTCTGGCCATATCACATCACATGATCAATCGCTGCAAAAACAAGTTAGACGTCCTCTAATTGTTGTTGCATCTTTTACGTGGCTGCAATTGGGTTCTAGCAAGAACGTTTTCTTACCTACGAATAACCACAACGTGATTTTGTCAACTTCTATTTACCCTTCATAAGGGCCCTTTTCATCGAATCCGCTCCAACTAAAGTGGGAGAGACAGACACCCGCCAGCCACCTTATGCAACTAGTGCATGTTAATCGGTGGAACCGGTCTCACGTAAGCGTACGTGTAAGGTTGGTCCGGGCCGCTTCATCCCACAATACCGCTGAAGCAAGAAAAGACTAGTAGAGGCAAGCAAGTTGACAAGATCCACGCCCACAACAAAATTGTGTTCTACTCGTGCAAAGAGAACTACGCATAGACCTGGCTCATGATGCCACTGTTGGGGAACGTTGCAGAAAATTAAAATTTTTCCTACAGTTTCACCAAGATCCATCTATGAGTTCATCTAAGCAACGAGTCAAGGGAGAGAGTTTGCATCTACATACCACTTGTAGATCACGAGCGGAAGCTTGCCAAGGGGATGGTGATGATGGAGTCGTACTTGAACGTGATTCGGATCACCGATGTCCTAGTGCTGAACGGACAACACCTCCGCGTTCAACACACGTACGGGACGGGGACGTCTCCTCCTTCTTGATCCAGCAAGGGGGAAGGAGAGGTTGAGGAAGATTGCTCCAACGACAGCACGACGGCGTGGTGTAGTTGGTGCAGCAGTACTCCGACAGGGCTTCGCCAAGCTCGTACGGAGGAGGAGAGGTGTTGGGGAGGGGAGGGGCTGCGCCTTGGATTATGGTGTGTAGCAGCCCTCCCCTCACCCCTCTATATATAGGAGAAGGGGCAAGGGGGGCCGTCCCTCTAGGGAAACCCTAGAGGGGGGCGGCGGCCAAGGGGTGGGGGGCTTGCCCCCCAAGCAAGGGGGGTGCGCCCCCTTTAGGGTTTCCCCCCCAACCCTAGGCGCATGGGCCCAAAGGGGGGACGCGCCAAGACCACTAGGGGCTGGCTGCTATCCCTACGCAGCCCAAGGGGCCCCCCGAGAGGGGTGGTCCCTCCCGGTGGACCCCCGGAACCTCTCCGGTGGTCCCGGTACAAAACCGGTATGACCCTGAAACTTTCCGGTGCCCGTTTAACAACTTCCCATATATAAAAATTTACCTCCGGACCATTCCAGAACTCCTCGTGACGTCCGGGATCTCATCCGGGACTTCGAACAACATTCAGTAGTCACATACTAGTCTTCCTAACAACCCTAGCGTCACCGAACCTTAAGTGTGTAGACCCTACGGGCTCGGGAGACATGCAGACATGACCGAGACCACTCTCGGGCAATAACCAACAGCGGGGTCTGGATACCCATGTTGGCTCCCACATGCTCCTCGATGATTACATCGGTTGAACCACGATGTCGAGGATTCGATCAAACCCTGTATACAATTCCCTTTGTCAATCGGTACGTTACTTGCCCGAGACTCGATCGTCGGTATCCCAATACCTTGTTCAGTCTCGTTACCGGCAAGTCACTTTACTCGTACCGTAATGCATGATCCCGTGGCCAACACCTTGGTCACCTTGAGCTCATTATGATGATGCATTACCGAGTGGGCCCAGAGATACCTCTCCGTCATACGGAGTGACAAATCCCAGTCTCGATCCGCATAAAACAATAGATACTTTCGGAGATACCTGTAGTGCACCTTTATAGTCACCCAGTTACGTTGTGACGTTTGATACACCCAAAGCACTCCTACGGTATCCAGGAGTTACACGCTCTCATGGTCAAAGGAAGAGATACTTGACATTGGCAAAGCTCTAGCAAACGAACTACACGATCTTTGTGCTATGCTTAGGATTGGGTCTTGTCCATCACATCATTCTCCTAATGATGTGATCCCGTTATCAACGACATCCAATGTCCATAGCCAGGAAACCATGACTATCTGTTGATCACAACGAGCTAGTCAACTAGAGGCTTACTAGGGACATATTGTGGTCTATGTATTCACACGTGTATTATGATTTCCGGATAATACAGTTATAGCATGAATAAAAGACTATTATCATGAACAAAGAAATATAATAATAACACTTTTATTATTGCCTCTAGGGCATATTTCCAACATCCTTGGCCGAGTGGCCAAGTTTGCCACAGATCTGACACTTGACTGCATCAGGGCGCGAGTGATTGGAGTTGTTGCGGTGGCCCTGGTTGTTGTTGGAGGAGGGCCGGCCGCCGCCATCATTGTTGCCACGGTGGTTGTTGCTGGTGTTGGGGCTGCCGTTGTGCCTGCCCCGGCCGCGCCCGCGATGACGTGAACCGCCACCACGACCGCGCATGGCCGCGTTGGTGGAGGATTTGAAGCTGCCGCCAGAGTGGCCCCCTTGGTAGAGGGCAACCCGCTGGTCAAAGTTGCTGATCATGGTGAACAGATCGTCGAGCGAGATGGGCGTGGTGCGGGCATCAAGCACAGAGACGAGGGGATGGTACTCCATGTCTAGGGCGGCGATGATGTAGGAGACGAGTTCACCATCTCCGAGCGGCTTGCCAGCAGCCGCGAGCTCATCTGAAAGTGAGTGCATGTGCCTGAAGAAGCTCGCCACAGGCTGTGTCCCCTTCTGCGCGTTGGTGAGGGCAACACAGATATTGTTGACGCGGGACAGAGACTGGGACGAAAACATGTTCGCCAGTGCTGTCCAGAGATCTTGCGCATGATCGATCGTGGTGACCTGCACAAGGACCTCCTTGGAGAGATTATTCAGAAGGTATCCAAGTACCTGTTGTTCTTCATGGATCCAGACTCGATGAAGGGGATTGGGTGTAGTCGTCTCCTTCCCATCCTTGTCCTTGACGACGACGAGTTTGGCCGGCTCAGGCATGGAGCCGTCAACATACCCGAAGAAGCCCGCACCACGGAGCTGTGGCGTGACTTGAGTCCGCCAAAGGATGTAGTTGGTGGGGGTCAGCTTCTCGGTGACCTGACCAGAGAGGTTGGCCGGTGCAGCACTGGAGGAGGCGGCCATGGTGGTAGCGGAGGTGGTGATGGGGATGGTAGATGGGATGTGGAAGAGTTAGGCTGATACCATGTGAAAACTTGGGTTTAACATCGTGTCTTCGTCTGACCGATGGCTGCGTGTTTATATGCTGGGGCGCGACTCCCAGATCGCGTACATGGTTGAGATCACAACTTGGGATACAAGGGATAAGAGGATAGAGAGAGATAGAGTTGTTACAAAGATAAACATGCTAACAACATGGACTATCCTAGCCGGACTCCCCTTGGGACTTACGCCATCAACCTGTCACGACTGGGCACACAATGCGTTGCTTAACATAGTCAACGTATAAACAAGACATGATCGCTGACGATGAATGGCATCTTAACACGTGGTAAAAGTGCATAATTATCAGCATTCACCATAAAGAGCTATGACTGACTGACTCTGATGAATAAATGACTTGAAAGACCTATGCATTCAATCAGAACACAAACCATTTACAAGTACTCCCTCCGTCCCACAATATAAGAGTGTCAAAACGCTCTTATATTATGGAGTAATAACATGCAAATTAAAACTTGAATTGGTGGAAATTACCATGATATGGAGTCGCACGACATTGGGAAAGCATTTAAGGAACATGGGCACCATCCTTGCCTCATTGGGGACTCCAAAACGCACATTTAAGCTCAGGATCTTAACGCTTGCGACAATGGTCGCCGCACTCTCCTTTATCCCAGCCTGAAATTCACCCAATTTAAGAACAAAGATCGCACATTTAACTCATGGACCTCCCACAGCAACAACTGCACAAATGGATACTCACCATTATGACGGTGTCTCCGAACCCCAGGACATGATTGCCTGGCTCCAAGAATCCAAACGAATGTAGCTTGGGGGCATCAAGAATCCTGACCATGGTACACAGGCCATTAGCAGCGTGCCGACCTCCCTGCAGGATGAGCCACTCGAGGCATGGAGCCTTCACCACCGTGACGTTCTCCACAACAGAGTTGCAGATTTGCACGCACCATAGGCTCTGGCTCACGATGTGGAGGCGCAGCCCCTTGTGGCTTCCCTAGATGCTCAAGATCTCCAGGATGGGTGTCGGTGTCAAAACCGGCGGATCTCGGGTAGGGGGTCCCGAACTGTGCATCTAGGCGGATGGTAACAGGAGACAAGGGACACGATGTTTTACCCAGGTTCGGGCCCTCTTGATGGAGGTAAAACCCTACGTCCTGCTTGATTGATATTGATGATGTGGGTATTACAAGAGTAGATCTACCACGAGATCAAGGAGGCTAAACCCTAGAAGCTAGCCTATGGTATGATTGTTGTTCGTCCTATGGACTAAAGCCATCCAGTTTATATAGACACCGGAGAGGGCTAGGGTTACACAGAGTCGGTTACAATGGTAGGAGATCTACATATCCGTATTGCCAAGCTTGCCTTCCACGCCAAGGAAAGTCCCATCCGGACATGGGACGAAGTCTTCAATCTTGTATCTTCATAGTTTTGGAGTCCGGCCGATGATGATAGTTTGGCTATCCGGACACCTCCTAGTCCAGGACTCCCTCAGTTGCCCCTGAACCAGGCTTCAATGACAACGAGTCCGGCACGCATATTGTCTTCGGCATTGCAAGGCGGGTTCCTTCTCTGAATAATTTATAGAAGATTGTGAACACTAGGATAGTGTCCGGCTCTGCAAAATAAATTCCACATACCACCGTAGAGAGAATAATATTTACACAAGTTCAATCTGCTGACGTATTTTGTGGCGTGACGTCACACCACTACCAAGCCTTTACTCGAATTGTTTTTTATTGTACCACCTCAGCGCGTTTAGCGAAGCGGTTTCCTTGGCACGTCTTTTCGAAGCAGAGATCGTGTTCCCCTTATTTTGGGATTCCCATCAATTCGGACGTGGGTAACCCAACCGTGCCCGTTGCTACGCCCCCTCCATCGAAGGCGGGTTCCAAACAGTCACGGGGACGGCTCTTGGTATTCTCCCTCTTTATAATGAGACCAAGGCCCGTTCTTTTTCTTCAACCCTCAATCGAATCCGCCCCTCGCCCCGAGTTCCAACACCCAAGGCTCCAGATTTGGGTACTTTCGACCTTCGACAATGTCCGACTTCGACCTAAGAGGCCGGTGGATGCCCTCCTCTATCACGGAAGAGGACGTGCTCAAGCTGAGAGACACCAGGTACTTAACCTACGAGATTTCGCATAGGTTGCCTGCCCAAGGGCAAGTTATTCCTACTCCCGAGCCCGACGAGAGTGTCGTGTTCGTGTCTCACCTCCATCGGGGTTTAGGCTTCCCAATGGATCCCTTCGTGAGGGGGCTCATGTTTTATTATGGGCTGGAATTTCACGACTTGGCTCTGGTGTCCATCCTCCACATCTCATCATTCATTGTCATGTGCGAAGCCTTCCTCCGCACTACCCCTCACTTCGGCTTGTGGCTCAAAACCTTCAACGTGGAGCCGAAGATGATTGCGGGGCGTTAGGCAGAGTGCGGCGGGGCGGTTATAAACAAGAGGGCCGATGCTCCATGGCCCGAGGGCTTTTTTAGGAGGAGCTCGGTTTGTGGCAACAAGAGTGGTTCTATATCACCGCTCCCAGGGGCAGAAGGCAGAGGCTGCCGCCCGTCTTTCGCCCGGGCCCTCCACAACGGCTGACGTCATGGGTCAACAAAGGGCTTGACTGGGGGCCTTCCAAAGACGTACCCCTGTTGCAGGGCCGGATTCGAGACCTCCAGGAAGGGGAGATCAATCTGGTCGTAGTGACACAGGTTATGGTAATTCGGCGCCTTCTACCCTGCAAACGTCGCCCCCTCCGCCTGTGGGAATTTAATCCAGAGGGACCACGAGCTATCCAACACTTCATGGGTTTGACACCCGTGGAGATGTACGAACTGTTCTTCGGATCACAAGAGATGCGTCCGGACTTGACCGAGGATGCTGGCCTAAGCTGCAATCGCCCAGATACTCAAGTAAGTAGCCCTGTGTCCAGACACATTGTCCATTTATTTATCATGGGTTTGCCTTTTAACCAGCTATCCCTTGAACAGGAGTGGATAGCGCAAGCAAAATTGATACGGTGTCCGGCCCCCCTCCCTGAGACCACGCCGGATCCCGTGTTAATTAAAATGTTGGAGGTTGCACCTTCGGAGGAGGGCAAAGGGGGGCACAGGGAAACTACCACCTCTGCCAAGGAGGCTTGCAGTAAGGGGGGAATCGAGGGTCCCTCCCTCCAGGGGGAGAAGAGGACCGCTTCCGAAGACCCGGAGGCCAAGGCCTCAAAGCGGGGAAGGAAATCACCGGAAGGTCCCGTGCCGGGAAGAGCCCCGGCCGCACAGTCTCCCCACAGGAATCAGCCCTCCAGCGAGCCGTAAGTAAAAAAGGGGGTTTTTGTAATAGGGGACATCCCTACTTTATTTCTAAGGTTAACCGAAGTTTTTACCTTGTAGTTCGGATCTCAGCCCTTCTCAGTAGAGCTCATCTTCGGGTGACCTTCGTCTGGAGATTATGGAGAGTGAAACGCCTCCATCTGCCGCCCCGTCGGGCGGGGCGGACGACCCTGAGGTGTCGTCACGGAGGGTCTCCCCGAGTCCGGCGGGGCCGGGGAGTTTGGCACCCACTGGAGTACGGCCGGTGGAGCTGCAGGATTTGCTCGAGAGGGCGTCTATCTCAGAAGATCACCGCACATTAATGAGTATGGTGATTGAAAGGATCTCATCCGCCGAGAGTGGGTTGTATGAGGTCGTCGGAAATTTGCTGACGGGGTTTGAGGTACGCAAAAAATGACATACCTTTTGACAGTTTTGCACATGGAGTGCGCCCTGTATAGATAGTAGCCCCTGAGACTTGGTAGGGTGTCGAAAGTGACAGCGTGCCGAGGATCATAATCTCAGTTATAGAATGTCGCATTTCCTGTGCAGGTGGTGGAACGATCGGTGGCCAGCCGGACTGATGGAGCTGCCGAGTTGAAGCGGCAACTCGACGTTGCGGATGCGGACATCGCGCTGGTCAATAAGCGACTTGACGAGTCACAAGGTAAGTGGTTGCTCCACGGTCACCGAGTAAGGGAGCTGATGCCCGTTCCTTACAATTTGTATGCTTGATGCAAATGGTGCCGCTGCTGTGGAAGACCTTCGAGCAGAGCTTGCTCGAGCCAAGGAGCAAGCCAGGAAAAGTGATGCTGCTGCCTCGAAGGCAGCAGAAGAGCTAAAAGCCGAAAAGGCTGTTCACTGCCGAAGCAAGGAGGAGATGACCGGAATGGCCATGAAAGTAAAAGATGCTACCGACCGCTATGAGGTTCTTGAAAGAGAACGCCGAGCGGAGCAAGAGGACCTGAAGAAAGCCGTCGCCGAAGCCAAGGATGCCCGTAGTGCGAAGCGGGCTATGAAGGAGGAACTGCGTCAGGCCGGAGACATTGTGGCTGGAAAGCCTTTTCTGCTGCGTAGGAAGTTCACGGATCCGAAGTATGCTCAGTTGGGCCAATTGTGTGGTGCGGAGGATCCTTATCTGGATTTGGCGGCGAGTGCGGCGGACGCAGTCGTGCACTTCCGAAGCCAGAAGGATCACGAAATGGAAGAGCTTTTCTGGTCTCAATTCCATAGTCCGGAGCGTCCACTTCCGTTGACTGATCGGTTGGCGGAGTGGGCTGAGCTGAATAGGTTGTCCGGACTTGCCATAACGGATGTGGTGGCTCATCTGTGGCCAGAAAGGCCCAAGCCGGAGAGTTATTTTGGCTTGTTGCAGCAATTCCTTGGGGGCGGTGCTGCATATCGAGGCGATGCAGCGGTCGGCATGCATAGAGGGTGCACGGATGGCTCTTTCCCGTGTTAAGACATACTGGGCGGAGATGGATGCCACCGCTGTTGCATCCCGGGGTTCGGACAAAAGTCGATTACCCGCCGAGCACTATTTTGAGGAAGTCCTGCAGGGCGCTCGTTTAATAGAGTCACAGTGCTCGAAAGATTTTATGTTCAAATGACGTGTATGATTTGTGAGATCATGTTTATAATGTAACAACTTTTTATACTTGTGCGTTCAAGTATTGAACTATCTCCTGTGCAGCCGTATATGTATGTATAACCTGAAAGATGGCAGTCTTTGGCTTCAGCCCCCACGCACATGGTGCGGGGGTGTTTGCAAAAGAAAAGTGCTTTTTCACACTTAATCCAACGTCTTGGTCCTTTGAAGGAGGTGATAGCATAGCAAACTAGAGGCATAGCAAACCGGACTATAATGCTTTATCACTTTCACTTAGCCATAGGAGCTCAAAGGTGGGGCTACGATATAGCCCCTAGAGGCACCGCGCTTCTCCAAACTCGGGGCATGTATGTGCCTGACCGAGAAGCGGTCCTTCGTAAAAGTGGAGGAATTCTAAACATTCCAGTAGTCGATCGAGTGGTTGACCAGTCTCTCGCTATATCATGACAGTCAGTTTTTGGCTTTCTCTACTGAGGTGCTCGCCCGGCCGAACCTGGGCACAATCACAGTAGTTCTCCTGGTGCCGCGTTAGCCGATGGAGCGGAACGTAAGGCAGCAAAACACAGGAGCCGGGCAAACCCAACATTTGACCAAAGACATGATTCGGAGCTGATGCATATAAGGCCTAACTCGAGACGCCGAACACTCCCTGAGGTATTCAGTCTTTATGATACCGGGCAGAACAATGCCCTAAGCCCCTAGTGTCCAGATATGGGCGAGAACTTCTGACGCGGCCGATGCCAAAACGCCAGCCTCCTCCTCGGTTATGGTAGGAAACCGGGGGATGTGTATCAACAAGAGACAGTAAGAAAGGTTTACGCAGGGTCTTAATCTGAAAAGAATCCTTGCAACGGGTCCCTGCTGCACGTCTGCGCCTGTGTCTCCGTTGTGCTGTATCCTGGACGGGTGTAGCACGTGCTTCATCTGTAAAAGAGAAGAACTTAGTTTGGAAAAAATATCGTGCAAAAGATGTATTTAAAATAAAGTATGATAAAGTTGAGCTTTATTGGCTCTCATTGTTTATACGTGCAACCCCTTGTAAAGAGGTATGCGACTGGGAAGCCCCTTGTTTATTTATGCCGGACTCGCCTAACCGTGTCCGAGGTCTGAATGACCTGTTTTTAGGGGCTTTGACTAGCAAGGTCGGATTAGTGTGCGGCTGTCAAAGCAGTCTCACGTTTTCCGTGGTCGAGGAACACTCAGAGTTACCCTTTAATGAGATTATGCCGCATGGACCAGGCATTTTAAGCATAAGAGACGCGTAATGCGGTATTGCGTTAAAGCGGGCGAAAGCTTCGCGTTCCAGTAGTGCTTGATGGCTACTTTTGAATGGGGCAATATGGAAAATGAGCTTTTCGCGACGGAGGTTGTCGGATGAACCGAACACAACCTCTAGTAGTATAGAGCCTGTACAATTGGCGTAAAGGCCAGGCGTCACTCCTTTGAAGGAAGTGCTGCTATGGTGAATTTTGGTAGGGTCTATCCCCATTCTGCGGATGGTGTCCTGGTATAGCAGGTTTATATCGCTGCCGCCATCCATTGGGACTTGTGTGAATTGTAGTCCGTCGATTATGGGATCCAGTACCAAAGCAGTCCCTCCTGTGTTTCGAACGCTTCTGGAGTAATCCTGATGGTCGAAAGTAATTGGTTTAAACATCCAATTTCGGGACTCTGCTGGGGTGGACCGTGCGGCGCGTGTTTTAGCAGGTGCCGCACTATTTTTCCTTGTTATCACATGAAGTGAGTTCACTGTTCTGACTTCTAGTGGGAAATTCTTCTGTTTTCCGGTGTGCTGCTTGTGGGGTTCGTCGTCATCTTCGCTTGGTGTGTCGAGCCCCTTGTGTTCGTCGGTAAGTCGGCCAGACTGCTTGAAGACCCAACAATCTCTGTGGGTATGGTTTCCAGGCTTCCCGGGGGTACTATGCATTTGACATATCCTATCCAAGATTTTGTTTAGGTTGGATAGCTCATCACTGTTGTCCTTGAGTGGCGACGAGCCTTTTATGAACGTTCTTATGCTCCGGTGATGTGTCCGGCGTGAGATCGTCTGGACTGTTGTTTTCGCCGGGGATGGGTTGCTTGTCCAATTCATCCTGTTCGGATGGTTGCTTGGTGGCATGTTCGTCGCCCACTGCTTCGCCCTGCTCTAAGGCCGGGTCAGTATGGGTGCCGTTGTTATCGAGGCGGGACTTCGGGCGGCGCTTGCGTCGCCGTTTTGGTTGTTTGTCGGGGGAGTTGTCCTTTGCCACGTCCCGTTGTTCGTTGTTATCGCTTCCTTTTGGCGCATCCACCATGTATACGTCGTGAGTTGAGATGGCTTTCCAGTGCCGAGTAGGCGCTGGTTCTTGGTCGTCTCCGGCATCGTCGTCCATACCGTCGATGTCTTCGGAGCCGAAGTCTAGCATGTCGGTTAGATCGTCGACAGTGGCTACTAAGTGGGTGGTGGGTGGGCTTTGAATTTCTTCGTCGTCCGCATCCCAACCGTCCTGACCGCAGTCCGGCCAGGGCTCTCCTGATAACGAGAGATACTTTAGCGAACTCAAAATGTCGCCGAAAGGTGAGTGTTGAAAGATGTCCGCAGCGGTGAATTCCATGATCGGCGCCCAATCAGATTCGATTGGAGGGGGCGCGGGAGGTTCGGATGTAACGCCCCAGATTCGTTGCACCAGGTGTCTGCCAGTTATTCGCCGTCGTTTCCATGTCATTTGCTTGCGTGTTGCATTTTATCATGTCATCATGTGCATTTTATTTTGCATACGTGTTCGTCTCATGCATCCGAGCCTTTTCCCCATTGTCCGTTTTGCGATCCGGCACTCTTATGCCCTCCGGCGTTCCCCTTTGGTCTCTCGTTGTGTGTGGGTATTAAACTTTCTTGGAATGGACCGAGGCTTGCCAAGTGGCCTTGGTATACCACCGGTAGACCGCCTGTCAAGTTTCGTGCCATTTGGAGTTCGTTTGGTACTCCAACGGTTAACCAGGTAACCGTAAAGCCCCTTTCTCTTTGCAGCCCAACACCCCTCCAAAGTGGCCCAAAACCCAGCAAACTCCCCTCCATGCTCTCGGTCGTTCGATCACGATCGCGTGGCCGAAAACCGCTCCTCATTTGGACTCTCCTAGCTCCCTCTACCTATAAATAGACCCCCCTTCCAAATTCGCGGATGAAAATCCCCCTAACCCTAGCCCCGCTCCTCTCCGTCGCCGGACACGTCCAGATCGGGCCGGACATGTCCGTCGGACACCTCACCCCGACGAATCAGAGCTCGCCACGTCGCCTTCCCCGCCGCCTCGGCCAACCCAGCGCTGCAACGTCATCGCCCGCACCTCCCACCGCGCTCCCATCCACTGCGCGGCCGGCCGAGCCCGCGCGCGGCCCACCGTGGTCCGGAGCGGGCCCGACCACGCCGCCGCCTGGGCGCCTCGCCCGATCGGCTCCGTGCCGCCTGAGCCACCTCCCTCCGGCGCCGCCCATCGCCGCCGGCGCGCCTCCGCCCCGACGCCGCGCGTCGCCCGGCCGCCGCCTCCGTCTGCCACGTCGCCCCCGCCGTCCTGCACGCCGCCCGGCACCATCGCCATGCGCCGAGACCTTCCTGCCGGCCGGTGAGCCGCCCCCGCACTTCCTCTCCGGTGCCGCGCCGCCCGTCTCCGGCGCTCGCGTCCGGCGCCGCCCCTTGGAGTCCGCGCCCGGATCCGGCGAGATCCGGCCGGATCTGCGGCCCCGCGCTCTCCCCGCCTTCCTCCTCTCCGAATCCTGCCGCTCTGGTCATCTCCCCGCAACTCCGGTGAGTCTCTCCGGCGAGATCCGCGCTGCATCGAAATCCGTGCCGAGAGGTTGACTTTTCCCCTTCCCCGAATCTGCCAAGTCCCGAGTATTTTGTCATTTTCATGCCATGTTTGTCATGCTATATCTCTGCATCCGTAGCTCCATTTCGTGCGTGTAATATGTCAAATTGTTCGGCTCAACGAGTACATCATTTCATTCCATTGCATCATATTCATTTGAGGTCATCTTGATGCCTGAATCATCGTTGTAAGAGTGCTTCATGATGTTTTCTGCTGTCTGTTATCAGAACGAGCTCATTTGTCATTTTTGCCATGTTTGATGTGTGCATCCTATGAGGTTGATGTCTCATGTGTTTTGATCTATGCCATGTCTTCTTTACAGAGGTGCTTACTATGTACTTTTGTGATTAATGTGGTGACTAGCACAAGCATGCAAACTAGGCTTCGTGATGTTACTGTTTTAGTCCCTGTTCTGCTGTTATTTTGATGCCATGTAAACTTGATGCTACATAGATATCCATGCATATTTGGAGATATTTCAGTAAGGATGTTTTGAACATATGGTTATTTTCTATCCATTTATGCCCTTTGTTGCAATTATGGAGTAGTCTAGCATGTCATTTTTGTGCTCTACTTTTGCTTCAAAATGTTTCCTGGCAGATTGTTTACGTGTTATTCAATTTTGCCAAGGTTGCTATAGTTGATCCTTGCATGCTATAGACTTGTTCTTGACTTGGTTTGTTTCACAAACATGTCTTCTTGATGATGCTATGCTTATCTTGTCATGCAATGACTTGTGGTGAGTGAATCAAGCTTGTTAAGTAGTGTACATGATGTTGCTGTTTTGCTAGGCTGAATCTGTTATTCCGTGATGCTATGTAAACATGTTGCTACTAATCATTCTATGCATAATCTGGAGATGTTCTATAAACATGTTTTGATCTACATGTCATCCTCTATCCATCCATGCCCCTGGTTGCATTTATAGGTTGCTGTAGCTTGTTGTAATCTTGCTCTAAAGTTGCTTGATAATGTTGTTGTCAGCCTGTTAACATTAAGTTCAGTTGTTACCATGATTGTTGCTAGTGTTCCATGCACCCTATGATCTTGCTCTTGCCATTCTTAGCTTCACAAATATGTCTTCTTACTGTTGGTTGCCTTGCCATGCCATTTATTGCTCTGTAGTGAGTTGCACAAGCTCATTAACATGCCTTCATAATTCTGTTTGTCATGTATGAATCTGTAATATAACTTGCTATGTTTATGTGGGTGCCATCATATTTTCTGATCCTTTTTGGCTTATGGTCAGTAAGGGACTTTTGATCTATGCAATTAGTAGATTCATGCCATGCCTTTATTTGCCATTATAAGTTCCTGTAACATGTTGTTTGATAGCTCTAAACATTGCATCGTGATGTTATTTTCTGCAAAGTCTGAAATTGTTATAACTTGCAATCTTACCACGTGTGTTTGAGCATGTTCCAGTGATTTCTGGAGATAGCTCAGTGTTCATGTTTTGTTATGCTTTACCTGTACATCATGACCATTTCTTTTGTTATTATGTTGAGATGCTGTAGCATATAGTTTTGATGCTTGCAATATGCCTAGTTGCTGTTTTGTACAGCTTGTCCTTTAAACTTGTTTCATGTGTGTGTGTTGAACCGTTGCTCCGTTTTGAGTGTGCTCTATATGAAACTTGCTTGATTTTGCATGTAGTTTCATATTATCATGTTGCATCCTTGTTTATAGGTGTTTGCTTGATGTTTGGGTGCATTTTGCATCTATGCCATGTTTAACTTGTGTTGCTCATATCTTCTAGGCCGTAGCTCCGAACTAAATGAAGTTTATATGTAACTTGACTAGAATCTCGTGTAGATCATCTTTGTGCATCTTAACTTGCTTTTTAACAACTTGAACATAAGGTTTATTCAGATCTGGACCAATTTCGAAATTTGCATATGAGGACTTACCGGAATTGTTATATGTTGTTCCCGGCCTCATTTAAACTTGCCTTGATGTGTTGCTCTTGTTTGCATCATCTCTTGCCATGAGTAGCTTCATGTAGCTTTTTCATGCATCATGCTTGTCGTGCATCATGCCTTGTTCATGTGTGGTGTGTTTACCATGTTGTGTGCTTCTTCTTGTTAGTTCCTCTTTCGATGCGATCGTGAGGATTCGTTCGTCTTCGCTTGGTTCGGCTTGATCCGTTCGTCTTCTTCAGGGACTCGTTCTTCTTCCTTGCGGGATTTCAGGCAAGATGACCGCTACCCTAGATCTCACTACTATCATTGCTATGCTAGTTGCTTCGTTCTATCGCTATGCTGTGCTACCTATCACCTGTTTATCAAGCCACCCATATTGCCATGAACCTCTAACCTTTGACACCTTTCCTATGCAAACCGTTGTTTGGCTATGTTACCGCTTTTGTTCAGCCCCTCTTATAGCGTTGCTAGTTGCAGGTGAAGTTGAAGATTGCTCCATATTGGACAGGATTATTGTTGGGATATCACAATATCTCTTATTTAGTTAATGCATCTATATACTTGGTAAAGGGTGGAAGACTCGGCCTTTTGCCTGGTGCTTTGTTCCACTCTTGCCGCCCTAGTTTCTGTCATACCGGTGTTATGTTCCCGGGTTTTGCGTTCCTTACGCGGTCGGGTGATTTATGGGACCCCCTTGATAGTTCGCTCTGAATAAAACTCCTCCAGCAAGGCCCAACTTTGGTTTTACCATTTGCCTCACCACCACCTATCCTTTCCCTTGGGTCGGCTAACCCGAGGGTCATCTTTATTTTAGCCCCCCCGGGCCAGTGCTTGTCTAAGTGTTGGTCCGAACCGAGTAGACTGTGGGGCCCCCTCGGGGAAACTCGAGGTTTGGTTTTACTCGTAGGATGTCTCATCCGGTGTTGCCCTGAGAACGAGATATGTGCAGCTCCTATCGGGATTGTCGGCGCATCGGGCGGCTTTGCTGGTCTTGTTTTACCATTGTCGAAATGTCTTGCAAACCGGGATTCCGAGTCTGATCGGGTCTTCCTGGGAGAAGGTCTATTCCTTCGTTGATCGCGAGAGCTTGTCATGGGCTAAGTTGGGACACCCTTGCAGGGTATAATCTTTCGAAAGCCGTGCCTGCGGTTATTGGCAGATGGGAATTTGTTAATGTCCGGTTGTAGATAACCTGACACCAGATCCGAATTAAAACGCATCAACCGTGTGTGTAGTCGTGATGGTCTCTTTTCGGCGGAGTCCGGGAAGTGAACACGGTTTCTGGGTTATGTTTGACGTAAGTAGGAGTTCAGGATCACTTCTTGATCATTACTAGTTGACGACCGTTCTGCTTGCTCTCTTCTCGCTCTTATTTGCGTATGTTAGCCACCATATATGCTTAGTCGCTATTGCAGCCTCACCACTTTACCCCTTCCATTCCCTTTAAGCTTTGCTAGTCTTGATACCCATGGTAATGGGATTGCTGAGTCCTCGTGGCTCACAGATTACTACAACAACAGTTGCAGGTACAGATTGTGCGATGATCATGACTTGAGAGCGATGCTTGCTTGCGTTGAGTTCTTCTTCTGCTTCTTCGATCAGGGGATAGGTTCCAGGTCGGCAGCCTGGGCTAGCAGGGTGGATGTCGTTTGAGTTTCTGTTTGTCTTTCATCCGTAGTTGGATGATGATCTTATGTATTGTGATGTTGTATTCGTGTGTCATTGTTTGCCTTTTGTATGTATCCCCATATAGTGTGTAATGTTGATGTAATGATATCCACCTTGCAAAAGCGTTTCAATATGTAGGTCTATCCTTGGTGGGACCTTCGAGTTCCTTTTGGATAGGGTCGCATATTGGGCGTGACAAGTTGGTATCAGAGCCAGGTTCGACCCTAGGAGCCCCCTTGATTGATCGTGTAGTTTGGCCGATGTTGAGTCTAGAAGAAAACTGTTTTCAGAGTCTAGTTATATTGGAGAGTAGGAATTCTTTTTACTCCTCTGCCCCTTCGTCGCTCTGGTAAGGAATCTTGACGTAGCTGTTTTGAATTACTCCTCTCCCCTTTCAAATTGTTTTAGGATCACACAGTTGGTTTTCTGATCGTTGGTTCTTAGCTCTTTGCATCTGGTGCATTTCTCGTCAAGTCGACTCGAGCCTCTTCATCTTTGAGTTCAATCCTCAGTTGTTTTCTTTCCCACCTGCCCACCCTTCTTCTTCTTGAAACCGGAGTACATAATCGAGTATCCATCCTACTCGTGCGAAGTTTGCTTTCTTTCCTCAATTATTTCAACCGGTGTCTTCTCTTCAAGTTATTCGTCGGTTCCCCCTCCCAAGTTGCCTTTGTTTTCCCGCCCTCCCACCCTTTTCTTCTTGGAGCCTCAGTCTCTTTCGAGCATCAATTTTCATTCGTACGGAGGTTTTCAGTCTTCCCTCAATCATTTCAACCGGTGAATTCTTGTCTCGTTCCTCATTCCTCATCCCTCTCTTTTCCGGTGGATTCAATTCAAGTTTTTCGGGTTGATCATATTCTTTTCCTCAGCTCAAGTGTTTTCCCTGCTTGTTCGTCTCTCGCCAGTTTATCCTTCCGGAGTCCTCAAGACATCTCAGGAGATTCGACTGTGTTCTAATTAATTCGAGGTTGCCACCTCATTCAAATATTTCAATTGTTCCGGTGCTTCATCAATCTGTTCATCATCCTTTTTCAACGGTGTTTTCTTTTAGTGGGCCCTAACCCACAGGTCTTTTTCCAGGATCTTACCTGACTCTTCTAATTCCCCCGGAGTTATTCTCAATTCTTTTCAAGTGTGACGTAAGAATGGATTTCATCAGTCACATGCCTTCTCCAAGATTTCGTTCAAATCATTTTCATTGTTGGCTCAACCTCTTCTCTTTTCATTCCCCCGGAGTATCTCAGTAATTTTGGTGGTGTTTCTCGTCGTCAGTTGAAGACCGAAGAAGAGTTTTCCTCTAAACCTTGTCCGTCCTCCCGAAGTTTCGTGGTTCTAGCTTCATGTTATCCTCACGAAATATTCCTTTTGTCAGATATTCTTTTCATCCATCCGGAGTATGTCAGGAGTTGTTTTTCCATTTCTTTTCATGGAGGCCTTCATTCCAGTTATCGTTCTCTATTTATCCCGGTGCTTCGTTCAAGTGTTCTTTAATCAGCTCGTGATCTCTTTGTTCTTTTGCATCTAAATCCCCTCTAACATATTTGTTCCTTCTAATTCTTCCCAGTGACTCATTCTCTTTCATCAGTCATTTTCGAATTCTTACGGCGGTTCGTTCAAGTTTCTTTTTCTTAGTTTATCATTTTTATTCATTCGTTCTTTCGAAACCTACCGGTGGTTCATGAAGACTCTCTCCAGTTTTGTGCTATCCCTTTCTCAGTTTGCGATATGTCACTTCTCAATCTTTTTCAAGAAGAATAAGTAATATGCGAAATCCATTGTTTGTCATCAATTTAATTTGATGAAGGATAAGCATACAATAAATCTTATTCTTATTTCATCCAAGTGATTAATCCTTTTCCTTCGGAGTTTGTTCGTGATGAATAAATTCTAGTTCCATGTGTTTTCATCTTTTCTTTTCCGGAGTTCAAATTTTCCTCGGCCTTCTCATCGGAACCTCCATCTAAATCATCGCAAGGCTTTAATCTTATTTTTTCATCCTTCATTCTATGTCATCATCCTTTCGTTACCGGAGTTCTTCATGGTGGTTCTTCTTGATTTAATTCATTCTTCAAGAGTTCATCAAGATTTTGTTGGTGGAGTTCAAGTACCTTTTCTTTTCGCGTCTCAAAGTGCAATTAATTCTTCATTTTCTTTTGAAGTGGATTTTTGCCTTTCTTCGTTCTTCTCAGCTATCCAATCATTTCCGTTTGCGGCTGGTTATCACCTCATAATTTCTGAGATGTTATCCATAAGTCCACGACAAGCTTATTCTTTCGTTGTTGATTTTCTCAACAACTCCAGTCAATCCTTTCTTCTAAGTTCTTTTCATTCAATTCTTTCAATTTTTCTGAAGGCATTGCATTGTTCATCTCGTCAAGTGTCATCCCATCTTGTGAAGTTCATGTTCTTTTCCTTCCATTTTCAGCCGGAGTGCTGCCTAAATCCTTTCAGTCCTATTCGTTTCTTATCTCGTTCTAACCGGAGTGGTTTCATAGTCTATCTGATTCCATGAGCATTTGATTCTCGTCATTGTCGTCATTCCTCTCTTCTTCTCAAATGCTCTCGATTCTTTGCTTCTTATCTTGAGTTCTTGCTTCACCTCATCCATTTTCCCTTCCGTCTCGGTCCTAAGATCTCGGGACGAGATCTATTGTTAGTGGAGGAGTGTTGTAACGCCCCGAATTCGTTGCGCCAGGTGTCTGCCAGTTATTCGCCGTTGTTGCCATGTCATTTGCTTGCGTGTTGCATCTTATCATGTCATCATGTGCATTTCATTTTGCATACGTGTTCGTCTCATGCATCCGAGCCTTTTCCCCGTTGTCCGTTTTGCGATCCGGCACTCCTATGCCCTCCGGCATTCCCCTTTCGTCTCTCATTGTGTCCGGGTATTAAACTTTCTCGGAATGGACCGAGGCTTGCCAAGTGGCCTTGGTATACCACCGGTAGACCGCCTGTCAAGTTTCGTGCCATTTGGAGTTCGTTTGGTACTCCAATGGTTAACCGGGTAACCGTAAAGCCCCTTTCTCTTTGCAGCCCAACACCCCTCCAAAGTGGCCCAAAACGCAGCAAACTCCCCTCCATCCTCTCGGTCGTTCGATCACGATCGCGTGGCCGAAAACCGCTCCTCATTTGGACTCTCCTAGCTCCCTCTACCTATAAATAGACCCTCCCCTTCCAAATTCGCGGATGAAAATCCCCCTAACCCTAGCCCCGCTCCTCTCCGCCGTCGGACACGTCCGGATCGGGCCGGACATGTCCGCCGAACACCTCACCCCGGCGAATCAGAGCTCACCACGTCGCCTTCCCCGCCGCCTCGGCCAACCCAGCGCTGCCACGTCATCGCCCGCGCCTCCCACCGCGCTCCCCTTCACTGCGCGGCCCGCTGAGCCCGCGCGCGGCCCGCCGCCTGGGCGCCTCGCCCGATCGGCTCCGCGCCGCCCATCTCCGCCTCCCGCCGGCGCCGCCCATCGCCGCCGTCAGTCGCCATCACCGCCGGCGCGCCTCCGCCCCGGCGCCGCGCGTCGCCCGGCCGCCGCCTCCGTCTGCCACGTCGCCCCCTCCGTCCTGCACGCCGCCCGGCACCATCGCCGTGCGCCGCGACCTCGCCGCCGGCCGGTGAGCCGCCCCCGCACTTTCTCTCCGGCGCTCGCGTCCGGAGCCGCCCCTCGAAGTCCGCGCCCGGATCCGGCAAGATCCGGTCGGATCTGCGGCCCCGCACTCTCCCCGCCTTCCTCCTCGCCGGATCTCGCCGCTCCGGTCATCTCCCCGCAACTCCGGCGAGTCTCTCCGGCGAGATCCGCGCTGCATCAAAATCCGTGCCGAGAGGCTGACTTTTCCCCTTCCCCGAATCTGCTAAGTCTCGAGTATTTTGTCATTTTCATGCCATGTTCGTCATGCTATATCTCTGCATCCGTAGCTCCGTTTCGTGCGTGTAATATGTCAAATTGTTCGGCTCAACGAGTGAATCATTTCATTCCATTGCATCATATTCATTTGAGGTCATCTTGATGCCTGAATCATTGTTGTAAGAGTGCTTCATGATGTTTTCTGCTGTCTGTTATCAGAACGAGCTCATTTGTCATTTTTGCCATGTTTGATGTGTGCATCCTATGAGGTTGATGTCTCATGTGTTTTGATCTATGCCATGTCTTCTTTACAGAGGTGCTTACTATGTATTTTGTGATCAATGTGGTGACTAGCACAAGCATGCAAACTAGGCTTCGTGATGTTGCTGTTTTAGTCCCTGTTCTGCTGTTATTTTGATGCCATGTAAACTTGATGCTACAGAGATATCCATGCATATTTTGAGATATTTCAGTAAGGATGTTTTGAACATATGGTTATTGTGTATCCATTTATGCCCTTTGTTGCAATTATGGAGTAGTCTAGCATGTCATTTTCGTGCTCTACTTTTGCTTCAAAATGTTTCCTGGCAGATTATTTACGTGTTATTCAATTTTGCCAAGGTTGCTATAGTTGATCCTTGCATGCTATAGACTTGTTCTTGACTTGGTTTGTTTCATAAACATGTCTTCTTGATGATGCTATGCTTATCTTGTCATGCAATGACTTGTGGTGAGTGAATCGAGCTTGTTAAGTAGTGTACATGATGTTGCTGTTTTGCTAGGCTGAATCTGTTATTCCGTGATGCTATGTAAACATGTTGCTACTAATCATTCTGTGCATAATCTGGAGATGTTCTATAAACATGTTTTGATCTACATGTCATCCTTTATCCATCCATGCCCCTGGTTGAATTTATAGGTTGCTGTAGCTTGTTGTAATCTTGCTCTAAAGTTGCTTGATAATGTTGCTATCAGCCTGTTAACATTAAGTTCAGTTGTTACCATGATTGTTGCTAGTGTTCCGTGCACCCTATGACCTTGCTCTTGCCATGCTTAGCTTCACAAATATATCTTCTTATTGTTGGTTGCCTTGCCATGCCATGTATTGCTCTGTAGTGAGTTGCACAAGCTCATTAACATGCCTTCATAATTCTGTTTCTGTCATGTATGAATCTGTAATATAACTTGCTATGTTTACGTGGGTGCCATCATATTTTCTGATCCTTTTTGGCTTATGGTCAGTAAGGGACTTTTGATCTATGCAATTAGTAGATTCATGCCATGCCTTTGTTTGCCATTATAAGTTCCTGTAACATGTTGTTTGATAGCTCTAAACATTGCATCGCGATGTTATTTTCTGCAAAGTCTGAAATTGTTATAACTTGCAATCTTACCACGTGTGTTTGAGCATGTTCTAGTGATTTCTGGAGATAGCTCAGTGTTCATGTTTTGTTATGCTTTACCTGTACATCATGACCATGTCTTTTGTTATTATGTTGAGATGCTGTAGCATATAGTTTTGATGCTTGCAATATGCCTAGTTGCTGTTTTGTACAGCTTGTCCTTTAAACTTGTTTCATGTGTGTGTGTTTAACCGTTGCTCCGTTTTGAGTGTGCTCTATATGAAACTTGCTTGATTTTGCATGTAGTTTCATATTATCATGTTGCATCCTTGTTTTGAGGTGTTTGCTTGATGTTTGGGTGCATTTTGCATCTATGCCATGTTTAACTTGTGTTGCTCATATCTTCTAGGCCGTAGCTCCGAACTAAATGAAGTTTATATGTAACTTGACTAGAATCTCGTGTAGATCATCTTTGTGCATCTTAACTTGCTGTTTAACAACTTGAACATAAGGTTTATTCAGATCTGGACCAATTTCCAAATTTGCATATGAGGACTTACCGGAATTGTTATATGTTGTTCCCGGCCTCATTTAAACTTGCCTTGATGTGTTGCTCTTGTTTGCATCATCTCTTGCCATGAGTAGCTTCATGTAGTTTTTTCATGCATCATGCTTGTCGTGCATCATGCCTTGTTCATGTGTGGTGTGTTTACCATGTTGTGTGCTTCTTCTTGTTAGTTCCTGTTTCGTTGCGATCGTGAGGATTTGTTCGTCTTCGCTTGGTTCGGCTTCATCCATTCGTCTTCTTCAAGGACTCGTTCTTCTTCCTTGCGGGATTTCAGGCAAGATGACCGCTACACTGGATCTTACCACTATCATTGCTATGCTAGTTGCTCGTTCTATCGCTATGCTGCGCTACCTATCACCTGTTTACCAAGCCTCCCATATTGCCATGAACCTCTAACCTTTGACACCTTTCCTATGCAAACCGTTGTTTAGCTATGTTACCGCTTTTGTTCAGCCCCTCTTATAGCATGGCTAGTTGCAGGTGAAGTTGAAGATTGCTTCATGGTGGACAGGATTATTGTTGGGATATCACAATATCTCTTATTTAATTAATGCATCTATATACTTGGTAAAGGGTGGAAGATTCGGCATTTTGCCTGGTGCTTTGTTCCACTCTTGCCGCCTTAGTTTCCATCATACCAGTGTTATGTTTCCGGATTTTGCATTCCTTACGCGGTCGGGTGATTTATGGGACCCCCTTGATAGTTCACTTTGAATAAAACTCCTCTAGCAAGGCCTAACTTTGGTTTTACCATTTGCCTCACCACCACCTATCCTTGCCCTTGGGTCAGCCAACCCGAGGGTCATCTTTATTTTAGCCCCCCCGGGCCAGTGCTTGTCTAAGTGTTGGTCCGAACCGAGTAGACTGCGGGGCCCCCTCGGGGAAACTCGAGGTTTGGTTTTACTGATAGGATGTCTCATATGGTGTTGCCCTGAGAACGAGATATGTGCAGCTCCTATCGGGATTGTCGACGCATCGGGCGGCTTTGCTGGTCTTGTTTTACCATTGTCGAAATGTCTTGTAAACCGGGATTCCGAGTCTGACCGGGTCTTCCTGGGAGAAGGTCTGTTCCTTCGTTGATTGCGAGAGCTTGTCATGGGCTAAGTTGGGACACCCCTGCAGGGTATAATCTTTCAAAAGCCGTGCCTGCGGTTATAGGCAGATGGGAATTTGTTAATGTCCGGTTGTAGATAACCTGACACCAGATCTGAATTAAAACGCATCAACCGTGTGTGTAGCCGTGATGGTCTCTTTTCGGCAGAGTCCAGGAAGGGAACACGGTTTCTGGGTTATGTTTGACGTAAGTAGGAGTTCAGGATCACTTCTTGATCATTACTAGTTGACGACCGTTCTGCTTGCTCTCTTGTCGCTCTTATTTGCGTATGTTAGCCACCATATATGCTTAGTCGCTGCTGCAGCCTCACCACTTTACCCCTTCCATTCCCTTTAAGCTTTGCTAGTCTTGATACCCATGGTAATGGGATTGCTGAGTCCTCGTGGCTCACAGATTACTACAAGAATAGTTGCAGGTACATGTTGTGCGATGATCATGACGCGAGAGCAATGCTTGCTTGCGCTGAGTTCTTCTTCTGCTTCTTCGATCAGGGGATAGGTTCCAGGTCGGTAGCCTGGGCTAGCAGGGTGGATGTCGTTTGAGTTTCTGTTTGTGTTTCATCCGTAGTCGGATGATGATCTTATGTATTGTGATGTTGTATTCGTGTGGCATTGTTTGCCTTTTGTATGTATCCCCATATAGTGTGTAATGTTGATGTAATGATATCCACCTTGCAAAAGCGTTTCAATATGCGGGTCTATCCTTGGTGGGACCTTCGAGTTCCTTTTGGATAGGGTCGCATATTGGGCGTGACATCAGAGTCCGGCGAGGAGTCCGGCACCTCGGAGTCACGAGCTTCATGAGGGGCAAGGTCAGTGTTCGGCTCCATCGCCGTAGAGGTTGCAGCCCCCGAGGCGGTCTCTAGCCACCCGTCCTTGATCTGCGCAGCCGGCTCCGAATTAAGAATCAGAGCGGACTCGTGTGCAGCCTCCAGGGCACTGTCTGGCTGCAGAGCTAAATCATGCCCATCGTGTAAGTGTGGCGCGCTCGACTGTGGCTTGAATCCATCGAAGATCAAGTCTCCGCGGATGTTAGCCGTGAAGTTCAAACTTCCAAATCTGACCTGACGGCCAAGGGCGTAGCTTTCGATCTGCTCCAAATGGCCAAGCGAATTGGCCCACAGTGCAAAGCCGCCGAATACGAAGATCTGTCCGGGGAGAAAGGTCTCACCCTGGACTGCATCGTTGTTGATGATCGAAGAAGCCATCGAGCCTATCGGTGACGACACAGAGGAACTCTCAATGAAAGCACCAATGTCGGTGTCAAAACCGGCGGATCTCGGGTAGGGAGTCCCGAACTGTGCGTCTAGGCGGATGGTAACAGGAGACAAGGGACACGATGTTTTACCCAGGTTCGGGCCCTCTTGATGGAGGTAAAACCCTACGTCCTGCTTGATTGATATTGATGATGTGGGTATTACAAGAGTAGATCTACCACGAGATCAAGGAGGCTAAACCCTAGAAGCTAGCCTATGGTATGATTGTTGTTCGTCCTATGGACTAAAGCCATCCGGTTTATATAGACACCGGAGAGGGCTAGGGTTATACAGAGTCGGTTACAATGGTAGGAGATCTACATATCCGTATTGCCAAGCTTGCCTTCCACGCCAAGGAAAGTCCCATCCGGACATGGGACGAAGTCTTCAATCTTGTATCTTCATAGTCTTGGAGTCTGGCCGATGATGATAGTTCGGCTATCCGGACACCCCCTAGTCCAGGACTCCCTCAACGAGGCTGCTGGCGACCATGGAGTCGACGTCGCCCTGCTCCATCACGACGGTGCAGATGCCGAGCTCACGGGGATGGGGGAAGGAGGTGCCACGCAGGCCGGCCGTGTCCGGGAGCTTCCAGAGGCCGATGTAGAGGCGGACGATGGAGCTGATGCTGAACAACGCATCAGGGAGGGGCACATCGCACGGCCACGGTCGGTTAAAGAGGACGAGGTCGTGGACGCCCTTGGTAGCGAGGAGCTGGAGCCAGCGCGCGAGCTGGGCCTGGTGCATGCTCATGTGGCTGCAGGTTAGGTGGACGCGGCGGAAGGGCCCGGGGTGCGACTCGAGGATGCCCCAGACGGCGGCCGTGACGGAGGATGAGTTGGGCCGGAGGAAGGCGTCGATGGGGTCGGGCTCCGTCCAGAGCCAGACCCGGCGCCAGCGCGAGGCGAGGACGGCGGTGCGCGCGACGTCCGCGATGGGGAGGCGGGAGACGATGTTGCGGAGGAGGGTGTCGGGGAGGACGCTGATGCGGTCGGCGCTGGTGGGGAGGGTGAGGTCGTGCGTGGCCTCCGTGATGAGGAGGCGGGAGAAGATGCTGCGTGGGGGCGCGTCGGAGACGGGCGGGGCCGGGGCGGGAAGGAGCTCAGCGCAGATGTAGGTGAGCAGCTGCTCTGTGGCTCGGTCCAGCTCGTGGGGGTCGAAGCCCAGGAGCCGCAGGTCGGCCGCTGTCTCCGGGTCGACGTTGGTGAACGGCGTACGGCCGGCCATGGTCGGCGGCCTGATTTGGGGGGTTTCCGAGCGGAGCGAGGGACTAGTGTAGTGGAGACTAGGCTGTGACTGTATATGGCGCTTGGTTCGTTTAGTTGGGATGTCAGCACCATGGCCGAACTAGATCGGAATCGCGCCTCGACGCGAGGGTGCCGATCACAAGGTTTTGGTCAAGCACGTAATGCTAAATCGGTAGTAATTCAGGTTTAGGATATGCTATTAAATTATGACCACTGAAAAGTTACTTCAGTTTCTTTCTGCTTTCCTATAACAAATAATTTTAAACTAACATCTCATAAAAACAAATTGTTAAAGCACTGAAGCTTCAAAACATGTACTTCTCCAAAACATGTTCTGCATATTCTAATTCTGATAGATCCAAGTGCAAACTTGAACTTAGAAAATAATATCAGTTTGAAAACATCCAGGAGTGTAAGTCGACTAAAACGAATGTCAAATTTAGGTCGAAGCTACAAATTGTAGAATTCACAAAAAGATATTTAATGCATTAAATTGCTGAGCCAAAATATTTTGAGCTAGATAAATCAAGTGTAAATTTTGTTTCTGTGACCTAGAACCCGAATATGTCAACGACCTGGACTGTAAGTTATGTGGCGAACAGGCCTGAGACATGTCGAGCTCCATGATGCCGGCTGGCTAGCCACCGATCCAGGCGCTACCACGAGCCCCTTCTCCATGTGGTCTCGCGTCAAAGAGGACAGGCAACGACAACGGCTGGCCACCAGATCTAGCGATGCCACGAGAAGTCAGCCTCTGCTTTACAGTAAAAGAGAAATCAACACAGGAAAGCTAAATAAACAATAGGCAACTACACCTGAAAACCACACTTAACTACCCATTGTCAAAAAAAGTATGTGCCTAACCCTATATCCTAATAGTAATGCAACATCATGCAGGTTCATTAGAGCATTGATCATCATTCTTACTCTAGTATTCAACATCAACAATGTGTCTGCACTTACACTTGACATACCCCTGCAAGCAAATCAAACTTTAGCCCAATATAAGACAGGCATAGCTCCACGAGCAGATAAAGCGCTGAAACTGTAAAAACATTGATCATCATGCAGGTGCAGAAAAATAGTAGAAGTAGAAATAAAATAGGCGCATAAATAATTTGAATGTAAATACAGAAATAAAGTAGAAGCATAAATAAACTGTAGATGCAGTAATCAAACTAAGTAACTTATAGACTGGACCGGAGAAACCGATATAGGAAAACTAAAAAAACTAATAGGAAACTACACCTGAAATGGCATGATCGCATTATAACAAATAAATGATCTGCTTAGGCTGGATCGGCAACATTACAACCTATGTTTTTGAGGCGACGCTTCGCTTTAAGGCGCTGGGGGGCGCCTTGACGCCTAGGCTCCTAAAGCGGACATATTTGCAAAGCGCTAGGGGGGGCGCCTCGACACCTAGGCGACGCCTTACAGACGCCTTAAAAACATAGATTCCAACTTAAATTTTTAAGCAAGGTGAGAAACTAAATCAACCGTGTTGAAGATAAAGAAATCAGACTTGCAATCTACAAAACATCTTTGACACATAATCATAGGGAAGAAATGATGTTTTTGTTTTTACTGCCCTAGGGAACTAATATGGTCAGTACCAAATAGCAACAAACTCATCAACAGATAATATTCGCTTTTCTACATAACGTAGAAGTAGAACCATGAGAGATTTTCTGCATGAGGTAGAACTAGAAATTCAAGAGGCAACAAATGGCTTTGGATTTACTTTGAATCATCTGAATAAGTCATCGAATGAGAAAAAACAATATAACCATCATCTACAACCCCCCTCCAAACCGAACATGTGCAATAGACTGCATAATCTTTTTTTCCTCGAATCAGGATTGGCTACTCAACACACTCCAATCTTACAACATTGTGCAGCAAACAAAAAAAATATGTCAGGCAAGTCGAGCCCTGGCCCAGTGACACGGAGGCATACCTCGATGAGAGAAAAATTACACAGAACAACCACACACTATTGTTCCATAGACTTATTTTTGTGGTGGTTGCAAACTTGAGTCCTCCTTTGCTGAACCTCTTGTATATAGTCTGTAAATCGGAGAATACAAAGACCTCATTGAGCAGTTTAGATAAAATTGCATTGGTACAGGCAATACCTAACATACACTCTACAGAGTGGTAGTAAGTTAGAGATATCAGCACAGTTAATCGTACATTATCAAGCACCGGTAGGACTTCTCTTAATATTAGAATCACTTCCACAATGAAAGAATCGACGCTTATATTATTGTAAGCAAAATGAACAAATGTAGGAACTCATAATTAGTAGCAAAAGCAAGCTACTATGACCAACAATGATAGAAGTCATCAAGCTCTTTATGATATTTTCTACTTCAGATTGCAAGTGGCATTAAATGAGTGTGCAAAACGGAATATAAAAATAAAAAGGGTCAAGGTACTTCTGACAGAACTCCTCTCAGCATTATTTTGGTATATAACTCAAGCCTTGGATCAACTAATCTAGCATGGTAGCTTTTTCTTCCTAATATATGTAGGAACTGCTAGTTAATCACAAGTCCAACTAATTTAGCAAACCAAGCCATGAATGGGAGCAAGCATCACCTTTGTAGAGACCAAACATTGGAACACCTTTGTAGAGATAGACCAAAATAATTCTCCTATTAAGTTCTTTGATTTTCATCTATCATCGTTATAAATATGGTGTTAGCTGAGGCAATTCTTTTCCTAACGCTGACTTTGGTAAGTCCAGACAATTATTCCCTTCTAATTCATATAAGTTCCCATTCAAACATTTGTGTAATTGAACTACTGTTCTATCTTCAAACAACACACTTCCTGAAGTTGCAATTATAAAAGCACTTGCACCAGAAGTGAAGATTGGCAAGCATGGCAAAGCTGACATATAATTTAAATCAAACACTCCCATATCTATTATATAAATTAGTTATTCTGATAACATCACAGAAATATATTATCAAATCTAATAGTGTACTACATTTGAAAGCATGATTTCATGATAAGAGAAGTGAACAAAATGAAAGAAAGAGAGGTAAAGAAATTTGAGTATACCTTCCCCTCAACACATCCATCTCCCTGAAATTAGCCCCAAAGAGTTGGTTCAACAGGGTACTCTTTCCTGCTCAAAATAAAAAGTATGATTAATCTGATGCCAACTAAATTTTGAAGTACGCCCTGTCTAGTTGTGCTAAAAGGGAAGGAAGTCCACAACTCACACATATTATCGAAGAATAAATGTTTAATTTCAGTATTAGACTATCCGTCAAATAATGAAAATACGCATTTTACAGTTAATATCATAGAAACTAACAAATAATCCCCAAGAGAAAGGATATATAGTGCATTTATAATTAATTGTTCATCAGTGGACTTTGATTCTTAGATGTCAGTCATGTCAGCAAGTGAAGGGCTCCAAAATACACTACTAGGAAAAGGGCTATAGATGGAAATGACACTAATGGCGCACCAGACTTGTGGTGCGCCATTAGTATATACTAATGGCGCACCACCTTCTGATGCGCCATTAGTGTTGAAACTACTAATGGCGCACCCTGCCGACGGTGCGCCATTAGTACCAATTTTTTTTGAACTAGTGCGCCTGTCCAAACATACTAATGGCGCATCCACTGGTGGTGCACCATTACTAGTTGTAACTAGTAATGGCGCACCAGCCAGAAGGTGCGCCACTAATGTTATTTTTTTTATTATTGTTTTTATTCCTTTTTTTTGCAAAAGTACTAATGGCGCACCACCAGGGGGTGCGCCATTAGTAACCTGGATTACTAATGGCGCATTTGCTGCTGGTGCGCCATTAGTAAGTGGGCGGCAACAAGATATTTTGGACAGCCTCTCCTCCCACACTCACTTTCTCCCCACTTTATTCTCTCCACCGCCTCCTCCTTGTCTTGGGTGCCTCCTCTTTTTCACCTCATTTCCACCATAGATTCATTCAAATTAAGTGGTTAAGTTACCTTGTTTTGCTAGGTAAGTAAGGGGGGAAGCTATATTTATGTTGTTCTCCCTACAACAATGTGCACATGCACTTTTTACGGCCTAGCTAGATCTATGTATGTTCGTGGTGTTGCATATGTTTGTGGTGTTGCATATGTGTTTGTGTTTGGAGGTGTACGGGTATTTGAAATGCGATAGTTGCCAATATTTTGCCGGAATGTTGATTCATTTCCGTTTCGGCGAGAATTTTGGCATTAAGCATTCTTTTTGGTCCTATTTTTAGGGAAAGTCATGCCAAATTTTTTCTTGGTTCTAAAATATCATTTTGCTCTACCCCGCAGGCGACCATGGTCCGCACGATGACCGAAGGCATCGTGAATAGGTTTTTGAGGTCCGCGAAGGCCGAGATGCTTCAAAAGAACGAGACGGAGATAAGATGTCCGTGTCGAAGATGCAAGCTGAATAGCCTTATTGCGGACCCGGATTCCGGGCAGGTGCGGGACCACCTGCTCTTGCGTGGTTTCATGGATGGCTATAGGTGGCAAGGTGATGAAGATGACTACAAAGTCGTCCATGGGGGCCAGGCAAGAAATGAGGAAGGGCAGCAAGACAACCACCGCGGCTCGGGGGGGGGGGGCGAGAAGACGAAGAATCCCCAGGAGATGATCACGACGGTGATGCTGTACACAGTCATCAGGTAGAAGATGCAGGACATGATGATGATGCCGGCGGAGCAGACGACGCTGGACCATCGATGGGCTGGGTGCAGGACCCTCATATTCAAGAGCTGCTTCTCAAGCAGACGGATAACGCAAGAGCTGCCGCCTGAGAGAAAGCCAAGATGGATCAACTTGAGTTAGACGCGGTTACTCCATTGTATGAAGGATGCAGGCCCGAGGATACCCGCCTGAAAGTAACGCTCATGGCTCTGGAGATGAAGGTAAAACACAAAATGACTGACGCATGCTTCGACGAGAACATGTCATTCTGGCACGAACGTCTTCCCAAGGGGAACAAGTGCCCGACCAGTTTGGAGGAGGCGAAGAGAATTGTGTGTCCTCTGGATTTACCGCACGTGAAATACCATGTGTGCAGGAACAATTGCATCATTTATCGGGACGAGCACGCGGAGTCTACCATATGTCCGATGTGCGGTGTCACTCGATACAAGAAGAGGAAGAAAGCTCCTCGAAAAGTGGTGTGGTACTTTCCGATCACTCCTCGTCTGCAGCGGTATTTCGCAGACCGTAAGGTAGCAAAGCTCCTGCGTTGGCACGCGGATAGGGAGGAGAAGAAGCGAGAAGATGACGCAAATGATCCGTAGATAGATAAAAAAGACAAGATGCTGAGTCACCCTAAGGATGCGAGCCAGTGGAAAGCGTTGAACTTCGAATACCCAGAATTTGGGAACGATCCAAGGAACATCATGCTGGGCGGAAGCACCGATGGAGTCAATCCGTTTGGCAGCCAGAGAAGCACACATAGCACCTGGCCTGTGTTCGTGTGGATGTACAACCTTCCCCCCTGGTTGTGCATGAAGAGGAAGTACATTCACATGAGTATGCTAATTGAAGGGCCGAAACAACCAGGGAACGACATCAATCTGTATCTGGGGCTGCTGAAAGAGGAGATTGACACGCTGTGGAAAACGCCAGCCAATACGTGGGATGCCGCAGAGAAAGAATATTTCCCTATGAGAGCCGCACTGCTCACGACGGTGCACGACTATCTCGGTTACGGATATCTTGCGGGGCAGGTAGTCCACGGATTTTCTGGATGCTTAAGGTGCATGGATGACACAACGTATCGCCAGCTAGATAGAGATCCCGGGTCTTCGAAAACCGTGTTCATGGGACATCGAAGGTGGCTTCGCGATGATGACCCGTGGAGGAAACGCAAGGATCTGTTCGATGGTGAAACCGAACCCCGAAAACGCCCGTGTACGAGGAGCGGCGAGGAAATAGACAAGCTGTTGAAAAATTGGAAAGACTGCCCACTGCCGGGAAAGAAGCAAAAGGCGCCAGAGCCGCTGCTGAAGGTATGGAAAACGAGGTCTGTTTTCTGGGACTTGCCGTACTAGAAGATCCACCGTGTGCCTCACAGCCTTGATGTCATGCATATCATGAAGAACGTGTGCGAGAGTCTGCTTGGTACCCTGCTCAACATGCCAGAGAGGACCAAAGATGGGCCGAAAGCAAGGGCAGACTTGAAATCAATGGGCATCAGGCAGGAGCTTCACGCTATATATGATGATGATGATGATGATGATGATGATGATGATGATGATGATGATGATGAGGCGAAGCAGGACACAGAAAGTCGTCGCAAAGGCAAAAAGGCCAAGAAGACCGGAAATGACTACCCTCCCGCGTGCTTCACTCTAAGTCAGGAGGAGATCGAGCAGTTTTTCACCTGCCTCCTAGGAGTAAAACTTCCTTACGGTTACGCGGGGAAGATAAGCAGATACCTAGACCCAGCGAAGCAGAAGTTCAGCGGGATGAAGTCTCACGACTGTCACGTGCTGATGACGCAGATACTTCCAGTTGCAATCCGTGGGATCATGGACGCGCTCGTCCGTGAAACACTATTTGGCCTATGCAACTTCTTCGATGTCATCTCTCGGAAGTCGATTGGCGTGAGGCAACTCAGAAGGTTACAGGAAGAGATCGTGGTGATACTATGCGAGCTTGAGATGTACTTCCCGCCCGCATTCTTCGATGTTATGGTGCATCTTCTGGTCCATATAGTGGAGGATATCATCCAGCTCGGGCCGACGTTCCTGCACAGCATGATGCCGTTCGAAAGGATGAATGGTGTCATCAAAGGATACGTTCGCAACATGTCACGTCCAGAGGGAAGCATAGCCAGGGGCTTTCTGACCGAAGAGTGCATCTCCTACTGCACGAATTATCTAGGCATCGAGAACCCCGTTGGTCTGCCCGTCAACAGGCACCTCGGCAGGCTCGCTGGATGGGGTCACCGTGAGGGTCGCCGCGAAATGCATGTCGACTTCGAGGGTCGACTCGCCGACTTTGAAAGAGCAAACCTAGTCGTGCTACAACACATAGACGTGGTCGATCCTTGGGTGGTAGAGCACAAACCTTTATTAAGAAGACGTACAATGACCGAGGCCAACAGAGGACGGACGGAGATATACTCAAAGAGCACAACTCATGTTTCACGCGTTGGTTCAAGCAGAAGCTTCTGTCGTACCCTTTACATGAGGATTCTTCCACGGAAGAACAACTCATATTCGCCTTGTCACAGGGCGCCGAGCACAACCTGATGACCTATGTGGCATACGATATCAACGGCTACACATTCTACACCGAGGCCAAGGACATGAAGAGCGATGGTTATCAGAACTCCGGGGTAACGATGGAATCCTACACCGGTAACGACAAGGACAGATACTCCGGAAGGATCGAGGAGATCTGGGAGCTGAGCTACACTGGAGAGAAGGTCCCGATGTTCCGTGTCAGATGGGCCAAGAACGTCATAAAAGAAGACCGGTATTTCACCACCATGGTTATACCCGAAGCCAAATCCAAGACCGCGGGCGCAAACGTCACCGCGAAAAATGAGCCATGGGTACTGGCTTCCCAAGTGGACCAATGCTTCTTCATTACCGACCCGCCAAAGCCCAGTCGTGTTGTCGTGAGGAGAGGCAAAAGGAAGATCATCGGAATGGATGGAGTAGCCAATGAGCAAGACTTCGACAAGTACGGCGACCCGAGGATCGAACATGACGATGATGATGAAGTAGCAGCATACACCACAAGAAGAAGCAGGACCACCCTACCTAAAGGACGTCCGTTCCACAGAAGAACCCCATTTGTGAAAAAGAAGGGCAAGAAGATTGTGAACAGATAGCTAGCTAAGATCGATTGTATTTAAATTGTAGACTTCATTTCTCGATTGTATTTCATGGGTACTTTTTGAACTATCATGAATATTTTTAAATTTCATGGACACTCGATCTCGATCCCCCTCCAGATCTAGTCCCCCTCGCCGCCGAGCACCCCCCCAGTCCACCGGCCGCCGCCGCCGACCCCCCGCACCCTCGATTCCCCTACTCAACCGCTGCCGCCGACCCCCCGCACCCCGCGCACCGTCTTATAAAAAAATAAGTATCAAATAGCTTTTTAAATGCTACTGTCTTATAAAAAATATTACTGTTATTATTTAAACAAGTTTGAACATATTTAAACACAAATAAGTATCAAACAGCTTTTTAAATGCTAAAAAAAATTTTGTGGAGCCCACCTCGATCCCCCTCCATCTCGATCGCTATCCGACCTCGCCAGATCCGGTCCCCCTCGCCGCCGAGCACCCCCCCAGTCCACCGGCCGCCGCCGCCGACCCCCCGCACCCTCGATTCCCCTACTCAACCGCCGCCGCCGACCCCCCGCACCCCGCGCACCGTCTTATAAAAAAATAAGTATCAAACAGCTTTTTAAATGCTACTGTCTTATAAAAAAATATTACTGTTATTATTTAAACAAGTTTGAACATATTTAAACACAAATAAGTATCAAACAGCTTTTTAAATGCTAAAAAAATTTTGTGGAGCCTGGGAGTCGAACCCAGGACCTCCTGGTGTGAGAACTGGCTGCTGACCAGTCGAGCTAGTAGAGGGACTTGATGTGGATCAGTTCTGGTGGTACATAACCTGTTGGCTTGAGTTGAAATAAAAAAATACTAATGGCGCACCACGGTGAGGTGCGCCATTAGTATGGATACACTAATGGCGCACCACGGTGAGGTGCGCCATTAGTATTGTGCCCACGGTGAGGTGCCCGATCCCCCCTTCCCTCTCCCCCTTCGCCCGATCCCCCCTTCCCTCTCCCCCTCGCCAGTTCCCTCTCCCTCTCGATCCACCGCCGCCGCCGCCGCTGCCCTGACCCACTGCTCGCCCTCGGCCCTCGCCCTCTCCCTCCCTCGCCCTCTCCCTCGCCCTAGATCCCCTTCCCCTCTCCTCTCTCGACGCCGCTGCCCCGCCGCCTCGACGCTGCCCCGCCACCCCGACGCCGCCCCGACGCCGCCTCGACCCCGCCCCGACGCCGCTGCCCCTGCCACCTCGACGCTGCCCCGCCGCCTCGACACGACCCCGCTGCCCGGACGCCGCCCCGTCCACACCACTGTCCCGCCGCCCGGACGCCGCCCCGTCCACACCACCGGACGCCGCCTCCTCCACCCCGGCCCGCTCCTCCAAGGTAAGCTACAGCCCCGACCCCTATCCCCTTCCCTCCTCCCATCCCATCTCCATATGAGCATGATAATTTGCACTCAGCTTCCGCCAGGACCAGTTTGATGCACATTTCATTCATTGCCTCGAGTAAAATTATTTATTAATGCAGAATGATTATGATCCATGCATTTGAATTCCTATTCGCTGATGACCTTCTGAATTGCAGGCAAAGAGAACTCATGAGAGGACCCCTACCCCTAGAGAATACTATGGTCCGAGAGGTATGCATGGAGACGAGTTTTGCTTCCCGCAGTTGCATGTTCATCTGGATGCTTTGCTTCCTGTTGTTGATATTGTTTCAGTAGGTTGTCTGATCTGTCTTGTAGCATGAATTTTAGCGCAACTTATTATCCCACGGTTGACTTTAGCCGACACGATGGGCTATGCATTTTTAGTTCTCCAGTGGTGTCATCCTAGATTAATTCACTCACATCATAGTTGTTCCTCTTGGTTCACTGGAACACTTTTTCATGTAACCAGAGGTTTTAGTATGAACATTGTATGGCTGTCTTGTTTTACAATGGAGATTAGTTAGTCTCCTGGAAGGATGGGGATATCAGGGTGTAGATGATTTGTACTGCGGTTGTCTGATCTGTCTTGTAGCATGATTTTTTTTACTTGTCGTGGCTTTGCTCAGATTCCTATAATTTAGAGAAGCATATTGTTATATGATTAACTCTGGCCAACACGATGGGCTGTGCATTTTTTAATTTTCCAGCGGGTGTGATGTTAGCTTAGTTTACTGTATCGTTGCTCTTGGTTCACAGGTTTTAGTATGAAGAATGCGTTATTATTTGTGTCTGCCTTTGATTGTTTTTCGCTGGAGAATTAGTTGTGTCTCTCCTGGAAAGGGTGAGGGGATACAAAAGACTGGAAGGTAGATTGCAATCAGATGAGATGATATGTGGTCTGATAAGACGCTTTCCGTCCTGTTGGTGATATATGTTTTGTGTAGGTTGCTTCCACCAGTGATGCATACATGCACAATGAACCAGTGATGCCTTGCTTCCACCAGAAGGAAAGTGAAGGAGAAAAATGAACACGATGATCATCAAGTCAACTGGTTATTGGTCGATAGTATAGACAACTAGCTACACTGAGTGACGAAACTAAACAAGCCTGCCTGGACACCCGTCCATCCTACATGAGGGCAATTATGCCTGAACCACGGAACTATTTAATTTTTTATATAACTCATAAAACAAAAAAAATGGCTCCATTGGGTTTTGGTGCTTCCCCATGGCCAGGACAAGATAACTTTATCATTGTGCTATGAGATTAAACAGGGAGAGGGATGCTAACGCTCCTTTTGCTTGGCAGTATAAAGTACTAGTAAGTATAGATAAGAGGTTGGTTTTTTGAGGAATCAACAGTTAACGGGTGAGGCTCAGGCTGCAGTGATGGCTGCAGTATAAAGTAATATTCTTGTTTCGGTGTACATATGTAGGACACAAACAATTAAGGTGTCTATTTTGATTTAGTGCCTTTGCCTCCACTGCCTTTATCTGGATTGAAGCTTGCTTGTGTTTACTTCTGATTACAAGATCTCCATACTCGGAGATTTCTTTATATATGTTGTAGTATAAATATATTGTTTTTTCATTCTGTAATTGTTAGTGGAATTTACACTGTAAATGTTAGTGGGTTTACAGTGTACTTCTAGTGGATTTTTGCTATGTATTTGCTAGTGGCATTTTTACTGAAACTAAATTGAAAATGGGACTCTGTGCACCAAGTGCATGCATGCTGCTGCTGCTGCTGCTGTACTACTTGTCAAGTGATGCTGCTGCTGCTATCTGCGAGTTGCTGCTGCTAGTTGTGATTTTGTCAAGTGATGCTGCTGCTACTTGTGATCTTCTAAAATGACCCCTTTCTCCTGAAACATTGATTAATTTCCGTTTCGGTTGAGAAATGGGGCACTCCAAGGTCAAGAAAATTAGCAAAGGTCATGCCCAATTTTCTTGACCTAGAAGGTGCCCGATTCTCAACCGAAATAAAAATTAATTTGCTTTAGTGGTTGGATTAGTTTAGTATTTTTTCACACACTCAGACACCCTTCCTTGCCATGTGTGTGAGAGAGATAGTGAGAGGAGACAAGAAGAAGGGGGTTAGGAAGATGTTGCCTGCTCATCAAAGCTAACCATCACCCCCTTTTCACCCCTTTTCCTTTGTCTTTTGTGGGTTGCAAGGAAGCTACTGTCTTAGCTAGCTTAGCTTGTGCACAAATCCCAGTGTTACAATCTAGAAAATTAGCCTGCAAAGATGAGGTCCCATGATGGCTGTACCACTGCATCATGCAACAGTGCCTTCAAGATCCAAGGCAATATCACAAACATCATAGGCAATTTGACCAAACTCACAACGTTGTATCTTTGCAGCAACCAACTTTCTAGACACACCCCTCAAGAACTAGGTTACCCTGAGAATTAGGTTATTTGGTCAACTTAGAGATCTTGTTCCTTGATAATAACCAACTTTTTGACCAAACTTTGTTTCTATTTAGAGAGAAACATGGCCCACAACGATGAGGCCGGGGGTTCGGGCGGCAAGGCATTCTGGGAGCTATCCCAGGAGCTGGAGGAACAACCTCACTTGTATGAGGCCGCCGCCTTCCCCACCGATCCTGAGACCACAGATGGTGCCGCCGAGGATGACCACACTGATGCCACCACTGATGGTGCCGCCGAGGATGCCACCACTGATGATGGCGGCGCACGCACAGATGGCAGCCAACCGAAGAGGCAACGGAAGGACCGGCGCCCGATCGTGCTCCGCACCCTCAAGGAGGAAGTTACTGAAGTGGACTCCAACGGGACTCCAACGGCGCCCGAACGAATAGTCAAGGGGTACTCGCTTCAGCTCGGGTGCATTGTCCGGAGCACCGTCTCGATCAACACCGAGAACCTGAGGCATCCTGACCGAGGGAATTTGCGCAACCTCCTCTTCACGAAGCTGCACGAACGATACAAGTTCCCCGCTGAATTTGAAAACACAAGCCTCAAAGGGAATAAAGTGAACAATGCTGCCCTCACGAAGATGAGCAAGGCCCTGTCTACTTGGAAAAGCAATGTGAAGAGAATGATCGAGAAAGGTGAGAGTTATCAGAAGATCAAGGAGAAAAATCCTTCGATCACCGAAGATGACTACAACGACTTCAAGATCAATTGCTCGAGCACCGCAAGCTCCCAATCAAGTGAGTGGGGGAAACAAATGCGGGAGCTGAACATAGGGGAACACACACTCGGTCCCGGCGGTTACAGAGTGGCGGAGCCTATATGGGACAAGGAGGAGGCGGACCGTGCCGAGCAAGGCCTACCGCCCCTCTTCAATAAATACGGTGACAAGCAGACCAGGAACTTTGTCAGGGCCCGGTACAAGAAGGACCCGAAAACAAAGGAGCTTACCACGGATCCGAAGACCAGGCAACTTGAGCTTGTTCTGGTAAGGAATACACCCCCGCGTAATTAGCTCCATATGGTTGCATTCTAATTAATGAAGCCAAATTTCTAAATGGTTCACATTCCTTCTGCAGGCGACTGAAAGCAGTAGCGCAGGGTCGACTAAGAGCAACCCTTGGGATACCACTCTAAATAGGGGGTTGAATGTAATGAAGAACAAGGATAAGCTTAGTAAGCCGACGTCAGCTGGTCGTGTGGCCGGCAAAGGCTTGTCGACAAAATGGGGGTCATACTATACCGCTGGTGTGCGGAAGGAGAAAAAGACCAGCTCAGAAAGCCAGGCGCGAGAGGTTCAAGAACTCAAGGCACAGGTGGCGCGGATTACGGAGATTGTCCAAGAGCAAGTGGAACAACGACTCGGAGCGACGATCACCGCCCTTGTGCCTACCTTGATCTCGGGGTTGAGTGCGTGGATTGCGGGCGGCCAACAGGGGCCGCCCCCGATTCCTAGCTTCACGGCCAGCAACTCGCATAATGCGATGGCGGGGCCATTGGTGCCTCCGGCGGAGGCGGCATTGGTGTCTCCGACGCCGGCACGGGAGCTTAATGCACCCGGTTGTACGCCGGCCGGCACCTCTTCAGCAAGCGGCCCCTCCGTCAACTGCACGCCCGCCGTTGGCGGTGCCTCGACATTAGCCGAGCTCGACGCCATCATCACGGTAACTAATTAAGCCTCTCTCGGCCGAGGACTTCATCTCCTTGCCTTTGACTGGGCATCTCTGACGCCCTACATGTTTTCGCAGGGCGCCGCCGACGTTCCGTGCACTCTCCTCCACTTCGTGAACAACGAGTTGGTCGATGTCGCCAAGGGCAAAATCGTTCAACCGGGCAACCCCTTATTCCACGGTACCCAGATGCCACCCAACTTGTTTAGGGTTCAACTGGTTCGGGTGCTGCCAGGCTGCGACGACTTGTTACCTCCGATTCGACCCGTCGGGGCCGACAATGAAGACGTGATGACCCTCAGCGCCTGCCTGAGCTGGCCCCTGCTTTGGCCGAAGAGCCAGATTCGTTTGGGGGCGGGGGACACCACCCCAAAGACAACACCTCCAGTCGTGCCGGCGCCAAGTCGGCCCCATGGCAAGACCGCCGTAACGGTGCCGGACATCCCTATGCCACTAGATCCAAACATGCATATGGCACAGGATCAGAACGACGACGACGACGACGATGATACATTTGGCAATGTCAATCAGTACTTTGCCAAGCATGGGTATGATGGCGACTTCATGGGGCCTCCTTCTCAAGAACCAAACCCAACAAAAGACGTGTGCGATCTAGCTCGTACCGCGGAGAAGCCAAGTTGCAACAGGCGCCGTCTGGCGTTCAGCTCCCAGGAGACGCCTCCAGCTGCCGACTTCACCGAGCCTCAGATAGGCGAGGTGCGAAATATTATCAGCCCCAACACACTCAAGAAGGCGGTCTGTGAGCAGAACTCGGTCCCATTATAGGAGAAGAAGAAGGCACGCAAAAGAAAGACTAAGAAGGGTGCGAGCCAGCCGGCACCGAGTACGATCCGTGCTCAGGACGGGCCACCTTCACCGCAGGATATCTCGAGGAGGGTGCATGTGGCGGGTAGGGCGATGCTACCGACAAATATGCTCAATGCTGCAACCGGTGCTATGCGGAGTCTGCATGACAGTGTTCTTGCTTTGGAGAAGCGGCATCTCAGAGAGAAGGATGTGGCATACCCGGTTTTGGCGGCCAAGGTGCCAGAGGGCAAGGGCTTTGTGGATAACTCCATCGGGCGTACGATCGTCCTGCGTTTTGATGACATCCACGCTATGTTGAACCTTCATCCGCTGCACTACACCTTCGTTCGGCTATTTTCGCTGAGTATGGAGATGCGAATCATTCGCGACAAGACCCCGGACATCGTGATAGTCGACCCCTTCTACATGCGTGCCAAGATCTTGGGCAGCGCTGGGGACTGGCAAGTCGCGAGTTCTTACCTCGAAGGCGTCATTCTGGCAAACCAAGATAAGGATAACTTCCTCGTGCCTTACTTTCCCGAGTAAGTCCTCCCCTCAACCGGCCCGTAACATATGAATTCTTACATTTCGATCGTTTTTCTTTTAACATTCTGCATTTTCTGCAGTGACACACGTTGCACGCTCATCCTCCTAAGCCCCAAATATTCCATGGCCATGTATTTCGACCCGGACCGTCAGTCAAACGTAGACTACACAAATGTCAAGAAGGTTCTTGATGATGTTCTCCCCGGCTACGCCCAATCTGGAGGCACCTTCACCAGGCCTATTCGTAAGTACGGCAAGCACGTGTTCTCCCACAATACGACGTTCTGCTGCGTCAAGCAGCCGCCTGGCGGTCAGAAGGGTGCCTACTACGCCATCCATCACATGCGGGCGATCGTACGGGACCATCATCAACTTCTGCTACCGAGTAAACTCAAAGATTGGGCCGCGAGCGTGTCGGCAATCCAGGACGCGGACCTCCGACAAGAATTCTTTCGCATCCAGTCGGAGTTTGTGGAAATCATCCATCAAGATGTCCTTCGTACGTTGGGGCAGTTCTACCTCAAAAATCAACCGTCCAACAGTGACATCGACACAATGCTACAAATGCAGGATGACAACGCCCGTTCTTTCATGACTCCCACGATAGACGGCGGCTTCATCCACGCTCCGGTCCCTTGAGTCGAGTTGTCTAGTTCTGAAACATCGATTGGCTCATGTTGTAATTAAACTTTAATGAACTTGTAGTATGTCTCTTTGGTTTCGAGAGTCGTTCAACTTAGATGTAATCGATGCTATTAATGTCTTGCTTTTCTCTTCCGATCATTCTGTTGCATACTTATATATTGCTTATGTATTGTCTGTGAATTGGTACTAACGTTTCATTTGGCTAGTGCATAGCGATGCCGACGTATGTCGTGTACAAGGGTAAGGTTCCCGGAGTCTACGATGACTGGGAGGAGTGTCGGAGACAGGTTCACCGATTCAGCGGTAACAGTTACAAAGGGTACACCACTAGGGCCGAGGCCGAATCTAGATACGCCTGCTATCTAGCGGGAGAGGGGAGGGAGCGTTGGAGGAACCGGATGAAGACGAGTTTCATCGTGATGATGCTCATCGTGATGACCGCAGCTCTCTTCTATGTGATGGTAGTTTAGATGATCGATATCGACTTGTAATGTGAAGACAGACTCGCTACTCGCGGTCTCGAGACTTGTAATATAATGTTCTATCTTTGTTCGGTCTTTTCAATTCGGAGACTAATATGATGAATTGTATTCGGAGACTAATATGATGAATTGTATTCAAAGACTAATCTTCTATTGTATTTGATGAATCTGTTGTTGATGTGTGCTGTCTATATTTTGTCAAATTATACATTTTGTAACCTGTGCAAAAAACAGAAAATAAAAAAATAAAAAAAAACCTAATATTCATACTAATGGCGCATCACATGACAGTGCGCCATTAGTATGACAGTGCATACTAATGGCGCATCACTGGGCAGTGCGCCATTAGTATGCCGCGGTTACTAATGGCGCATCCGGAGGTGGTGCGCCATTAGTATGCCAAAGCACCTGGGTATACATGGCCCCTGGGAGGCATACTAATGGCGCACCTGGCCTATACTAATGGCGCACCCGAGGTGCGCCATTAGTATACCAGATACTAATGGCGCACCAGGTGGTGCGCCATTAGTATACCAGATACTAATGGCGCACCAGGTGGTGCGCCATTAGTAAAAATTACTAATGGCGTGCTGTTAATGGCGCACCACAGATGCACCATTAATGGCCATATTAGGTGCGCCATTAGTAGGGGTTTTTCTAGTAGTGATAGATATGCACGAATACAATACTTCTACTATTTTTCTCATGTATGTACGCCAATGCTTAAGTACTAATTTTGTATACCACAGATCCATTTGTATGATACAGGGCACTTTATAAGTCCCGGTTCATCTGTGTGCCATATCATCTTGATACATAGTCTTAACTAAACTTTGTGTGGCCCATACATTTTTTAGTCTGGGTCTCGCTAAAAATAGGATTTCATCTCTCCTTTTTCTCATGCATTCACATAAGAAGAACACATGCAGTCAAGGAGTTGATAGGCAGTTATTGAGTACAAAATTTTTTACTAACCTTAATTCGGGCATATATCGGGTTCCCAGTTGTAGGCACAGTCAGCTTGTACGATTTATCCACCCTGAACTCGAGCTGCAACAGATCAAAATGCAGAGCATGTATAAAAGCAAGAAAGTGTCAAGAGGAATCATACAACCTGTCGACAAATAACACATAGATCGGGATCGCGCCAAGGCGCGACGGTGCCGGTCCGAACATTTTAATCAAACAGGTAATGCTAAGTTAGTAGGAATCTAGGTTTAGCATATGCATTCTTACAGGATAACAATTGTGATAGGATAACAATTGTGATAGGAGCGAGATAGGGAGCACGCGCATTACCCAGTCCAGACGTAAAATCCAAATCAATATAGTATGCAATCAATGCACGGTTCAACACCCAAAGCAATGCACCATGAATTTCCCAATCAAAGTAAATATCACGCAATACAATTGAGGCGCATCAAGCTCGGCACAAAGAAATAGACCAAAAGCAACATTTAATATATCAGATCAGAGCAAGTGATATAAATAGAAAGGAATGCATTCCACAGATCAAAAGCCATTCATAATAATTAGAGCATGTAATTTATATCAAAAGAGACCGACACCTGAGTAGCGCATAGGGCAGACAAAACACTGAAAGCGGAACGTTTATACATGAGGCTAGTGACAATCAGATAACAGTCTACACAAATTTTAAGGATGATAAAAGTCCATGCTAACTAATACATCTGTCAGAGAGTATTCAGAGTTCCTGCGCCAAGAATGGTTGAAATTCCTCACTGCTCCAAGAAAAGTGGTGTATCTCTAGCCCAGGAAGAGAAGAAGAAATGATATTCCTGGAGAAGATATCTCAACTCATTCAAGATTTATTAAAAGATTCATATGACATCTAAATCTAGCATGCATTGTTACAACAACAGATATCTATAGTGACCAAAAAGGAACTATTAGGAAGATGAGTTTAGTAAACTGACATCAAGCAATTCTGTCATATTTCCTTCAAAGAAGTTCGGGGAGTGTGTGTATACAGTAGCACTACATGGGTATGAATTATAGAAATACATAGCTAAGCACCATCATGAGAAATTTTTGGCAATGGGAAGATCCGTGTCTCAGGACTCAGTAAAATATAATGCATTTTAGCCTAAATATATACACATAAAAATGAGTGGATCCTTCTATCGAAGGTCACAATAAATAGCAGTTGAACTCAAGATGTTACTTAGAAAAATTTCTTGGTAGAACATGTACAAAACATTCATGAAGCCCTCTAGTTTCATAGGGAACAGCGTAATCAATAAACAAAGCTCATTGAGCACTAACTATGGTGTAGGGCAAAATACTAATAAATAGTATATATGCAGATTAGTTAAGAGTCCAGGAAGGAACTAAAAATAACACACATCAGCAGATTAAGCAAAGGCAATGTGAGTATTCAGAAAAGAGAGGGAAGCAACAATCACATGCATGGGATGGAGGGAGAGAGAAGAAATCAACTTAGCTTTGGTGGCATCAAATCCAAAGAGAGTACACAACATCCTTTGTTCTTCCCCCATCTATCTCCCATTCTGCGTCTACTCAATAACAAAATAGGTGGCACATAAGCCAATCAGCATATTATGGGAGGATGATCTTGGAGGAAACGTGAAATTTAGACACATCATATTACATACTCTTTTATGATGAATATTGCTAATAAGATCTCGTCACAACTACATTTATAGCAAAACAGGTTGAATTTTGAACCTGTTGGTACATGAGATCTATGGTTGTAAGCCATTTTTTTGCCGGGAGATATTACCAACGTCAATATCATTTACAGGTAGTTACGAACAAAATTGTTGTAAGCCATGTTTACAACTCAAAACTCACGAATTTCTCTCTATGATTTAGAGAGAAACATTCAACATTTTAACTTACCTAAACATGGATCAAGTATCTAAAATTATTACTTTTCAAATGAAGTATCTAAAACTATATATTTTCTAGGGAAGAATCTACAACCGTCGCTCAGGTGAGGAAATAATCCACGCAAACGACGGGGATATAAAGGTCATATCCTAAAAGTGGTGGTACACAACAAGAGAAAGATTATATATTGAACATAAAAGATTTTTCTGGTAGCAATGGTGGAGGAGAATATTAAACATACTTGATTAAGCTTTAGAGAGGGTGTGGACCATAAATTATTCAATCAGAAATTGCCAGTATATCAAATACAGTTTCGAGGCTTTCCAAGACATTGGTTATCTTGCTGTGAACACTCGAACAGAGAAAGTGCCAACTAAGGTAGAGAAAAAAGAAGAATAAAGATGCTACCTGCAGGCTGCAACAGTTGTAGCATGGAGGTGGCTGTCCGCATGGATGGGTTCACAGCAGTGGTGCAGGGCAGAAGAGGTCCTGGCTGAGACAGAAGCACAGTTGGAGAAACTGAATAACCAAGACTGAGAAGGGCATCACACGGCTTTGATTTATCAATTTTACCACTCCGGTCACGGAAAAAACCTCTCAAATATAGACTACACACAACAATAAGAAATGGAAATGCAAGGTTAATAAGTACTTCATTAGATCAGATGATTAGCCCCCAAAGTAAAGGAAACTTGAAGCCACAGCCACTCACCGTCTGTAATGCATGAGTTGTTGCCTCGTCGACATCGTAGATTGCTTGAACAACCTAATACAGTAGATTAAGTACATAAACGAATGTTCCAAAAGACTCAAAAAACTGCTTGCTAGTGCACGCAATAAGATTTTATGCAATTTGGTTCCAACAAATAAAGTATGTACATGCACCAGCTGTTTAGGATCTAAATCATTGTTTGAGAGCATATTTTCGTTTTCATATATTTTTGTCATCCAAAGCGACTGAACTGCGCATGCCATAAAGAGGGTGTATTAATAAAATCTATCATGTCTATAATGGTAGAACTGAACCAAAAATCCTGGCATTTTAAGCACCAGAATAAAATGTTAATCCCAACTAAACACACTGATGCACTTGGTTTAGAAACAGAGGTAACAAAAATAGGTGCACAAAAAAATGATAGTTCGGCAGATGATATATCAAAACTGAACTTTTGGCGATAGTTTAATAGTTAGAAGAAAAGCCTGCCTTTCCACTTGTTTATTTGTCCACTTAAGTAAATGCTCTGTTCTTCCATCGTAAATAAAGCATCACTGCATGCCAATGCACACCACTGCTTGATAAACTAATAGTAGCAGTACAACACTTCAGTTCCGTACATTATTAGGTTTCTGACAGAAATGGTAATTAA